>NW_026692357.1:1200000-1765010 GCF_021218885.2 Marmota monax | reverse complement strand
TCAATGCTTCTCTAGCCCATGGAATAATCAGAAAACACATTGCATTTAGATGATGGTTCTTAGTCTGCAAGGTGAAGCACACATGGCAGAGAGGAGCAGCAAGCCAAGGGCTCCTTTCCTGCAGCTCAAGGATCAGAGCTCCAGAAACTGGGAGATGATGTTTTCATTTCACGTGGTTGTGAGGAAGGCAGGGGATCTAACCTGGAAGGAGCATGAGGAGTCAGATTGAAGAGGATGAGTTGGGCACTTCTCTGCTTGGGACATACAATGTTCTTTTGTGTGTGTGTGTGTGTGTGTGTGTGAGAGAGAGAGAGAGAGAGAGAGAGAGAATATGATTATACATAATATTGGGATTCATGATGCCAAATTTATATATGCACATAACATTTGATCAATCTCATTCCTAAATACTTTCCCCATCCTTTCTCTTCTCCTTCCTTTGATCTGTTTGATCTATTGTCCTGACCTTCTTTCTATAATTGTTATTTTAATTCAGATAGTCTATATGTACCTGTATATATGAGGATGATTTGATGTGTTGATTTACTGTCATATATGTGTACATGGAAATAGCATAATAGGGTAGATTTTATTTGCTCGTTACTTCCCCATGCCTTCTTTTTTTCCCCTCTCTTCTTCCTCTTGATTCCCTTTCTCTACTCTGCTGTTCTTCCTACCACCAAATATTCTTTTGATAATTATTTGCTGTAGACAAAAAAGAATGTTTGAGTACTTTATTTAATGCCATAGCTGGAGTCATGATTAGCATTAAGAAAAAAAGCAGAAACAATCCTAATTACAATATATTTGTAAATCTTTATGTCAATGAGGATGCATTCATAGAAAAGAATCTCACAAGTCACTTGGAAATGTAGAATATAGAGTGATGTGAGAAAATGTTGGATTAGAAAATCTCTAATTTTCCCATGGGAACATCAAAAAAATCATTGAATTTTGGTGAATTATCACTATACAAGTTGTAAAAAAAGTCAATTACCTAAAGCACCAGTGAAAGCATGCAATGGAGAAAACCAGGATTCAAAATAATAGAAAATTTCAGTGTGTTTTTGCCCACCATTGCAAAAGCTGCCTCGCACAATGTGGTCTTGGTCCATGGGTAGTGTACAAGAACTATCAATTATTTCTGCAAATCAAAGTAACTGTACTAAAAGTTACATTAAAAAAAAACACAAATAACCCAATCAGTAAGTGGGCTAAAAAACTGAACAGACACTTTACAGAAGAAGAAATGCAATTGGTCAACAAATATATAAAAAATGTTCAATATCTCTAGCAATTAGAGAAATGCACATCAATACTACACTAAGATTTCATCTCATTCCATTGAGAATAACAATAATTAAAAATATAGGCAACAATAATTGTTGGCCAGGATGTGGTGAAAAAGGTACTTTTTCCATAGTGGATGCTTGTGGGACTGCATCCACTACGGAAAGCTGTATGGAGATTCCTCAGAAAACTTGAAATGGAACCACCATTTGACCCAGCTATCCCACTCTTAAGTTTATACCAAAAGGACTTAAACATCAATTTTTATAGCAGTTCATGTCACAGTAGCTGAATTATGGAATCAACCTAGGTGTCTCTCAATAGATGATGGATAAAGAAAATTTGGTTTATATATTAAATGGGATGTTAGTCAGCTTTAAAGAAGAATGAAATTATGGCATTTGCTGTTAAATGAATGGAACTGGAGAATATCATGCTAAGCAAAATAAGCCAATCCCCCCAAATCAAAGGCAGAATGTTTCCTGTAATATGTGGATGCTAATTGAAAATCGGGGTGGGGGGCACTAGAAAAGAATAAAGTTGGGCTGGGGATGTGGCTCAAGTGGTAGCGCGCTCGCCTGGCATGCGTGTGGCCCGGGTTCGATCCTCAGCACCACATACAAACAATGATGTTGTGTCCGCCAAAAACTGAAAAATAAATATTAAAATTCTCTCTCTTCTCTCTCTCTCTTAAAAAAAACAATAAAGTTACCTTAGATTAGGTAGAAGGGAGTGAAGGGAGGGGAGGAGAAGGGATGTGGGTATAGGAAGAATAGTAGAATGAAAGAGACATTATTACTATGTATATATATGACTGCATGACCAATGTGATTTATCAACATGTACACTCTGAAAAATGAAAAATTATACCCCAACAATATATGATATACCAAAGTGCATAAATAAATTCTACTGTCATACATAACTAACTAAAACAAATAAAAAATTTAAAAAATATCACTGATTCTTATCTGGTCACAAACCTTAGAATATATCAGGTAACAAGTGTGTGGTTATCATCTCTAAGACACCTTATTCATCCTCCCAGCCAGCCAGGCAGCTGAACTTCTTAGATAGTTGCTGAAATTAGATGACAGCCCTCAGCAGATCAGAGAAGCAGCTTGATACCCATAGTACAGCAAACCCCAGATTTCATGGTACATGAATAGACATAAAATAAATTCTCGGGTAATAAAAATGATGCCATTTTGGTTAGGTGACACTTTTATGTTCCTTAGAAAATGGGATGAAATCTTTCCTTGCAATAGAAAATAGAAGTATCATTTTTTTTCTTTTCATTTTTTAAGAAAGTAGTTGAACACCAGTAGTCTTTCCTAAATCATGGAAAATGGACCATGGCTCTGTGCCGCAGTCTGGCTGGGCACAATTCAGGAGCCACTTGTCAAAAGAAACAAACTTTACTTTTAGAACACACACACCACACCACACAGCTCCTCAGGAAAAACCCTCAGAGCACAACTCCCACCACTGGCTTCCCACAAGCCTCTCAACCTCCCCCACTCCTCCTGCTCTTGAGGCCGATTGGCTGGGTCGCATGGGCAAAGCCAAAAAAAGTCCCCCAATGAGCAGCTCCGTGGTCTGAAAGGGCAGGGAAACAGCCCAATGAGCATCACTGCAGAGGAGCCAATCAGTTGGCAGCTAGAAGTTTGCTGGGGCCGCTCTGAGCCAATCATCAGCTGGGAGCTGGAAGTTTGCTGGCAGCTGGAAGTTTGCTGGGGCCCCTTTTGGCTCTGGCTCACAACATCTCCCCCTCTCTATTTAAACAACAAGCATGAGGCTTAGGGACTGTACCTGCCTTAGGTTGTCCAATACTACATATGGTTCTTACCCGTCGTCGGATGAGCTGACCTCAAGGCGTCAGCCTCCTGTCTTAGGTTGGTACCATTGCAATTGGATCTTACCCGTCACTGACTACTGGTCCAGCATACAGCCACACCTGTGGATATGTCTTTGTACCAGCGGGGGGGGGTGAGGTTCTTTGCCTCACCTCTGTTGGCCCCCAAATTTTAGCTGAACGACCATCACAAGCAGAAGGGAGGAGGATACACCAAGCCAATTGACGGCTCCTTTTGGAAAAATTGTACTACCGATGACACCGTCAAAAAAATACCCCAACACACCACAAGTCGCTGCACCAACAGATAGTTCACAATGCATACAAGTGAGTTCACAATGCATACAAGTGATTCATAGTCCAGGCAAGTTCTGCAAGCAGTTCAGTGATGGCTATTGCAGAAGCTGTAGATTGGTTTTATCTTTGTCTTCACCGGCACTGGGATGAAGATAGGAATTCTGGCAATAATGGCTAAAGAAAAAAATTGTGTAACATTCCACAAGGCACTAAAAGAAAACAATTTTCTGAACAATTTACATTATCTTGAACAGAATTATTAAATATAATGAAAAGGAAAGGTGAAAATAAACAGATCTGTTAAACTCCTTTTTTGTTCACATATTAAAACAATCCTCAACAGCTGTTTACCCAATTTAAATTAAACCACTTAAATCACGTGAATTAAAAAAAAAATATTTGGATCCATTTTTTCATGAGTGCTCATCATATATGATATATGGACATACGTACATACAAACATACAACATAAAACACAAGTGTGCACACATAATATAATACATACAACACATAACACAATAGTAAAGGCCTTATAACTTTTTACAGGTGAAATCTCCATTGCAATGTTTAAAAACTCTATACTGAAAAAATAGAACTGATCAGCAAAACATTAAACTAGCTCTGTATGAGCTCAAAAAACAAAATAGAACTTCATGATGTGGGAAAGGATAATAATAAAATAGATATTGAAAAAAGCATCCTGGTTCTGTCGAAGATGTAAGGATAGCCAAACTGGAGTTTTGGATATCAGCTGTTATGGATTTGAGCCAAATCATCTTTTTTTTTGTCTGTAGAAATCGCATTAGTTAATCTTTCTGGAATCCAAATCGGCTGCTGTTCTCTCTGTGGAAACACACAAACAGACCCCCGACTCCAGACAATCACTGGGTCAGGGCCTTAGTTAATCTCTCTGGAATCCAAATCGGCTGCTGTTCTCCCTGTGGAAACACACAAACAGACCCCCGAATCCAGACAATTACTGGGTCAGGACCTTTCCATTGTCCTGTTAGAATATCCTTCCAAAGTACCTTGGGCTTATGTACATTTTTTGGACACATATGCCTTTCCGCAGCACTAAGTCCTGATGAATCTAAATTTAAAAAGTTTAGAGTAAAAAGGGTTATTTTAAGTTTATCTTTGGGGAATATATACCCCTTCCCAATTCCTTCTTTTTGCTTTAATAAGTACATTTTAATAGTTTGATGAGCTCTTTCAACTATGCCTTGTCCCTGTGGATTGTATGGGATTCCTGTTATATGAGTAATGCCAAATGATGAGCAAAATTGTTTAAAAGAGGTAGAAGTATAGTCAGGGCCATTATCTGTTTTTAACTGTTTTGGAACGCCCACAGTGGCAAAATTTTGTAAGCAATGAGCTATAATATCTTTAGTTTTTTCTCCGGCATGAAGGGAGCCCATCAAAAATCCAGAAGAAGTATCAACTATAACATGCAAATATTTTAATTTTCCAAATTCTGGCAAGTGTGTGACGTCCATCTGCCAAGTATGGTTAGGTATCAGTCCTCTAGGATTGACTCCAAGATTAACTTGTGGTAAAAAGGTCACACAATTTTGACATTGTTTTATTATTTGTCTAGCTTGTTCCTTAGTTATTTTAAAATGCTTTTGTAAAGTTTTAGCATTGACATGGAACTTTTTATGAAAATTTGTAGCTTCTTCTAGTGTAGAGAAAATATGTATGTCATGTGTAGATTTATCTGCTAAATCATTGCCCAATCTAAGGGCTCCAGGCAATCCTGTATGTGCCCTGATATGTCCTATAAAGAATGGATTTTTTCTGTCCCAGATTAGACTTTGTATAGTGGAAAGCAAAGAGAAAACAGTAGAGGAAGGGGAAATCCTACCAGCATCTTCAAGGGATACTATAGCATTAACTATATACTGACTATCGGAAAATAAATTAAATACAGAATCTTTAAACATCACAAAAGCTTGTAATACTGCATTAAGCTCTACCTTTTGAGCTGATTGTTTGGGTAGTAAAAATGTAAAAGTTTGATCAGGTGTAACTATTGCTGCTGTACCATTATTTGACCCATCAGTGAATATATTTGGAGCATTCATGATAGGTGTTTTTCTTGTCATTTTTGGAAAAATTACAGGATGCAATGACCAAAAAGACAATAAAGGATTAGATGGTAAGTGGTTATCAAATGAAACATTAGATTTGCACATGATTATTGCCCAAGTATTTAACTCATAAGCTAACTCATCAATTTGATTCATAGTATACGGAGTAATAATTTTATTGGGAGAAATTCCAAACACTCCCTTTGCTGCTTTTATTCCTTTGAGTATTAATTGTCCTACAGCCTCAGGATACCTAGTAAGAATAGTGTTAGGAGAATAAGATAAATGTATCCATAATAATGGACCTTCTTGCCAAAATACTCCTGTAGGAATATTTTTTGTTGGTAGTACAATAAATAATAAAGGCAAACTTATATCAATTCTATCCAAATGCATATTTTCCATATATGTTTCAATGATTTTTAATGCCTTTCTTGCTTCAGGCATTAACATTCGGGGTGAATTTGGATCTGATGGACCTTTTAGGATATCAAATAAAAGTCCCAACTCTCCTGTTGGTATACCTAGATAAGACCTTATCCAATTTATATCTCCTAATAACTTTTGAAAGTTGTTAAGTGATTTGAGTTGATCTACTCGTATTTGAATTTTGGGTGGATGGACCATGGTTGAGGATAATAGAACTCCTAAATAATTAATTGGAAAATTTAATTGTACTTTGTCTATTGCTATCTCTAGATTATAATTTTTTAATAAGTTTGTAAATGTGGCATAACATTCTAGCAATGTGTTTTTATCTTTGTGTGCTAATAATACATCATCCATATAGTGAAATATTTGTAGTTCAGGATTTTGATTTCTAAGTGGCGGGATTACTTTGTTAACATAAATTTGACACATAGTTGGGCTGTTAGCCATCCCTTGAGGGAGTACTTTCCATTCATATCTCTGATCAGGACCTTCATGATTCAGTGCAGGGATAGTAAATGCAAAACGTGGACTATCCTCAGGATGAACTGGAATTGAAAAAAAAAAACAATCTTTAATATCTATAACTAAAACATACCAGGTTTTTGGCAAAGCAGACAATTGAGGAATCCCCGATTGAGCAGGTCCCATAATAACCATGTCATTATTAATGGCTCTTAAATCTTGCAATAATCTCCATTTACCAGATTTCTTTTTGATGACAAAAATGGGAGTATTATGGGGAGATACAGAAGGTTGTATATGTCCTTCCGCTAATTGTTGTTTGACCAGGTCATGGGCTGCTTGTATCTTTTCTTTAGTCAGGGGCCACTGAGGAACCCATACTGGTCTTTCTGATTTCCAAGTAATTTTTATTGTCTCAGTGGCCCTTTCTGAAAATCCAACCCATGTCTGTCTGTGCCTTGATCTATTTGTATTGGTGCTGCTATGCCTTGTTCTTGTTTTTCTAATCTTTTTCCTTTCCTAAAACCTTGTCTAGCCATAATAGTGGGTGCATTTTGGTTGATGTTATTTGTTAAAGTCAAACCTAATTGATCTAGGACATCTCGTCCCCATAAATTTACGGGAAGATGATCCAATACATATGGTTGTATAGTTCCTTCACATCCTTCAGGATCCTTCCAATCTAATACCATTGCACTTCTATGGGGATTAGTTGCCACTCCTAGGTCTTGAAGCGTTTGAGTGGCTTGTTGTAATGGCCAATGTTTTGGCCATTCTTGACGAGAGATGATGCTAAGGTCTGCACCTGTATCCATTAGCCCTAAATTCATGTCCTTGAGTATTTAGTTTTAGCATGGGGTGAGAATCTAAATTTAAAGAAAGCATAGCCCAATCTACACCTGTGGAGCCTAATCCCTTGGAACCTCTTTCTACAGTACGACTGGAAAATTTATCATGTAGGCTGGGTATTATTAGTAACTGTGCTATTCTATCTCCTGGTGAAATTACTGATATACTCTTTGGAGAACTGGCTATAATTTTTATTTCACCTTCATAATCAGGATCAATTACTCCAGGACTTATCATAAGTCCTTTTAGAGTAGAAGAACTGCATCCCAATAATAAGCCTACTGTTCCTTTGGGAAGAGGTCCTTTTACCCCTGTGGGAATGATTTGAACTCTCATCTCTGGAGTTAGTACTGTTCTGGCAGAGGTGCAGATGTCCAATCCTGCACTTCCTCTGGTTTGTCTAGTGAGGGATTTAATGGACAATGTGTCCTGGGCACTACACTGATGGGGTTGCTGGTTTCCTCCAGTGCTCTGTATATTTGTGGTCTTGGGCCCCGGAGCACTGGGCCCCCCTGTCCATTTTTTGGCAATGGAACCCGATGCCTTTCTCCACGATATCATGGATAAACACCTGGTCCTTGTTCATTTTTTGATAATGGAGTACCCTCTTTGGTGGTTTGAGAACGGCATTCATTAGCCCAATGTCTCCCTCTACGGCATCGTGGGCAAATACCCGGTATTCTACTCCTTTGATACCTAGTTTTGTTAAACCCTCTACCTATGGGGAAATTCCTTTTAAAATGTTCTGTTTGTTCACAATTGTAGCATGTTCTTGGCCTGGCATCTAAAGCCTGTTTTACTGCAGCTGCCACGACTTGCCCTTGTTCATTAATGTCTCTACATAATTTAATATATGTGTTTAAATCTTCATGTTTCCATGGTCTAATGACTTCTCTGCACCAACGATTTGCTTGCTCATAAGCCAGTTGTTTTATTAATGGCATTGCTTGTTCTGTATTCCCCAAAACTCTGGTAGCTGTTTGAATAAGCCTATCTACATATTCAGTGTAAGATTCATTAGCTCCTTGTATTACCTTAGATAATTAACCTTGTAAACCTCCATGTCCTTGTAAAGTCTTCCATGCCCTAACCGCATCTCAGCAATTTGTGCGTACATGCCAGGATCATATGCAATTTGTTGCTGCTGATCCTCATAAGGTCCCTTTCCTAACAACATATCTAGATTTCTCTGAGGATAACCAGCTGCTGCATTTCGCCTAGCCATCTCCTTGCAAAATTCCTCATTGGCAACCTTCCATAATAGGTATTGTCCTCCATTTAGCACAGCTTTACACATATTAGCCCAATCTGCTGGCGTCATGTTCAAGTTGATAATGGATTCGACCATGCTTACAGTGAAGGGTGCTTGAGGACCATAGGTTGTTACAGCCTCTTTTAGCTGCTTCACTTTTTTGAAATTTAAAGCATGGTGAATTTGCTGCCCTCCTGCCTGCTCAAATACAGGGCATGTTAATATTTGAGATCCTGTCTCAGGATCCCAACTATCAACTGCGGGGTTTGGGAGCCTCCCAGCATATGGAGGTGGCGCTGTTGGTTGGACACTTATGCCCTCTGGTGATAGAAAGGTGTTAGTAGCAGTCTCCTGTTGTAACTTTTCCCCTGATGGCTTTTTCTGCTCTAAACTTTCTTCCTCTGTCTGACTTGAGAGACCTTCTCTTTTACCTGAATTTTTTTCCTCTGTCTGACTAGCTCAAGAGACCTTCTCTTTTACTTGAATCTTTTCCTCTGTCTGACTAACTTGAGAGACCTTCTCTTTTACTTGAATCAATATGTCTTCTCCTTCCTCTACCATTGTCTGAACTGAAGGCTTTGGACTAAGCAAACAAGATATGAACGTCCACAATGGCAATGTGCCAACTGGCAGAGTCCCTGGGCTTTTCTTTTCTATTCTTTTTAAATCTTCACCATGATGGTTCCATTGTGATATATTTAACAACTCCTCCTTAAAAAGCCATGGGCTACATTTTTATATTGTATCAATGTATGCCCTAACTGCTCTTGATTTTACTGGGATGCCTCCTTCCTCTAACAATTTACTTAACACTCTTTCGGTTTGTTTTTACTAATTTCTGATCCCATATTTCTACTATAATACAACCCAACAAGATGACACCAAACAAAGCCGAGACAGAATGAAACAAAAATGGAACAACACAAAATCTTTATATCAGCCTTTCTATCCTCCTGAAATGTCCATCCGTCCTTTCTCCCTATCTGTTCCTCAGACGCAAATAGTTTTTCCTCAGATGTGAGCAATTTTTCTTCCATCTCACTCATCTCCAGGGACAGGCAACTTAAAACAAAAGCAAAACAAAACAAAAGAAGAATCTTAAAATGGCTACCCATCCTCTTGCCCTGCCCTCAGGGGCGAGCAGTTTACCATATCACTTACCCTCCGTCGTTCCCCGTGCGAGCCACCAAATGCCGCAGTCTGGCTGGGCACAATTCAGGAGCCACTTGTCAAAAGAAACAAACTTTATTTTTAGAACACACACACCACACCACACAGCTCCTCAGGAAAAACCCTCAGAGCCCAACTGCCACCACCGGCTTCCCACAAGCCTCTCAACCTCCCCAACTCCTGCTGCTCTTGAGGCCGATTGGCTGGGTCGCATGGGCGGAGCCAAATAAGTCCCCCAGTGAGCAGCTCCGTGGTCTGAAAGGGCAGGGAAACAGCCCAATGAGAATCACCACAGAGGAGCCAATCAGTTGGCAGCTAGAAGTTTGCTGGGGCTGCTGTGAACCAATCATCAGCTGGCAGCTGGAAGTATGCTGGAAGATGGAAGTTTGCTGGGGCCTCTTTTGGCTGTGGCTCTCAACAGCTCTGGAATAGTAGAGGAGAAAATTGAGTCCCTTTGTGACATTGCTGCTACTTCTGTGCATACCATGGTCAGCCTTTAGAAACTAAGGGGGTACAATTATGCTCTACAGGAGAAATCAGCAGTTTTCAAAGATTCTGAATGGTCTTGAATGGAGGCAAAATGCAGTTAGTTCAGAGGTTTCAGGGAGAAACTTGTTATCTTCAGTGGTTGCTGTCATTTGGCTATAACAGGTCATAAAACCTTACAAAAATATTATATTGGCTGAACGCACACAGACAGGTTTACTCCCCAAACTCAAAGCTCAGAGAAAGAATGAACTCCAGGTATAGTCCATGTGAGTCTAGAAATTATCCCGTCTGCTCCTGTCTCTTCTCTCCTCTGTGTGTTGACATCATTTGCAGCTGGGAGCAGACAGCCCAGCACAGCAGCACAATATCCAGATTAGGATGAGGAGTCAACTCTGTTAAAATAATCTTCTTAGAAAAGAGAGACTTTTACACAGAATCCCCCTGCAGTAACCTTCTCATATGGCATTGGCTAGGACTGGACCACAGCTCCTTTTTCACAGTGACCACACATTAATTTCAGTGAAATTATTAGGAATAACTACTGCTCCTGACCAGCGTGGGCAGCTGAACTAAGATCATTCGTGTGAATTTGCAGGGAGACAAAATAAAACACAGACACAATTTACCTTTACACAAGCTTCAGGACAGCTTTTCTGGCTATCATCCTCAGGCTCCCCAAAAGGGAGAGCAAGAGAAAGTTGCAAGAGGCTGAGAAAAGAGAGGGAACACATACAGAAGTGAGTTTTTATTGGGGGGAATCTTGTTCTTAGAAAGCTGTATCCAAAAAGGTCAGAAGGGGCAGGACTACAAGGGAACAGATGAGTGTAACTCAACCCTAGGGGTATGCCCCACAAAGAGAACCTTCTTATTATCTGAGCAGGGGAAAAGACAGAATCATGAGTCATGACAGTACTGTGCCAGACTACAGTGACCGGGCCGATCCCCATGGTGCATCAGGGCTAGAAGGTGTGGTTACTCAGTGTGGCTCCCCACATATTCCCCCTTCTTTCTTTGAAAAAGCAGATGATGAATCACTATCTTGAGTAACCAAATTCTTGTTCAGAAGGCACGACATCCTATAATCACAATACAAGACAGAATTAGTAGCAATGAGAACAATACAAGGATATACCATGCAGAATGTTCAAGAATGTTACAGGGGTTAAAGCCATTTAACTCTTAAAGTATTTGATCAGCTAAAGAAGTAGAATCTAAAAAATCAATCTTACTTTTTCTTGTATATCTTGGATTTGATGATGTAACTCCAAAAGATCCAAGCTGTTATCATTATTCTGACAAATACCTAACAAATGGTTTTTAACCTTCTCTCAATCCCATTGGGAAGCATTGTATTTGGCAGCAGTAACACATACACATTTATAATCAGCATGACACTTAAGTCTTTCTTTGAATTTCAAAGCTGAAAGTTCATTACCAATATTTATGACAGTAGCTTCTAAGGCATTTAGCTTAGTCTCAATCCTTTCATCAATATTTATTTGATTATGAAGAGCGGTGGAAGTGTTCTTAGCCAAATTATTAGGAAAATCTGCATGTTGAATATTTTGAGATATGGCCACCCCAATTGTAACTGTGGAAGCAATAAATGAAACTACGTTAACTACTCCCAATACTACGAGTCCAAGAGCATGATAGGTCTCACTAGCTGGGCATGTATTTGTTATGAGGGTTGAAAACCAGCATCAGCATGCCATGGCTCTGAAATACTAGCTGGCAATAAGAAAAAAGAGGGCTGATGAAGTACTAGTGTTGCTTTCCCTCTATAATATCTGATGATAAAATTAGTAAAATTACATTTATTACATGCTACAAGATATCTGTCATCTTATAACTTTTACATTTCTGGTAATTAAAATGTAAGGAAATTAAACACAGACCTGTAGGCCATAATAGGAAGCCTCCTTACAATTTTTGCCTACAAAGTCTAGGAAAGGCTTGTCAATGAAATGTAAGAATTCTGAGGCATCAATTAAGCACCAGACATCTTTCTGAATGCCATCTTCACTGAGGGTCAAGATGTTACTAACAAATCCTGCAGGGGTCATGGCAGCACCCTTGCATAATTGTTTTCTGTCAGTTCTTGGAGACCAGTCCAAAATGTACCCACTATTTCTAGATACCTTATGCTGTACTGGGAAAGTATTTATACAATCCATCCACTTAGGAAAGGTGCCAATTTCTATCACAGAATGGTTAGGACAATGAGGTATTAGTGGATGTTCTGCTGAAATTACTGGCTTGTTATGAGAAAGTCCTATTTTAATAACTAATCTGCTATAACGCTTTGAGTCTCCAGGAACAGTACAGTTAGCTGGTCTAGGTCCCCCAACTGTTGTCTTTTCCTCAAAGGACACTTTTAGACATCCAACATGTTTATCATTGGGACCAACACAAGGGTAATTCAGCACTATGACCAGAATAATTAAGTCCAACCACATGAATGTGAGTAATATGGATGTCTGTAAATCCTACCATCATATATGAGTCATTAGTAAATACTGGATAGATTTCCCAGTCCACAATGCTGGGTGTACTAAAGGTGGATCTGGAAAATATGTCCAATAGGTTTCTCCCTGATTCCCCTTTTCTTTACAGCTCAATAGAGCTAGTATCACCACAAACATCATTGTTAGATATTTAATTTTTCCTTACTGTCCAATCATTTGTTCAGCCTGCAGCATCAGATTCTTCAGCTGCTTCCATGAGGGTAGCTTCACCAATGGGTCTCTCTGCACCATCTTCTTTCACCTCTTCCTTTGAGAGTTCTTCTTGACAGTGGGAGTCAGATCTGCCATCTCTGGATCAGTCCTCAGTCGTTTGAGTCTTGGTTTTAGGTTCTCCATGTCTGATGGCATGTTCAGGTTACCCAAACAGGTCAAAAGCACCTTCTGGGAAAATACAAGCATGACCTCTGCCCCACATAATCAATGGATCTGGTGCTCTCCATTGGCCAGTCTGAAAATCTTTCCCCCAAACTCGACCTAAAGTGCCTGTTGCTGTGGAAGAAATGTGTTGCTCAGCTGCAGTGTGACCTTCTGAGTCACAGTTTAGAAAATTTAAAATGAACAGAGAATGATTGAGGTTGTTTTGGAGGATCCTATATTCCCCTTTTTGTTTTTATAATTGTAGCTTAATAGATAAATGAGCTCATTCATCAATAACATGACTTTGAGGGTTGTAAAGAATACCTGTTTTATGGTCAATACAAAAGTCTTTGCAAAATTGCTGAAAAGAATAGCTAACATAAGCTAATGCATTATCAGTTTTAATCTATAAAGGACATCCTAATACCACAAAGGCAGCTAAACATATGAGAAATAACATGTTGACTATTTTTTTGTATGGACTGTAGCAAAGATAAATCTAGAATAAGTATCTACAATTATATGTACATAACATTGTTTACCAAATTCAGGAATGTGAGTTGCATCCATTTGCCATAATTGATTTGGTATTAATCCATGGGAATTTACCCCATATGGTAAAAATGGAATGTGTATAACACACTGGGGCAGAGACATAAAAAATTGACGAGCTTGCTCTCTAGTAATATTAAATTTTTTTAATGCAAACTAGAAGCATTTTAATGATGTGAAGAATGTGAACCATGCACACAGTCATACAAGACATTTTCTGACTAACAGCAACCAATTTATCAATCTTATCATTACCTGATGTCAAAGGCCCTGGAAGATTAGTGTGGGCCAGTATGTGGCCTATAAATCATGGGTGTTGTTGCATTTGCACCATTTTTGCATGATATGAAATAAATTGAATAACTCTTGTGATGATGTATACCCAATAGTTGAAGTTTCAAATTTTTAGTAACTCCAACTGCATATAAGCTATCAAAATAAATATTAATGTGCTCATTTGCAAAATGACTTAAAGCACTAGTGAGAGCTTGAAGTTCTGCTCATTAAGCAGAAGTATATGAGGTTTGTATCACCTCTGTATGAGTGTGACTATAAAAACCTGATTTACCTGAGCTTGAGCCATTGGTGAATACCATTAGTGCTCTACTTATTGAGCATGCACAATTTTGGAAAAATAAAAGCAGTTACCAAGGCAAATTCACTAATTCTATCACGAGGATAATGACTTTCTATCTGACCAGGAGAATTAGCAAAAGCTCTTTGCCAAGTATTAGAAGTTTGGAAAAGCCAATCATACTATTGAGCAGAAAATTGGGTTGATTATAATATTAGGTTCTGATCCAACCAGCTGTAAAACTCGTGTTCTGCCCTTGATAACTAATTGAGCAACAAAATTATGAAAAGGAGTTAATGAATTTTGAGGAGAGTGGGCTAAATGAATCTACTCAATAACTCCCAATTCTTGCCATATTGTAGGAGCATAATCAGTGGGGAATATCAATAAATATATAGATTCTTGTGGATTAATTCTAGTAAGTTGAGCATTTATAATAGCAATTTCTTCTTTTCTCAAAGCTGTTCTCACTTCTGTTGTGAACTGATGAGAAGAAGTTGGAGAAGGAACTCCCTGTAATATTTGAAATAAAGGACTTAAATCTGTGACTCAGTACTTAGCTTTAAAGATGGCATCAGCCAATTTATATCACTTAATAGTTTTTGAAAATCATTAAGAGTATGCAATTCCTTGACTCTTATTTGTAAATTTTGAGGACAGATTGTGCATCCTTCAATTACATGACCTAGATATAGAAAAGGAGATGTTCTCTGCACCTTTTCAAGTGCAATGCCTAAACCCATTGCTGAGTGAAGTCTGTAATCAGGCAAAGATTTCTAAGAGTATGGATTAGCAACAAGTAGAAGTATATCATCCATCAAATGAATAATATATGCATGAGGGTATTTTCCCTTCAGAGGCGTGATGGCCTGTGCCACAAAATTTTGACATAGGGTAGGACTTTTACGCATTCCCTGAGGCAGCACTTTCCAGGAATATCTTTTACCTGATTCTTCTCTTTTTTTATTAGTTGTTTAAAACATTACAAAGCTCTTGACATATCATATTTCATACATTTGATTCAAGCGGATTATGAACTCCCATTTTTACCCTATATACATATTGCAGACTCACATCGGTTACATGTCCACTTTTTTACCTACTGCCATACTAGTGTATGTTGTATTCTGCTGCCTTTCCTATCCTCTACTATCCCCCCTCCCCTCCCTTTCCTTCCCCTCCCCTCCCCTCCCATCTTCTCTCCCTACCCCATCTACTGTAATTCTTTTCTCTCTCTTATTTTTTCCCCTTTCCCCTCACTTCCTCTTATATGTAATTTTGTATAACAATGAGGGTCTTCTTCCTTTACCATGCAATTTCCCTTCTCTCTCTCTTTCCCTCCCCCCTCTCATCCCTGTTCAGTGGTGATCTTCTTCTCATGCTCTTCCTCCCTATTCTGTTCTTACTTGCTCTCCTTTTATCAAAGATGACATTTGGCATTTTTTTTAGTGATTGGCTAGCTTCACTTAGCATAATCTGCTCTAGTGCCATCCATTTCCCTGCAAATTCCATGATTTTGTCATTTTTTAGTGCAGAGTAATACTCCATTGTGTATAAATGCCACATTTTTTTTTATCCATTCATCTATTGAAGGGCATTTAGGTTGGTTCCACAGTCTAGCTATTGTGAATTGTGCTGCTATGAACATTGTTGTAGCAGTGTCCCTATAGTACACTTTTTACAGTCTTTAGGGAATTGTCCAAGAAGGGGAATAGCTGGGTCAAATGGTGGTTCCATTCCCAGCTTTCCAAGGAATCACCATACTGCTCGCGCTCCGGCTCGTGGGCGCTGGGACTGTGGCGCAGAGCGCTGTCCGCTGCCGCCACCGCCGCTGCCAGGGCCGGGTTCTCGCACGGCGGCTGCATCTTGACTGAGCTTACCGCCATCCTCATGCCCAGACCGCGGCCGCGGCCCCGGCAGCTTCTCTCAAAAACATCTGCAAAGTGCTCTGCTTTACCTTAAGTCCTTTTGAATGTAGCAACCCATCTAGGGCCAACAAAATTGGGCTTGAAGAGGTAGCGCCCATAATGTTTTTAGAGCTATAAAGAAAGTGGAGGTACAAAAATCCCCGCTCTCTTCCTTTTACAGGGGAGCGTTCCGTTCTATGAATTCCCCGCTCTCTTCCTTTTACAGGGGAGCGTCCTTTTTCCCGCTCTCTCTCTATTTACAGAGAGAGCGCCCCGCTATTTGCTTGCAGATTCCCACTTTACCTGGGAACTTACCGGTGCACCACCCTGACTGCTGAAAGTTCTGGATCCTGGGTTCGAGGAATATAATTCCCCGTCCGGGCCACCAATTGTCGCGACCCCTCGCCGGCAAGGGAAAACACGACACAGGATTCTTCTTTCAGCAGTTTATTCAGGCCTTGATTCAAGTATCATCTTCTAGTGACCCCCCCGCCGAGCGCCCAAGCACAGCCTAATAAAGCCTCCCGCATACCAATCCCAAGCTGCCACGTGGATCTCTCTCATACGGTGGTAAGGGATTGCGTGCCAACTCTCCAAAAAAGGAGTTGTTTATCACAGGCCACAGTGGAAGCCGGCGCCATCTTCTAATGGTGGCCACGGTCTATAAGAATGGCTTACCACACCTGCCGAGCTAATTGAGGCCAGGACACTTGGTCTGGGGACCAGGAAGTTGAGCTCTCACCTGGGCATCCTGGAGCCACAAGGCAGGAGTACCAGTTGTGCCTATACCTCTCTTGAAACGGAGCTGAGTGGCTTGGTCAAACTGAACAATAATCTCAATTTCACCTCTAAAATTTGAATCAATCACTCCTGGCAGCATCTGAATTCCCTTTTGAAAATTGTTTTGCCCCCAAATTAGTCCTATGGTATTTGGTGGTAAAGGCCCACAAACCCCAGTAGGGATCTGTCTTGGCCATATTAGGCATTAGGGTTACTCCCAAGGTTGGCTGTAAGTGTACTGACACAGTTTGTTTATCTTGAGATGGTAGATTCTTCACCTAATATTTGTCAAAAAATTATCAAATTTGCAATAGTCTCAATAAAATTGCTTGTAACAAAATAAAGAGCTGGGATTACATTTTACCTGAATTTATGGATGTAAATTTATATATAGAATATAGGAATAATTCACCTTCACCATGTTTATTCCAGCATATGGTTAAATTACTCTCAGTGGAGGCCTTGTGGGATATATTTTAGATACAGAATTTTTCTTTAGAATTCATCATTTGAGAATACATGAGATTTTTATGGATTAATACAATCTCTTTATATGATATGAATATTTATATATGGCCATAAGATTTTTTTCCTGTTGTAATCCAATCATTTCTCTTTTTATGTGATAATTGTTTTTTTTTAATTTTTTTTTATTGGTTGTTCAAAACATTATAAAGCTCTTGACATATCATATTTCATACATTAGATTCAAGTTGGTTATGAACTCCCAATTTTACCCCAAATACAGCTTGCAGAATCACATCGGTTACACATCCACATTTTTACATAATGCCCTATTAGTAACTGTTGTATTCTGCTACCTTTCCTATCCTCTACCATCCCCCCTTCCTCTCCTCCCATCTTCTCTCTCTACCCCATCCACTGTAATTCATATCTCTCCTTGTTTATTTTCCCATTCCCCTCACAACCTCTTATATGTAATTTTGTATAACAATGAGGGTCTCCCTCCATTACCATGCAAGTTCCCTTTTCTCTCCCTTTCCATCCCACCTCATGTATCTGTTTAATGTTAATCTTTTCTTCCTGCTCTTCCTCCCTGCTCTGTTCTTAGTTGCTCTCATTATATCAAAGAAGACATTTGGTATTTGTTTTTTAGGGATTGGCTAGCTTCACTAAGCATAATCTGCTCTAGTGCCATCCATTTCCCTGCAAATTCCATGATTTTGTCATTTTTTAGTGCTGCATAATACTCCATGGTGTATAAATGCCACATTTTTTTATCCATTCATCTATTGAAGGGCATCTGGGTTGGTTCCACAGTCTAGCAATTGTGAATTGTGCTGCTATGAACATCGATGTAGCAGTATCCCTGTAGTACGCTCTTTTAAGGTCTTCAGGGAAAAGTCCAAGAAGAGCAATAGCTGGGTCAAATGGTGGTTCCATTCCCAGCTTTCCCAGGAATCTCCATACTGCTTTCCAGATTGGCCGCACCAGTTTGCAGTCCCACCAGCAATGTACAAGAGTACCCTTTTCCCCACATCCTCTCCAGCACTTGTTGTTGTTTGACTTCATAATGGCTGCCAATCCTACTGGAGTGAGATGGTATCTTAGGGTGGTTTTGATTTGCATTTCTCTGACTGCTAGAGATGGTGAGCATTTTTTCATGTACTTGTTGATTGATTGTATGTCCTCCTCTGAGAAGTGTCTGTTCAGGTCTTTGGCCCATTTGTTGATTGGGTTATTTGTTTTCTTATTGTTTAATTTTTTGAGTTCTTTGTATACTCTGGATATTAGGGCTCTATCTGAAGTGTGAGGAGTAAAAATTTGTTCCCATGATGTAGGCTCCCTATTTACCTCTTTTATTGTTTCTCTTGCTGAGAGAAAACTTTTCAGTTTAAGTAAGTCCCATTTGTTGATTTTTGTTATCAACTTTTGTGCTATGGGTGTCCTATTAAGGAATTTGGAGCCCGACCCTACAATATGTAGATCGGAGCCAACTTTTTCTTCTATCAGACGCAGAGTCTCTGATTTGATATCTAGCTCCTTGATGCACTTTGAGTTAACTTTTGTGCATGGCGAGAGGAGGGGATTCAGTTTCATTTTGTTGCATATGGATTTCCAGTTTTCCCAGCACCATTTGTTGAAGATGCTATCCTCCCTCCATTGCATGCTTTTAGCCCCTTTATCAAATATAAGATAGTTGTAGCTTTGTGGATTAGTCTCTGTGTCCTCTATTCTGTACCATTCGTCCACCCTCCTGTTTTGGTACCAGTACCATGCTGTTTTTGTTACTATTGCTCTGTAATATAGTTTTAAGTCTGGTATCGCTATACCGCCTGATTCGCACTTCCTGCTTAGAATTGCTTTTGCTATTCTGGGTCTTTTATTTTTCCATATGAATTTCATGATTGCTTTATCCATTTCTACAAGAAATGCCGTTGGGATTTTGATTGGCATTGCATTAAACCTATAGAGAACTTTTGGTAATATCGCCATTTTGATGATGTTAGTTCTGCCTATCCATGAACAGGGTATATTTTTCCATCTTCTAAGGTCTTCTTCTACTTCTCTTTTTAGGGTTTTGTAGTTTTCATTATATAAATCTTTCACCTCTTTTGTTAGGTTGATTCCCAAGTATTTTATTTTTTTTGAGGATATTGTGAATGGAGTGTTTTTCCTCATTTCCGTTTCAGAAGTTTTGTCGCTGATATACAGAAATGCCTTTGATTTATGCGTGTTGATTTTATA
Organism: Marmota monax; assembly: GCF_021218885.2. Classification (NCBI taxonomy): domain Eukaryota; kingdom Metazoa; phylum Chordata; class Mammalia; order Rodentia; family Sciuridae; genus Marmota; species Marmota monax. The sequence goes on along the minus strand of NW_026692357.1, from coordinate 1,745,417 downwards.
TCCTGCCACTTTGCTGAATTCATTTATTAGTTCTAGTAGTTTTTTTGTAGACCCTTTTGGGTCTTCTAGGTATAGAATCATGTCATCTGCAAATAGTGATAATTTAAGTTCTTCCTTTCCTATTTTTATGCCTTTAATTTCTTTCGTCTGTCTAATTGCTCTGGCCAGTGTTTCGAGAACTATATTGAATAGAAGTGGTGATAGAGGGCATCCCTGTCTTGTTCCAGATTTTAGGGGGAATGCCTTCAATTTTTCTCCATCGAGAATGATGATAGCCTGAGGCTTAGCATAGATAGCTTTTACAATGTTGAGGTATGTTCCTGTTATCCCTAGTTTTTCTAATGTTTTGAACATAAAGGGATGCTGTACTTTGTCGAATGCTTTTTCTGCGTCTATTGAGATGATCATATGGTTCTTATTTTTAAGTCTATTGATGTGGTGAATAACATTTATTGATTTCCGTATATTGAACCATCCTTGCATCCCAGGGATGAATCCTACTTGATCATGGTGCACAATTTTTTTGATGTGCCTTTGTATCCGATTCGCCAGAATTTTATTGAGGATTTTTGCATCTATGTTCATCAGAGATATTGGTCTGTAGTTTTCTTTCTTTGAGGTGTCTTTGTCTGGTTTCGGAATCAGGGTGATGTTGGCCTCATAGAATGAATTTGGCAGAGCTCCTTCTTTTTCTATTTCCTGAAATAACTTGAAAAGTATTGGTATTAATTCTTCCTTAAAGGTTTTGTAAAAGTCCGCTGTATACCCATCCGGTCCTGGGCTTTTCTTGGTTGGAAGTCTTTTGATTGCTTCTTCTATTTCATCTATTGTTATTGGTCTGTTTAAGTTGTGAGTATCCTCCTGACTCAGTCTGGGCAAATCATATGACTTAAGGAATTTATCGATGTCTTCACTATCTTCTATTTTATTGGAATATAGGTTTTCAAAATAATTTCTAATTGTCTTCTGTATTTCTGTAGTGTCTGTTGTGATATTGCCTTTTTCATCCCATATGTTAGTGATTTGAGTTCTCTCTCTTCTTCTCTTCGTTAGCATGGCTAAGGGTCTGTCGATCTTATTTATTTTTTCAAAGAACCAACTTTTAGTTTTGTTAATTTTTTCAATAGTTTCTTTTGTTTCAATTTCGTTGATTTCCGCTCTGATTTTAATTATTTCTTGCCTTCTGCTACATTTGCTGTTGTTTTGCTCTTCCTTTTCTAGGGCTTTGAGATGAAGTGTGAGCTCATTTATTTGTTGGTTTTTCCTTTTTTTCAGGAATGACCTCCAAGCGATGAATTTCCCTCTTAAAACTGCTTTCATTGTGTCCCATAGATTCCGATATGTTGTGTCTGTATTTTCATTTATCTCTAAGAATTTTTTGATTTCTTCCTTTATGTCTTCTGTAACCCATTGATCATTCAGTAACATATTGTTCATTTTCCATGTGATGTAGGATTTTTCCCTCCATCTTTTATCATTGATTTCCAGTTTCATTCCATTATGATCAGATAAAATGCATGGTATTATCTCCACCCCGGTATATTTACTGAGGGTTGCCCTATGGCATAATATATGGTCTATTTTTGAGGAGGATCCATGTGCTGCTGAGAAAAAAGTATATCCACTTGATGATGGTTGATATATTCTATATATGTCAGTTAAGTCTAGGTTGTTGATTGTGATATTGAGTTCTATAGTTTCTTTATTCAGCTTTTGTTTGGAGGATCTGTCCAATTGTGAGAGAGGTGTGTTGAAGTCACCCATAATTATTGTGTTGTGGTCTATTTGATTCTTGAACTTGAGGAGAATTTGTTTTATGAACGTCGCAGCACCATTATTTGGTGCATAAATATTGATAATTGTTATGTCTTGTTGGTGGATGGTTCCTTTTAACAGTATATAATGTCCTTCCTTATCCCTTTTGATTAATTTAGTCTTGAAGTCAATTTTATTCGATATGAGGATGGCCACCCCTGCTTGCTTACGAGGACCGTGTGCATGGTATATTTTTTCCCAACCTTTCACCTTCAGCCTGTGTATGTCTTTTCCAATCAGATGTGTCTCCTGGAGGCAGCATATTGTTGGATTTGTTTTTTTAATCCATGTTACCAGCCTATGTCGCTTTATTGGGGAGTTTAAGCCATTAATGTTTAGAGTTACTATTGATATATGGTTTGTACTTCCAGCCATGTTTGATTATTTATCTTCTTCTTTTTTTTTTTTTAATTTAGTTTGTTTCTCCATGGTTAGCTTTCCCCCCGCCCTCTGTCTTTATAGAGGCACTTCCCACTGATGGTTTTGGTTATTGTTTTTCATTTCTTCCTCGTGTAGTGTTTTGCTCAAGATGCTTTGCAATGCTGGTTTTCTGGCTGCAAATTCTTTTAGCTTTTGTTTATCATGAAAGATTCTTATTTCGTTATCGTACCTGAAGCTTAATTTTGCTGGATACAGAATTCTTGGTTGGCATCCATTGTCTTTCAGTGTTTGAAATACGTTGTTCCAGGATCTTCTCGCTTTCAGCGTCTGTGATGAAAAATCCGTTGTTAACCTTATTGGTTTACCCCTGAATGTAATCTGCCTCCTTTCTCTTGTAGCTTTTAGTATTTTCTCTTTGTTCTGTATATTGGATATCTTCATAACAATGTGTCTTGGCGTTGGTCTACTGTGATTTTGTGTGCTCGGTGTCCTGTATGCATCTACAATTTGTATATCCGTTTCCTTTTTTATTTCTGTAAAGTTTTGTGTAATTATTTCTTTCAGCAGGTTACTCATTCCCTTGGTTTGAATCTCTGTACCTTCTTCTATCCTGATGACTCGTAGGTTTGGTTTCTTTATGTTATCCCATATCTCTTGGATGTTTTTCTCGTGGTTTTTAACCAGCCTTTCTGAGTTGGCTAGGCTCTTTTCAAGATGATATATTTTGTCTTCATTATCTGATGTTCTGGCTTCTACTTGCTCCACTCTGTTAGTGATACTCTCAATTGAGTTTTTAATTTGGTTTATCGTTTCCTTCATTTCTAGAATTATTGTTTGGTTTTTTTTTTATAATCTCAATCTCCTGATAAAGATGCTTAACTTCTTCTTTTATCTGTCTATGTAATTCATTTTCAAAGTGTTCTTTCACTGTTTGGATTTGCTGTCTCGTATCTTCTTTAAGGTTCCATTCCATCTGTCTAAGGTATTCCTTGAGTTCTTTATATGACCATTTTTCTGCTGACTCTAGGTCCTCCTGAATATTTAGGCTGTCCTTCATTGTTTGTACTCCTTTTCTTCCTTGCTTTTTTATGCTGCTCATGTTACTTCTTGTTCTGTTTGACTGCTGAGTTACTGTTTACTCTTATAGATTTATTTGATGCTTGAGAGGAAAGATATTAGAAGGGAAGGGAAGAAGTCACTAAAGAGAATGAGAGTAGGCAGGTAGAATTCAAGGAAGGGCGAATAAGAAAATTGAAAAGAAATGAAAAGACAAAAGAAACACGAATAACAAAGATTAGATAATAAAGAAAGAAAGAAAAGATGAAAAAAAAATTTTTAACAAAAATAATAGTGATAATAAAAAATGAAAATTAAAATTTAAAAATAATAATAATAATAATAAAATAAAAAAAATTAAAAAAATAGAAACATTGAAAAAAAATTAAAGAACAACAACAAATAAAAATTGAAAATGAAAGAAAAAGAAGAAAAAAAAAGAAAAAAAAAGAAAAAGAAAAGAAAAAAATGATAATAATAATAATAATAATAAATGCAGTCCTAGAGTTCTATTAACTTCTCTTCCAGTAGGTGGAGCTGTGCCCACTGGGCCAAGCTTCTCCTCTCAATAGGTGGGAACCATTCACTGTGCAGCAGCTCTTTCTCCTAGACTGGGCGGGTCTCCAATCCTGAGTGTCTAGGGCCTTGCCTTGTGTTTCCTCAAGCCAGGCCGTGCTCACCTGTGGTGCTCACCACAATACTGGCTACACGCCAGGTCTGCTGCTCCTGGGAGCCCTGTTTTCATGAACACCTGGGCTCACTCTCCCTGTTTGCCTCCTCAGACCCTAAGTTTGTAGAGCTTGGGGCTGAGATCCCCCAGCGAATTTGCTTGCCCTCCTGTAGCCACGCCCCCGGTAGCTGGTGCAAGAGACCTCAGTTGTCAGCACTGGTGGGAGCGGTTGCCGGGAGTTCTGCGCCGCGAGTCCCGCGTCACTCCTGATTCCCTCGGTCTGGTTATTGCGTTCACAGGAGAGCTGGGAGTGGCCCTTAAGTTTTCCCTGCTGTGTGGAGAGAGATGACTAGGGGATTACACACCTGTCGGGCTGGTTTCACTGCAGTTATCTCCTCCGCCCGTGATGCCATTTCTCTGCCATGGTGATATCCCATGCAAATGGTGACCGTTTGTTCCCTTTGCCGGGTGACCAATGCAACGGGTGGGTCCTGACTGTCTCTCCCAATCCCCGATTCAGTCCTGTGGCCACTGCCTATGAAGGCTCGGTTGGCTTTTACCTCTGTAAGTTCCTAAGGGCCAGCCAATTATTTCAGCGGGATCGTTAGTGCTGAGTCACACGAAGCAGGCGAACCGGAGCTTAATTGCCTCCGATTCGGGCTCTGTGTGTGTGTTCTGAGGGGCCCAGCCTGTACACCCCAGGATCCACGTCAGCTCAGCATTGCCTAGTGATCCTGAGCAAACAGCATTTAGACAGTTTATGGCTCCCTATGCCCATGCAGTTGAAGATGTCAGAGACTTGATCTCTCTGCACCTGCCACCATGTTACATCTCCTCAGTGATATTCATGTTGCCCTTACAGCTTCCTGGTATAAGCAATTTCTTGGGATTATACAAACTGCTGCTTCTGTTTCCAGTCCAGATTTCTAGAAATGAAACCCTGCCACCGTCGCCTCCGTCTCTGGGCCGCGCTGACGAGCTCCGCGCTTGTCTGCGACCGTAGCAGAGCCGCCCTGGCCTCCGAAGCTCTTCAGCCCGGTGCCCGGCCCCAGGGGCCCAAGTGGCTGCTGCCGCGGCTCTCCGTCCCCCTCCTCCGGAGCACGGGTCCCCTGGCAGGGGGGTGCAGAACGACCCCAGAGCAGGCTCTGCCCGAAGGTGCAGCAGCGAACAGGCCACAGAGACGCTCGAGGCTGCAGTCCAGCCTTCTGAGGACAGGGCTCGGCACGCAGCCCAGCTCCAACCTCTAGGTGCGGCTGCCGGACAGTGTATACAGAGCCATCAAGACAGCAAGCAGAAAGCAAATGGCGGCTCCCGCGGAGTGGATTTTCGGCACAGAAACCACAGCCCCGCCAGCAATCCCAATCCACAAACTCTCCCTGTATAAAAAATATTCAAAAAAAAAAAAAAAGGCGGGGCGCACTGAGCTTTCTTTGCCTCGGGTACTTACAATCCACTGCTGATTGCACATTCAGCTTCTCCACCCGGAGCGAAGCGAAAGAGGAAGCAGATAGGAGCAAAGCGCCCGCGGCTCTGAGCAGCCAAGCGTCTCTTTTTCGATTTCTTTGTTCTTCCTGCTCCTTGGCAAAGTGGTCCACTACAGATTAACGGTGAAAGGAGCTTTAACAGACTGTGCGAAATCTCTATTAAAGCCGCTGCTTTGAGCACCACGCTCAGCACTTCAGCAACCCCCGTACGCAGCGGCCATCTTCTCCCTGTTTTTTTTTTTTTATTTCTCAACAAACCCTAGGACTCTATAGATAAGTATAGCTCACAATAGAAGATGGGTGAGGTTGTTGTCTAGTGAGGTGTGGTGGATGTGGGGCAAAGGTATTCTTCTCTGTGTCCAGGATATTCAGGTAGAACCTTGGGCACATGCTGCCATGTCCAAGTAGACCATGTTGAGGCCGAGATCAGTGCAGAGAAATATTCTGATATTTGTCTGAGAAAGAACAGAGATGGAGACAATGTTCAGGAATTGAAACTCAGGTAAACTCAGAGATACTGTAATCCAAGTTTGCATTTCATGGGTTGGGATAGGCAGAATTTTGACATAAAAGGAAAAACAGGAGTGAAGAATGAGTACCCTCAGTGAGGTTTGTGCAATGAGGAACACAGTTTGAAAGAGAGTTTACAGGACTTGTTTTCTGTCAGGAAATTCCTTCCTATTTAATTTTCAGGGTTAGAAAACTTTCACGTTGTATAAGTAAACAGTTTTTTTAGATTATAAGAGGGAAACATTAATTGTAGAGTTCTGAACAACATGCAGAAGATTTAGAAATCTCTCAGAATCCCACTTTTCAGAAAGACTTCCATTGTATCTTGTGAAATAATGTTTCTAGACCTGTCAGTCAATCACCCTTCACTAAGCAGCATGATGTAGCATCTTTTATAGTTCAGATTTCTCAGGATTGCACACCTTTCAACAATGAACATTTCATTAAAAGCCAAATGAGAATACTTATAAAATATATTGCCAATGAGAATGTTATAAAGGCTATTCTTTTATTTGTACTAATTTATTGTACTGTGACTGTCATATACAACTAGTGAGAGGAGATTTTTTTTTTCAGTTTTAACCTTTGATGCTTATTATGAGGGTCAAATTTAAATGTGCTCAACAATCCTCTTAAATCCACTGTGTGTGCTTGCATGTGGGGTAAGATAGTTCATTTTATCAAATAATGTGTGATCAAGAAAGGGCTTGATCTCACAAAATCTAAACCACAAGTAAATAGGATTGTATATAAGGCAGAGCTTTTCAATTTATATAAGAAATGCTTTTTCAAATTCTAAAAGGGGCAAAAAAAGTGCGGGTGATTAAAAAGCATGTAGGAGATCAATGATAATCCCACTATGCAGAAAGAATGACTACTTACAGTTTGTAGTTGTCCTTTTTTATCACGTATCCTTTATGAACATATTATGTTGTGATTATAATATATTAAAACTCTTATTTCTTTCTGTAATAATTTTTATTGGTATATATTTATATTTGACTCTTAATTGCTTCAAATATTCTATTTCATCAGTGTATTAAAGTTCATACAATGATTCCAAAACTTATAATGATTTAAGATTCTTGTGGTATTTATCCTTTATGGATAATTTTGAACAAGAAAATAAATAACACAAAATGTCTTCATTTTGCATCTTGTATATGGATTACTTTCTGGTAGTAATCTAACAGGTGAGAGCTATCCTAAACTTCAGCCTCTGGTTACCTAGAGTAAAAAGACTTCCCAAGGCTGTAATCATCTGTCTTCCACCTGGCAGAATGTCACAGTGCGTGCAGATGTTACTGCACACTTGTTAGGATTGCAACCTCTTGGGACTTGGTACTCAAATTATGGAAAATATTTTACCAATGAGAAAATTAAGAAGGCTAACTTTTTTATTTTAAACATTTGTTTATTTTTCTGCGACTCAAAAAAATGGTTCATAATAATTTTTTAAAATTCCTTTGTGTTTGTTGAATGACATATGATTCATCCATCATTTCTAATAATGTATGACAAAAAGGGCTTTGTCATGACAAAAAAACAAAACAACAAGAAAATACCCCAGTACAAAAACCAAAGAACATGCAAAAACAACAACAATAATAAAAAAAAAAAAACCCAGGGATGTGAGGTTTCCAGCTTAACAAATGGACAATAAGGATTCAATCTCTTATAATAACTCATGATAATATTGTAAGGGGAAAATTTATTGAAAATAAACACATTTTTATGACTATGTAGTAATCTGCTTGAAATTTTATTCCGTATGAAAAATGTGAATTGGTTCCAGTCCTCCTCTCACATGTAGAATGTTACTTTAACCTCACTCTGCCTGAATAAGTTTGGCTAAATATGAGACAGCAAGTAGATTTGTGTGGGAGTAATTCTGGGTTTGCAGCCAGCAGCTACAAGCCTTCTGAGAAACCACATTCTCAGGGACTGAGGTCAGAATTGCCACAGAACTGAAAGACAAGGGCCTCAGGGCATGATACCCCTGACTCTATAAGGCTCATTTTCATCAGGACAATGATCTTTCCTGTCTGCCTTCTGCTGCGTAACAATATTTAGAACTTCCTCACAGTGCTGTTACATTAAGATGATTGGCTTCTAGATGTTATATAACCTGTTTGCTTATTAATGATTGGAGAACTGTGCCCTCCATCAACTATAACCACTTCCGCATTAAATGAGCTTGCTGAGGTCTGCCACCTGCCTGCTCTCACCAGCTCCTGGTGTCTGTGTTTTGACTCCACGTGCCCCACACCCTCTGGGACTGAGATAGCTGAGTGACCCACAGCAACAGTTTTGGTTAATCATTAGACAAGCAGCTGGGACTGTCAATTCCATCTACTAACTTCTAAAGGCAGAGGAGAAGCAGAACCTGCTTAGGCTGAGGAGTGACAGCAATGAATTCCAAACATCAGTTTGTGCAGCTCAGTGATGGTCACTTCATTCCTGGACTGGGCTTTGGCACCTATAAACCTCAAGAGGTAACAGTAGGGGGTTGGTTTGAGGGTTCAAACAAACTAGACATATGATGAATGGAATCCAATTGGAGTGGTTAAGTTACTTGCTTCCTGTGTGACTGTGGGGGGCTCATGTGCTACTGTTTCTCCAGGCTAGAGCTACACCATGGACAGGAGAGAATATAATCAGACATTGCTCTGCATCATTGTCTGATGGTGTGGTCACCTATTGAGTATTCTGGGTACTGCTCCACCACATTTTAGTCTATTTACCAACTTGGTAAAATGATGAATGTCAGCAATTGGCTTGCACTGGGATTAATTTCTCTCTTCATTTGTATACTTTGGGAACTTTTTGTGTTGCTAAAAGTACTTGAGAAGCATAAGAATAAATGATGGGAAATACTTCCTTTTCAGTATAAGGAAGGTTTCATTAGCTCACAGAAAATGTTGGACCTTGGCTGAGTAGAGTTTTCATGTGCTCTCACATGGGGGAAATTCAGCTAAATGTATAATATAACATCCTGAGAAGTCAAACAGGAACTTAGGAAGTGTATTTGTCATTTTGGGGTCATTGTTCATGTGTGTTATATTGACAAATTATAATCTAAAGTGGAGCGAGCAAAGTTCACTAGACTGGAACTAATTTTGTACTCTGGACGCTTAATTGTGTGAAAAGGAATTAATTCCCTGAACTTTGAATATAGCATTTTTTCTTCTGCACGACTTAAGGAAAAATCTAGAGAGTAATTGTAAGACACGTGAAAGGACCTGGTTACATTGTAAGGTAAAGTGGCATGAAGGAGACCACTAGGACTTCAGCTGTTGTTCACGTGCCCTTACACCTGAGAAATAATGGCTAGTATTAGCAGTAGGTGGTAGGGCTGAGTATTGCATTCAGTTTGATTTCATGGAAAAAGAAAGCTTCTGAAAATTGTCAAATAGAAAACAGAATGTTTGATTTGCCTTTTTACTCTTGAACAAATGAAATTTCAAAACATCATCCAAATTTTGTAGATGATGCAATTTTTTCCATTTCACTCTTATTTTTTTTTAAAGAGAGAGTGATACAGACAGAGAGAGAGAATTTTTAATACTTATTTTTTAGTTTTCAGCGGATACAACATCTCTGTTTGTATGTGGTGCTGAGGATCGAACCCGGGCCACACGCATGCCAGGCGAGCGTGCTATCGCTTGAGCCACATCCCCAGCCCCCATTTCACTCTTATTTTATCTTCCACAAAGAGTGAGCTTTAAGGGCTGATGCTTATGTGAATTATCCCTTATAAGATGAGTATAATTTCTTCACTGTCAGTTTATATCCTTAGAGTATATATTTTTTTCAGGCCAGTGTTTAGTTCTGTCATACAGAGATACAGTTGTGGACCAGAGGTGACACAGCACATTGCTGTTTTTTCAATAGCCTATTATCAATCTGCCCCCTGGTGGCCTCTGGAAACTTTGATTTTTTCACTTTTGTATAACACACAAGGATTCCTGCTGTCCCTAAGTAATCTAAACAGTGGTGCTTATTTATATATTCTGCAGTCATGTTCATGGTCTGTTGTTCCAGGGCAGTGGCATAGGTTGCCAAAAGACCAGAGAAAATACCTGGAGACTGCGTACAAGGCACTAGTGCTTATTGAGGAGTCTTTATGGGGAGGGTCCAGTAGTGACTGGCTGAACCACAGCACCTGACTCCCTCACACTGCTTTGCCTAGCATGGCTTCCTCCTCCTCATGACATTTTGTCCTGTGAACCCTGGTTAGATGAGTGACACTTATCTTCTTCACAGTACCTTCACTTCTATCCCAGTTACCACAAACAGAAGGTTTTTAAGTAAATTTTTTATTTGTTCTTTTAGTTACACATAACAGTAGAGTGGATTTTGATATATTAATAAAAACATGGTGTATGTCTTATTTTAATTAGAATCCCAGTCTTTTAAATGTACATGATGTGGACATTCTCTGTGGTATATTCATATATGAACATATGAAAGTTTGTGTGTGTGTGTGTGTGTGTGTAAGTGTGGTGCTGGTGATGGAACCCAGGGCCTTGTGCATGTGAAGAAAGCACTCTACCAACTGAGCTATATCCCCAGCCTGAACATGTGAGAGTTATGTCAGATATATTCCACTGTATTTCCTATTCCCATTCCTACCTCCTTTCGTCATTCTTCTTTGTCTAAAACTCCAAACTTCTATTCTTACCTTCCCTCCCCACTTGCTGTGTGTTAGCATGCACATATCAGAGAGATGATTCCACCTTTGGATTTTGTGGGACTGCCTTATTTCACTTATCATGATAGTTCCCAGATTCACTCATTTACTGCTAAATGTCATAAAATTATTTTGCTTAATGGCTGAGTTATATTCCATTGTGTATATCTTTCACATTTCATTAACCATTTATTTGTTGAAGTGCACCTAGCTTAGCTATTGTGAATTCCACTACTTTAAACATTAATGTGGGTGCTTCACGCTGATTTTAACTCCCTTGGATACATACAGAGAAATGGGATAACCCAGTCGAATTGTGGTTCCATTCTTATCGTTTTGGAAAATTTCCATACTGTGCTGCAGAATGTATCAATTTGCAATCACCAGCATTGTACAGTGTACCATCTTCTTTACATTCCCTTCACCAACACTTATTGTCATTGTCTTCTTTTTCTTTTTTGGTACCAGAAATTGAACTCATGAGTACTCAACCTACTGAGCCCAATTCTCACCCCTATTTTTTGGTATTTTATTTACAGACAGGGTCTCCCCAAGTTGCTTAGTGCCCTTTCCATTACTGAGGCTGGCTTTGAACTTGCCATCCTCCTGTCTCAGCCTCCTGACTCTGGGTTTATAGTTGTAAGTCACTTCCCCAGCTGTTACTGTATTCATTTTTAAAAATATTTTTTAGTTGTAGATGGACACAATATCTTTATTTATTTATTTTTATGTGTTGCTGAGGATCCAACCCAGTGCCCAACATGTGAGAAGCAAGCGCTCTACCACTGAGCTACAGCCCCCGCCCTGTTACTGTATTCTTTTTTTTAGGCTTTTAAATCAGCTTTATTGAAATATAATTCACAGTTTTCCCATTTAAAGTATATTCTTGATAGTTGCCTTTCTGAATGGAGTCAGTTGAAATATCAGTGTAGTTTTAATTTGAATTTCTTTAATTTCTAGAGATGTTGAATGTTTTTTCATATACTTGTTGACTGTTTGTTCCTCCTGTTTGAGAGGTGTCAGTTTAATTCCTTTGCTCATTAATTTATTGGGTTTTACTTACTTTCTCTTTTTGTTGTAAGCTTTTTGATTTTTTTGTATAGTCTGGATATTAATGCCTTTTCTACACTGTGGATGGCAAAGGTTATCTCCAGTTCTATAGAATCAAGACAGTTAGGCTGCAGAAACAGGGACATCATCAACATTCACTTCCTTAATTTGCTTATATCACCAACATGCCAAGGAGCATCTGTCCTGGCATACAAGAAAAAAGCATGTTTCCACAGGTAGCATTACCTTGCCCTCACATCCAAAGTGCAGAAGAAAAAGACTAGGTTCTTAGAGATAATAAATATCTTGGAGAAGAAGTCCAGGCTTGCTCTCATTATTTCATAATTTGGCTAGGATTTTGAAAACAGAAAGAGACATTCAGGGAAATACTGTTTTACCCTTTTCTTTAGATCCATATATATGTATATGTATGAACCATATATATTTATATGTATACACACACACACACACAACACACACACACACATTCTTTGGGAGAGTGAAATTGTGTTGTGTCCTAGCATAGAGTGTCAATTTAACCAGAAAAAAAATCTCTTGATTCTACAGAATTGGAGATAAACTTATACCCACAGTGTAGATAAGGCATTAATTTCAACAATATACAAAGAAATAAAAAAGCTTAATGCCAAAGAAAGAAAGTAAGTAACACTCAGTAAATTAATGGGCAAAGGAATTAAGCAGACACTTCTCAAATAACAGGAACAGTCAACAATTATTTGAAAAATCTTAGAAAATTATCACAACATCTTTTCTTGTAGGAAATATTTTCCAAGTGGTTTCAAAATTCACATTATTTGGGAATGTAATATAATCTGTGTATCTTTATTTGGAGATGATTCATAGAACCTTGCATAATATTTTTTTTCTATAATCAATCTCGTGAATTCTTTCCCTGTATTAATTTTACATAGTGATTTATCAAATAAATTATACCATGTCTATAACTGTATGCTGGATCCTGTGAGTTTTCCCAGAAACTCAAGGAATTTGAGTCACTCCTAGGGTCCTCTGATGCGAGTGTACTAGGATTTCTGTGTCTGAAGGGGCTTGTGGGATGCCAGATTCATGTATTAACTAGGAAATACCCAAAGTGATTCAGGGACATTACCCTAAATACAGAACTAACACAAGACATGGGAAAAAGTTGAGTTTCAGGAGGTCATTGTTTTGGCCCATTATATTCAGTTTGGTACTTTGGCTATTTCCTTAAGTATTATATAAGAAAAAATGGGCCTTCAAAGTTCAAGGGACTAGTACCTTATCACATATTTAGGTAGTCTGAAGAAAACATTGGGATATAAAATTCCTTCCAGTCTAGTGACCTGTCCTCTTTGCTCACTAGGAGTTACCTCTCATAATATGACTCTCAAATACTTTTGATTGTTCCTCTAGGTTCCTAATAGTAAGACAACAGAGGCCACCAAAATAGCTATAGAAGCTGGTTTCCGCCATATTGATTGTGCTTATGCATACCAAGTAGAAGAGGAGGTAGGAATGGCCATTAGAAGCAAGATTGCTGATGGCACTGTGAAGAGAGAAGACATATTTTGTACTTCAAAGGTATTGTGTATACAGTGCAAAAATTATTGAAATAGATATGAAGAAATGAAAATTAGCTGATGAAATATTGGTGGAATGTGAATATTGGTACAACGTTCATTCACATATAATATCCAGTTTCAAAATAGAGAATGATTATGAATTGCTACTCACAGTCTACAAATTATGACTTTTAAATTTCTATACTTTTCTGATTCTGGAATCAGCAGAATGATTTAGTATTAGTTGTGGAATCAGATAGAATTATGACCAGATTATGGTTTTGTCTTCCCCATGATGACTTTCTAAAATTTCTTATCATTCTGAATATCAACTTTAACATTTGTTTTTATCAAAGATCATTTTGTAGTAAAAGTGAATATGGAGTAAAGAATATGTAGCTAAAGTGTCTTGATTTTTGTTTAGCATATATTAAAATGTTCAAAACGTGTTTCCCTTCAGTTCTTTAAATTAAAAAAAATCTTGTGAAATAAATGGATGAAATGGACTAATAATAGGTTTACAATCTCTATGAAACACAATTCAGAGATTCAATAATGTTAGTATTTGATAAAAATAATATCTTTTGAGTATTTACTTCCATAGTTTGATTGATTGGCTAATAATAATCAAAAATATAATCCCATTCACATGAATAGGCGAGATAAATGGAAACCCAAGACCTGAAGAGAATATCTTCTCTGTGATCAACAGTTTCCAATCAACAGACAAATGAATGTCTCAATATGAAGTTAAAAAATTTCCCAAATATGAATCATGTATGAATCCAGTCCAATTTCCTTTCTTTAACTATTACAGCTATGGTGCACTTTTCATCGACCAGAGCTGGTGCAATCTTCTTTGGAAAGATCACTGAAAAAACTTCATTTTGACTATGTTGACCTGTATTTGATTCATTACCCATTTTCAATGAAGGTAAGCAATTTGCATCATCAAACCGGTTCAATTCCAGCCATTCCTAGGACCATCATTATCAAGGATGATTGAATTAAGTTTCTATGTAAAATTCTAAATGGTCAAAAAACATTTAGATTTGTGATCAGAAGTAATCTTCAGAAACATGTCTGTTTATTCATCCATTATATCTGCATTACTAGAGGTTTGCTTGGTTTTGTTTTATCCTTTTCCATTGGTGGTAAATGTGACTTTGGGGCAGTTCAAGCTTCATAGTGATTAATATTTGATAGGGTCTCTTCATCTTCCAGCATCAAATCAATCTTGGATAGAAACTTGAATGACCATCTTAGGTACACATACACATGTGTCTAGGTAGATAAGGAATATTGTTTAACCTGTGTCATCACTGAAATTCACTATTGCTGTGTTTAATTGAATGCAAGCCTGTACGCTCCCAGTGAAAGAGAGGAATTGACACAGGGCAATGTATAGGGACAGGAAAAGTAACATAAGCCAAGTAGGAGACTCCATGAGGAGAACTGCAAAAATCTTTTAAAATTATATATATATATATATATATAAGCATATAGATAATATGATGTAAGAGAATACAGGAAGATAAGCACCTAATGGTATTCCTTACATCCACATGCAAACACTTTGTAAACAGATGAATATAGAGTGATACTCCACTTATTTCATGGGTTTGAATGATCCATTCCATAAATACACCTAGCATCATTGCTATACATGGACATATGAATTTGGCAAGATTGCTGTGATGATCACTTCTATTCCAGCCAGGGGAAGAGCTTTTTCCAAAAGATGAAAATGGAAAAACAATATATGACCACGTGGATCTCTGTGCTGTGTGGGAGGTGAGTGCCTGAGAGAGTGATCACATAGAGGCCCACAGGGTGACAGTCAGGTCATGCTTTCTCCTGAAATTGTGGGACAAGCAATCATTATATTTTAGAGAGGATTTTTCTTAGGGTGGTGGGAGGAATGAATTACTGGAATATAGTAGAGGGAAACAGCAGAGAAAAATGGTGACAGTGAGAAATGCACCACCTGCCTGCACATGCAGTGATGTCTGATTTCCCAAGGACACAGGGATTCCTTTTCTGGCTCTCAGTACTGTGCCCAAATATCTTTACCATCTTTCTCTTGTTAATAGTCAGTTCATCAGCTTTGTTGTCATTACCTGACAGTGCTCCTATTAACAGTTCTGTGTGGACTTTATACTGACATAGTCCATTGTACAAATGCCTCTTCCCAACCCCTTCCTCCCAAGGCCATGGAGAAGTGCAAGGATGCAGGATTGGCCAAGTCCATCGGGGTGTCCAACTTTAACCACAGGCAGCTGGAGATGATCCTGAATAAACCAGGCCTCAAGTATAAGCCTGTCTGCAACCAGGTGAGAGCCCTGATCCTCACTGCTGTCTCATTTCTTTCCTTGTTTCTGCACCACCTCCAAGTGTCCATTTCTTCTGTCCCACAGTTCATTTGTCTTTGTAGAACAGAAGAGTCTTGGAGGATGTGGAGGGTTCTCAATTGTACCTGTGCTGGGTGAATCCTTAGTGAAAATGAGGGGAGGAACTTGGTGCCCAGTTTTTGCAGGAATTGGGTGACGTACAGGTGATCTAGCAGGTGAGTTGTTGTTCATCTGACTTCAGGGACATGGTGAGCTTGACCTTGAGCAATGGAGGATGATCAGAGACCAGATTGGTGAATGTGTAGTGGCAGCAATTATGTGTAGGAAAGAGGTCCAGTGCACAGGAATGGGCAGTGAACAAGAAAGAGTGAAAACAGATCAATGATCAGGTTTCCTGTGGAGGTCGGGTGCCTGAATCCTTTTTATGGCTTATTTCAGTTTTATGGACCCAGAAGCATCAATTAGGAAAAACAGCAGAGCTCATGAACATAGCAGGCCTGAGAGGAATTACTTGTTTATGGTGATTCTGATGGTGGATCAAATTCACATTCAGGAACTTTCACCAGAATATACAGTTGGCCCTGAGCCTAAGCCCTTTTATCTTTCTTTCTTCCATGCTTTATGATATCTAATCAACTGTTTAATTACATCTATTCTGGGCATGGTTATTTGTCTGTGGTTGGAAAACAGAGACCATAACTTTTATAAATGTTGATAGTGCACTATAAATTTCAAATATAATTGCTAATAATTGAAAATAATTTTGTATTAATTTATCTTAATTTTTTAATCATGAAATTTTTCAAACATTCAGAAATTGAGAGCATGATATAGGACATTCATATATTCTACCTTGTATCTAAATTTGTTGACTTTGGGAAACACTGTTAGATGTTGACTTTTGTTGATATATCTGCATACACCTGAGTAATATTTTGCTAAATTTCTTGAAAGTCTATTGTAGACTAGAACTACTAACTCTTAGAGAACTCAGGGAACATTTCCTAGGAATGAAGATCATATCTCACACAGCACATTTCATTACTATACCTAAAGTTTCTGTAAGTCTCTCATACCATCTAAATCAAGTCTGTGTTCATGTTTCCCTTTGCTTTTCTGAAATACCTTGTATACTTCTTCCCCTTTCCAGGATGCCACTCTGGTTCACATGTTGCTCTTTGTCATGTTTCTTAAGTTCTTTTCACGCAGATTGGTCAGTCACCCAGTGCTTTTCCATATAATGCTTGAACCAGGATCTTTTTTCCAAACTGTCTTATTATATCAGTAAACTTGTTTTTACATTCTCATTTGGAGTCAGGATTTAGACTTGAATTCTTTTTATAAATCAAGTTGCAGGTATAGTGATCCTCAGTTACTGGTTTTTGCATCACACCAGAAAAATTGCAGATGTGTGGCTCAGATTTGCAGGCATGAATTTACTACAAAGGATAAGAAAATGGAAAAAGATGAAACTGTTAAGGGAGAGAGTGAATCCTCTCAGAAAGGAGGGGGACGGCATGCCCACCCTGGCTTCCAGTTTTCTAGGGAGTCTCTTGGGAGTTTTGTAGTCCTGCCAGTCTTCACCACTAGACTGTTGGCTGACAGTAGGGTGGCCTCAGATTTCCAAGTTTCCATTGTTCATGTTCTTCTCCTCAGAGGGGAGATTTTCAAGTCTGGGTTACTTTGTCCCACCCTGACTGTTTCTAATTGGAACTTGTTCTCACATATATGATTAGGGAGAATTATTCTAAGCTCCTTGAGTTATGGACTAGGATTTTATAGGTTTTGATGAACAATTTTACACAAATGTTATCTGCAGAATATCTATCAAATGTCTTTCAATCTTATTCTCATGAGTCATTGGACAATCTTGGTTAATGACAAAATTTAAAGTCCAAGTTTCAATTTTTTAAAAAATTCAGATTTCTTTCTTTGGCATTTGTTTTTATTAACAGTAACATTTTGTAGAATGAGATACTTTCTGTCTTGTCCACCGCAGGTAGAATGTCATGTTTATCACAACCAGAGGAAATTGCTGGACTTCTGCAAATCAAAAAACATTGTTCTGGTTGCCTATGGTGCTCTTGGAACTCAACGAGACAAACAATGGTAATGAGAACATCAGGGAGTTTACCTCAAATGTCCTATAAGACTCACATTTCGGAAGATCACTCTCAAGTGGCTCAGGGACAGGAGAGAATTTGCACTTCTGTGAAGTTCCCATAAATCACTGATGCTGCAGGTCTAGGGTCTGCATTTGAGGATGCCTATTTAGAGTGGTTCAAATAGACCTCAGTATGTTTTGTGTGTGGGCGTAATGGTGCTTGCCTGTCATTGCAGTGCCTGGGGAAGCTGAGGCAGAAAGATTGTAAACTTGAGGCCAGCCTCAGAAACTTAGTAAGACCCTGTGTCACAAATAAAAAGGAGTAAGCATTTTCAGCACTAGCAAAATAATTTTTGATTAAACCTGTAGTAATTGCCCTTAGACACCGCCCCCCCACATACACAAACACATACCAAAAAACAAACAAACAAACAAAAAACACCACCCAGAAATAACTGATATCTTCCTAACTACTTGGCCTCAGGACTTAAGCACTTCTTTCTTTTCTTCCAGGGTTGACCAGAGCTCCCCAGTTCTCTTGGATGACCCAGTTCTTGGTGCTTTGGCAAAAAAGCACAAGCGATCCCCAGCCCTGATTGCCCTCCGCTACCAGCTGCAACGAGGGGTGGTGGTTCTGGCCCAGAGTTTTAAGGAGAATGAAATCAAAGAGAACATTCAGGTATAGAGGAGGGCTGTGGGAATGTGGGTTCTTCACATGTGTGCTTCTTTGAAACTTGCAAGGGTCTTATTGGAACCAGTCAATATCCGCAGCATGTCCTCTGCATGTAAGGTTTAAGGTGCTTTCAGAGTGTGTTCTTTTACTCTACAGACAGTGCAACTGGATAGATTTAGGTTGGATAAAACACAGAGATTTGGTTTTCAGCATCGGTAGCCATGTTTTGTGTAACTCTTACAAGTGACATCTTTGTATATTTTTTAATTTTCCAAAAATAGAGTTTGGATTGGGAGACTTTTATTCCTGAAATTATTATTTTTTTTACACTTCCCAAATACTCAATCTATTTTAATATTCATATATTTATTCAATTTGAGTTTTTTCACTTGTCACCTGTCAGTTTATGTATTTCCCATTTAGATGGGTTTTTCATCTGTTTATTCTCAAGTAGGAGAACTTTTTTGAACCATTACTTAGAGTAGATGCAAAACAAACCACCCATAATATTGAGGTTAGTGCAAAGAACACTTGTTTATTTCATAATTCTAAGGTTTGACTATTAGCCTTGGCTCAACCTGAACTCAGTGAATGTCTTCCAGTTACACTGGATTTTCACAATTTTGTAATAGATTCTAATATGCATCCACAGAACATGTGCTCTCTCAGCTTCAGTCCTGCTTGCTCTGTTGTCTGGGGTGTCTCAGCTCCCTTCCATAGAATTTTACATCTACCTGTTGATGATGCAGGCTTTATCTCATCACATAGCAGTGTCCCCAGGCAGTGAATGGATCCTTGCAGAGCAAGTCTTCTGTTGCCTAGGTAGACTCACAAAGGGCACATCACTGCTTCTGCCAGGTTCTAATGGCCAATGCAAATTATAGACCATGTGAGACTCAATGGGTAGGGAAGTAGACAGAGTCTCTTAGTAAAAGAAGCTGCAAATTCACATAGGATATTGGATACTGGGAGATGTGAATTATTGGGGGAGCATTTTTGCAAACAATTAACCACATTTATGTATTCTGAATATTGTTTTTAGATACAGATGTATCTGTTGAAATATGTTCTCCAAATTCTCCTTATGGTTTCTTTTTCCTTTTGGTATATTTTCATGAATAATGTTGATTCTCTTGTTGTTTTCACATCTTTAGTTTGTGGTTGATGAGTGGCATATTTTTCTTACATTGGGAACTGAAGAATCCTTTAGTATATTACTTTACAAAAGTCCTACAGTCTTTACCTCCATATTTATTTTAACTGCAGTTTTTTTAATGTTATTTTAACTAAAAATCCAAATGCACACATAATTTTAAAATGAATAGCTAAATTTCGTAGTAACAGAAATTACCTTTCTGGCTACTTTTCTGTCATCAGTTGTCTTATTTGCTCTTTTTCATAATCTTCATTATCTTGGAAAATCAGTCTTTCTTTTCTATATCACAAAACATTTCCTACCTCTTCACTCATTTATAAATATCTTGGCTATTGTAGATTGACCTATTATAAAGAATTTAGAAGCACTTTATCAATCTCTTCCTGGATTGTTGCTGTTTGCTTGATATTGCATTGAAACTCTCACTAAATTTGGAGAGAAAAGCACTTTAAAATATTAAAGATTCTAATCCATGATTATGATATGAGTTTCCAATATTTAGCTAGTCTTTTAACCTATTGCAGCAGTATTCTAATGGCAGATTTTTATTTCACTGTCAAATCTGCAGCTTAATGTTCCTGGGTATAGTACTCTTAGCTGGAATGCGTTTTCTCTCAGAGCTTGACATCTATTATTCTATGACTTCCTAGCTGTCAGGGTCTAGGTTGGGAAATCAACTGAGATCCAGATTTATGTTTCTCTAAACATGACCTGTCATTTTACTCAGGAAGCCTTTATAATTTTTATTCTGTATGTCAGGCATATTTAAAATAATGTGCCTTTGTGTGGGTCTGTTTTAATTTTGTATATTTGGGGTCTTGCAAGGCTTCTGTATAGGATTTCCATTTTCATTCTTTAGGTTTAGGAAATTTTCTGATATTATTTCATTGAAAAGACTGTGCATTCCATTGTTTTGTATCTCTGAGCCTTCATCTATACCAGTGAATCTTAAATTTGGAATTTTTAGGTTATCTAATATTTCTTGGAATCTCTGTCCATGGTCTCTTAACATCTTTTCTCCATGATTAACTTTATTTTTAAGATTACATATTTATTCTTCATAGCCTGAAACTATTTTCTAAGTGGTCTAGTCTGTTGGTGATGTTCGTGTTGAATTTTTAATTTGGTTTATTGATTCCTTCATTTCAAGGATTTCTGCTTGATCTTTTTTTTCAGAATATTTGTCTCTTTATTGAAGTGATCTTTCATTTCTTGTATTTTTTCTCTGATTTCACTGCTTACATCATACTTTACTTGTTAGATCAGTTTAACTATACAAATTTTAAACTCCTTCTTTAAGATTTCTGGTGTTGATAAATTTTGTTACAGGAGTATCTTTGTTTGTTTGGGGCAAATTCTTACCTTGCCTTTTCATGTTGTTTGTGTGTCTACACATCTAACAGTATGGATCTGAGATAGTAGAGTTTCTATTCTATAGACTTATAGCATCCCTGGAGGTTTTCAGTACTTAACCATTTAGGTGGAGAGAAAGAATAACAAGAAGCAATCAAATGATATGTAGCATTAATCCAAATATTTCTTGTTTTGACATCTACAATGTTGTCAATGTAAAGACAAATAATATGCACAATTATTGCATACAATAAAAACAGTTTGCTATAGTGTTTACAATTTCAAATGGTGGAAAGTAAGAGAACAGAGGTGATGCAGAGGTGATAATGATTATGAGGAAAAAGGAGGGAAGATGGAATAAAAAATTAAAGGAAGTGCGAAAGAGAGAACAATAGAGATTGGCCATTAGCTGAGGAAAAGGAGGAATGATAGTCAAGGGAAACAGAGAAGTGAGAGAGAAAAATAAAAGTTTTTTATTTTAAAAATTTTAAAAATTAATAATGAAAAATAAAAATAAAATAATACAAAACTAAAATATATTAATCAAACATCCTAGTCCTCAAACAACTGATTCTTGAAAATAACTGGTTCTAAAAATGCTATAAATTAGGAACAATATCAAATATGAATATATACAAATGTCCACGAAACATTAAGGTCACATTTGAGCATGAAATGAAACAAGGAAAAAAAAAGAAAAAAAGATCTCAAAAATTAAAGAATTGTTTCTGTTGGAGTTCAAAAGATTCTCAGCTTCCTTTCTCAGCAGTTAGGTGGGCTTGTTTGGACAATGATACTTGCTCCAACCTCATGGTGGTATTGCTAGGATGAGACAGGTAGTCCCAGAGGCAGAACTCTTAAAGGCAGGACTTATGCTTAGGCTCCAGACCCTTCACTGCATGGAATTGGCCTGGAGATTTCAAATCAGCCTCCCTGTAGGGCCTAGCAATTGCTGGACCATGCTGAAAGACTGTACTCCAGTGATCTCCCCTTGGGCTCCACTCATGTTGTGGAAGGGTCAAATTTTAATCCACTATATCATCTGGGGACTGCATGGTTCCTGGTCTTGGGTTTAGTCTCCAAACTCAATCTCTCCATCTCCCACCCTTTCCAATTCCTAGCCAAGTGAGTCTCTCCCAGCTGGTCCTGGAAGCAAGCAAGATCTCAGTGGGAGGGTGAGCTAGGAGGGTTTTCACAACCAGTTGTCCCCTGTGTAAAGCTCTCTCCACAATAGATTTTCTCCTGGTTACTTAGGCTTACTTTATGTTGTGCATGTGGGTCTGCTAGGCCTGTATTTAGGCCATACTTGGATTTGCCAGGAATCAGGTCCCTCAGCTGCTGGCTCCCTGCAGTACTGCTGCAAAATGATTCCTTCTTTCGTCCTCCACACACCAGCTTGAGAGATGTGGTTTCCTTCCCATACGAGTATATTGTGTAGCACACCTTTTAGTTTAAAAATGTGGATTCATTAATTCCTTTATCCTCTGTGCTCATGGAGAGACCAATCTGGCTGGTAACTCCAGCTGTGGCAGTAGCTGTGGTGCTGGGCATTTCTTCCTGATTTGATTAGTCTAACTTAATGAGTACCCAATATGTTTTGAGTGTCCAATATGAAATTCCAGAAAAGTCACCCCCTTATTTCGTTTGTTCACCCACCTTGTTGAGAAACTACTTGTCTGGTTTTATGCCACTGAGCAGCCGGGAAATTTGACTTTATATTCAGCCAACTTGAAACCTCTTCAGTAAACTTCTCCATGAAGGCCTTTGTATATATTCTGTTAGATTTATTCATACAGTAGTGATAATTCTGATAATCCCTTTTCATTTTGAGAATTTCCAAATGTACAGAAAAGTTCAAAGAATTCTGTTAGTTCTATTTACCTCATTCATCAATTGTTCAATTATAAACATTTTACTCTTACCATTTTTGAGGAAATTACTTGTGATTTAAGTATCCATTTGTTTAGGCATGTTAGCAATTTGTGAAAACTGTTTCCATGTTTAAAATGTCTCAGACTTAAACAAGGTGATTCTCTTTCCACCACCTCCTTTGACTTTATTAACCTAATTACTAGAATATAATTAGTATTTTAAGAATTTCTGACTTAAAAGTTGTTGAACAAAAATCATTATTGGAGTTTGAAGTTTCCACTCCTGCAATATAGAAACCGACCTGTAGCTGGTCACAGTGGCACATGCCTATGATCCCAGCAGCTCAGGAGTCTGAGGCAAGAAGATGGAGAGTTCAAAGAAGCCTCAGCAAAAGCAAGGTGCTAACCAATTGAGTGAGATCCTATCTTTAAATAAAATACAAAATAGGGGTGGGGATGTGACTCTGTAGTCCAGTACCCTTGAGTTCACACCCTGGTACCTTCCCCTCTCCCCACAAAATGAAAGATATCAAAGAGTATCCTTGGAAATTATTGAATTATCTTACATATCTCAAAATGTTGCCTCTAGCTTTTTCTGGGTCTTTTAAGTACATGACACTGTAATCTTGGTATAACATTAGCTTTATTTGCTACAGCTTCTGTTTAATGATCTCTCTTTGTGTGTAGTTGGTACAGTTTCACTACATTATATATTAGAAGTTATTTCTTTTTAATTTTCATCTGATACTTATTGAGCATTTGAGTGTTTTGTTTCATGTCTTTAATAAGTTTTGGAAACTTCTCAGATATTTTAAATGTTTCTGCAGTTATCTGATTTCATTGGATTTCCAGGATTGGCAACATATAGTCCACCTATGCTAAATACTTTCTACTTGTGTGGTAGGTTTTTGATTTCGAGTTGACTGCAGAAGACATGAAAGACCTAGATGACCTGAACAGAAATTATCGATACCTTGCTGCTGAGTTGTAAGTAATGTTGGTTGACCTGTGACAATTGTGTGTTTTAGTTTCAAGTCTTTCCCTCTTATTCAATGGAGATTTGATCAGACCTCAGCCACTGATGTGGCTGACAAATGGCACCTGTGGAGGCCGTAGGGAGAACATTTGGTTTTGAGTTTGAAAATGGAGACATCTCAATGCAGAGGATAAAGTCATTTTTGAGAAGAGAGATTCAAAAGCAAGGGAAGAGTGTGTGGAGAAAACATCCGAAGAGAATTAGAGTCATGAAAAAATGTTTACTCCTTCTTGATGCTTTATGGTTATAGAGTCTGACAGTGCACATATGTTATAAGTGAGGGTAAACAAGGAGTATATGTCCCTTCTGCTTCTGGGAATGTTAATTTATAATAGAAATTAATGTGATGACATGTGAGAAGGGATTAGATAATCAATGATGATATGTCCTTAAAAACTGGAAGGTATATTGTTATCATTTCTAATATATTTTTATATAAATAAAAAAGAATAAAAAGGAGGAGCGTAATACCAAGAGAGAGTAGCAAGCAATTGGCAATTCTTGCTCCCTATTAAATACTTCAGGAAGTAATGATTTTCTGTTGTATTGTTTCTGAAGTATAGAGATGTAAATATTATATGGTGAGCTCTAGGGGCACATCTGCCTTATAAACAACATCCTTTCCATATCTGAACGTAGCATCCTGTCATGAGTGATCAACAGTGAGAAAATAATTAATGAATTATTGAAATGGAAGTTAAATTGGTAGCAAAATACTCTACCCTAAAATACTTTTTGTATTGGTCAATATATAAACCTGTTTTTATACTAAAGATGGCATAAATGGATGTGTCCTCCTCTACAAATATGTATCCATGGTGCAATCTTTATCGGTTTTCACTGAGAAGAAGAAATAAGGAAAGACATCTTTGTTTGAATTCTTGTCTCAGTGAGTTCTTCGTGTGCTGTTCTAGAAAAGGGAATAGAATTTGAATAATTTAGTTACCTTTCTGATAAAGCTATATTCAGGAAAGTAGGAAAGGCTGATTTCACAACCACTCGGGAAATATAATGGAGTTTGTAGATGTCACTTCTTTACCCCTGTAGAAAAGGTGTCACTGAGTCTGTTACACATTTTTCTTTCTCATTTTAGTGGGGCAGATCATCCAAATTATCCATTTGCTGATGAATATTAACGTGGACACCTTTGTCATGACTTCTACTGGTATCCTCCATGTGGATTGTGATGCAGGAGACAGCTCAGGTGCTACTGATGGGACACATCACTTGTGTTGTTAACCCGTGTATCTTAGCAACTCACATACTGCTGGAGCACCCTTCACCAGTCCAGTAAGGAAGACACTAAAATTTCATCAATTTTTGAAAAAAATAAAGTTGTTTATCTCAAGATTCTATATTCATCCTATTATGTTTATGATTACCTTCTTTTTGAGTGATTATGAACAAAACCTAATTTGGCTACCAGCCTATAAGCAGGTGTTTGGTGATGTTTCTGAGGTAGGGGAATATAGGAGTTCTCAGGATCTAAGGAAGTAGCAATTGGTATTTATTTTTCAGTGTTTCTCTAGCCCAGGGAATAATCAGAAAAGAGAATACATTTAGATAATTGTTCATGGTCTGCAAGATGAAGCACATAGGGCCAGGATAAGCATCAGGTCAACGGCTCCTTTCCTGCAGCTTGAGGGCCAGAGCTCCTGAAAACTAGGGAATAAGGTTCACTTTTCAGATGGTTGTTAAGGAGGTGAGAGGAAAACCATCTTGTAAAAAGTGTGAGGGTCAGATGTGCCAAGGCTGAAGTGAGCAGAGTTGAACACTTCTCTGCTTGAGGACTATGATAAAAATTCTTTATTTCTGGCACATTATAATTATTCATAGTAGTGAGATTCATGATGCCAAATTCACACATACACCTAACATTTGATCAATCTCATACCTCAATAACTTCCCTTCTTGTCCTCCTCCTCCCCATGATCTGCTTGCTCTACTCTCCTGGTCTTCCTACTATTATTGTGATTTATTTAATGTGATGTACATGAAATTGTATATATTAGATGATTTGATTTTATTCATATACTGTGGTATATGCATACCTGGAAATAGCATAATAGGGTAGATTTCATCCCCCAGGTACTTTCCTATGCCTTTTTCCCCTCCCTCCTTTCTCTTAATTCCTTTCCTCTACTCTGTTGTTTGCCTTCCACCAAATGTTCTTTTGATGATAATACTCTACAGATAAAAAAACCACTCTGTGTACTTTATCAAATACCATAGCTGGATTTGTGATTAGCATTAGAAGAAAAGTTGAATTGATCTTAATTACAATATGTTTGGAAATATTTATGTCAAATTGGATGCATTCATAGAAAGGAATCTCATAAATCACTTGAAAATTTAGAATATAGAGTGATGTGAGAAAATGTTGGACTAGCAAACTTCCAGTTTCTCCCATGGAAACATCAAGAAACCATTAGATTCTCGGGGATGAACAGTATACATGTTTGTAAACATTCAGTTGTCTAAAGCACCAAAGAAAGCATGCAATGAAGAAAAAGGAGATTCACAATGGCAGACAATTTCAGTGTATTTTTGCCTGCCTGCCTGCCATTGCCAAAGCCGCATCACAGAATGTTTTTGGTTTTTAGGAAGTGTCAACAGGGCTATCAACTTCTTTCCTCAAAGCAAATTAACTCTACTACAAGTCACTGCATCTTATCTGGTCACAAACTTTGGAAGATACCAGTTAGCGAGGCTGTACTTATCATCTCTAAGACACCTTGCCTTGGCATGCAGTGTAACCTCAAAAACGGTTGCTGAAATTTGGCAACACACCTCAGCAGATCAGAGAGGCAACTTGTTTCTCACAGTGCAGCAAACATACCATATCTCTTAGACAGGTTTACTCCCATAACAAAAAGGCAAGAGGAAGAATAAGTTGTGGATATTGTTCATATGAGTCCAGAAGTTCTCCCATCTACTCCTGGCCCTTCCCTCTTCTGTGTGTTGACATCATTAGGCTGGGAGCAGAGCACCCAGCACAGCAGCACAATATCCAATTTAGGAAAAGGAGCCAGCTCTTATTAAAATTGCCTTCTTACACCAGAGGGATACTTGCAGAGAAGCCCCTAGCAGGATCCATCTCATGTGGCATTGACTAGGACTGGGTCACAGTCCCTTTGAAACAATGACCACCTGTTAATGCCAATGGAATTAACATGAAAGACTCACAAATAATCTGGGTGAAAGAGATGTTAGAGAGACCACCATCTCAGTCACTGAAGTCATAATGAAAGAGCAATGATTTATTTAGGTTTCAATTTTTTCCAGTGATGCCTAGACTTTGAATTGCTTGGGAAACTTAAAATCTTGTGATAGCTCAAGTTTTATTTCAATCAAATGTGTATGAGTCTTTTGGTTGAAGACTTAGCTTTAATGAATTGGTCTATATGAATAGCCATAAAATGATTTGTTCTCATTATAGACATGTTTCTCCCAGATAGTTGGTACAAGGACAGATCAATAGGTGAACAGATCAGGCCTAACCCAGCAGTAGGTCTGTTATAGGAGAAACGTAGAGAGTGAGAGGAGTTTTCCGAACTTTCATTTACTCTATTATTTGGTTTTCTAAATTTTAAAATTTGCTTTAATGAGTTATAGATGATAGTAGAATGCATTTATACACTTTGATATATCATACATAGATGGAATATAATTTCTTATTTTTCTGCATTTACATGTTGCAGAATCATATCGGTCATGTAGTCACTTATATACATACAATAATGATGTCTGTTTCATTCTTCTAACTTTCCTTTCCTCACATCCCCTAACCTCCCCTCCCATCAGT
Organism: Marmota monax; assembly: GCF_021218885.2. Lineage (NCBI taxonomy): Eukaryota > Metazoa > Chordata > Mammalia > Rodentia > Sciuridae > Marmota > Marmota monax. The sequence goes on along the minus strand of NW_026692357.1, from coordinate 1,717,847 downwards.
CCTCCTACCTAATCTAAGGTAATGTATTCTTCCCTAGTGCTACCGGCTTTATTGTGAATTAGAATCCGCATATTAGAGAAAACATTTGGCCTTTTGTTTTGTGGGATTGGCTTATTTCGCTTAGCATGATATTCTCCAGCTCCAATCATTTACTGGAAAATGCCATAATTTCACTCTTCCTTTAAGCTGAGTAATATTCCATTGAGTATATATACCACATTTTCTTAACCCAATCAGTAAATAGGCTAAGGAACTGAACAGACACTTTACAGAAGAAGAAATACAATTGGTCAACAAATATATGAAAAAGTGCTCAACATCTCAGCAATTAGAGAAATGCAAATGCAAATCAAAACTCATTCCTGTCAGAATGGCAATTATCAAGAATACAGGCAACAATAAATGTTGGTGAGGATGTGGTGAAAAAGGTACACTCATATTTTACTGGTGGGACAGCAAATTGGTGCAACCACTATGGAAAGCAGTATAGAGACTCCGCAGAAAACTGGGAATGGAACCACCATATCACCCAGCTTTCTCACTCTTTGGTTTATACCCAAAGGACTTAAAAATCAGCATACTATAGTGACACAGACACATCAATGTTTATTAGCAGCTCAAATCACAATAGGTAGACTATGGAGCCAACCTAGGTGTCCTGCAATAGATGAATATTATTTAACACAATGTTAACACTTCAGATTGTATGGGTACTTCTCAGAGGAAAAAAGAGAGACCCAATGACTGTTGTAAATCAGATGTGTCACAAATTGATGCATGGATACATAGTAGAAGCTACAGAGCAAGCAACCTGCTTAATATGGCATGGTCACAGTTAAGATTTTACCTAGGTTACCTCAAGAATATTCTAGGCATGAGTAGAAATTCTTAGGAAAAAAGCCAAACAACTGGGGAGCTTCTGGTGTCTGCATGAAGAAGGACAGGTGATGTCACATATCTATGGCGGAAATTTAAACTAAGAGAATGAAAGGAGTGTACCAAGAAGTGGATAAGGTAAGAAAATCAAGTTAATGGCAGCCAGAGAGGATTGCAATTTTACAGATGTTGTTTCCACTCGGAGTCTGACATGGAAGATTTGTGTTTCTAGACCTCATGATATAGATATTGAAGGTCTCTATGAAAAAGCAGAAAGATCTTCAATAAATGACCTAGTACTACACTTTCCCATAATACCTATGTATTATATCAATATTCCTAATAGAATCAACCAATTGTTTATTGCCCCCAAATTAGCGATCTGCATCAATTTCCTCAAACTTTCAAACAGGTTGAGTTAAATTTTCTATTTCTTACAACTGAACTGAAAACATCAGAACTCAGTAATTTTCAATATTACACTCTTCAACACCTTATGCAACAAAAATAAAAGTAGCTTGTGCCTTATTGGTTATTGATCTGTGTAATGTCAAGCATGGTTCTCACTTGGAGTTATTAGCTTTCATAAACTTAATATTTTCTTATTGTTGGATATTTACATTTCTGACAGAAAACTTCCATAGTATGGAGAATAATAAAAAAAGCCTGCTACTTTCAGATTTTTCTGCAGCATAGTTACAACATGACACCTGTCCTACCATTTCAGACAAATTGTGATAAGCCTGAGTTAATAATTTGTTTTTGTATATTCCCAGTTAGACGTTGATATTCAAAGGTAGGAGTCATCTAGTTTCCCCTTGGAGCCCTTTTTAAGCATCCGTGCTGATCATCATGGATGTGCACAGCAGGCCAACCACAATGGATCAGAGAATTTGGGAAGAGTGTGTCTCAGTGGAATCTGGGACTGGTGACCAGAGAGGGCACCCAAGGTCTCAGCTATCAACTGTGAGATTTCTGATTCTTCTTTTCATATCTGCCAAACATTATCAAAAATACCATGATTTCAATATAATTACTTATAAAAAAAGAAAGAGCTGGGCTCACTTCTCACCTAATTTATGGATGCAAATATATGCATATAATATAGGAACGACTCTTTTAGTTCTCAGATTTAATAGCACAGAGGTTTTTTCCAGGATAGAGTAAAATATCTCTCAATGCAGGAATGGCCAGATATATTTTAGACACAGAAGAGCTCTTTATAATTTGTCATTTGAAGATCCATGAATTGTTTATGACTGTTATAAACTCCTTATATAAGAGATATTTACATATGGCCATAACATTTTTTTCTGTAATCTTGCCATTTCACTTTTTCTGTGATTAAAATTTGCATGCAACTTCTGAAAAACAAAAATGAAAAAAAAAACCCCAAGATTGTATAAAGAAACAGAGTTGACCACAGATGTTGGTGAGTCATTGACTAGTGAGGTGCAGTGGATGTGGAGCAAAGGTTTGTGGTTCTATGTCCAGGACAGCAAGGTAGAGTCTTGGGCACATGGTACCATGTCCAAATAGACCAGCTATAGACTAGGATCAGTGTCAAAGAACATTCTGATCTCAGAGAGACGAGTGCTTGTGACAATGTCCAGGTATTGCAACCCAGGTAAAGTCAGGAGAGACCATATTCCAAGTTTGCAAGGCAGAATTTTAATAGTAAATGGAATCATAACAGACAAGACTGGGGGCTCTCAGTGAGGTTTGTGGTACTGAGCAAAAGCACTTTGATCGAGGGCTGGTTTTCTGCCAGGAAATTCCTTTCTCTTCAATTTTCAGGGTCAGAGCTTCTCACCTTCTATAAGTAAATAGTTTTATTAGAATACAAAAGTGAAATGTTAATTGTAGTGAACTGAAAAACAAACTGAGAAATCACTCAGAGCCCTCTTTTCAGAAAGACCCTATAGCTTCTGTTGCATCTTGCAAAATAATGTCCTAGAGTTCTCAGTTAATTTTCCTTCACTAAGTAACATGACTTGGCACCTGTTTATTGCACACTAGTCATTCATCAACAGTGGACATTTTTATTAGAAAGCAAAATAAGAAGATTCAGAATATATTTTGCAAATGAGAATGCTATTTTTTTTTAAATTTTCACCTTTGATGCTTTCTGTGAGGATCAAAATTTGATAGATGCTCAACTGTCCTTTTAAATTCTGTATATTTGCTTCTGTGTGGAATTAGATAGTTCATTTTTTTCAAATAATGGGTGATTGAGAAAGGGATTATCTTAATAAAATCAAAACCACAAGAAATAGGATCTGTGTTACAGGCAGAACTTTTCAATATATACAATAAATCACTGTTTTCAAATTATGATCGTGACAAAAAAGTCAGGTGATTAAAATGCGTGTAGGAGATCCAGCCTATTCTCACTATTCAAAGAGAATGAGTACTTATAGTTCGTAGTCTTTCCTTTTATATCATGCATATTTCATACACTTATTATGTTGTTGATTATAATATATTCCCTGCTCTTTTAATTAAAAACTTGTATTCCTATATTTGATAATTTATATTAATAAACATTCATGTTTGATTTTTAATTTCTTCAAAATTCCACATCATCAAGTGCATCAATATTTACACAGCTATTCCAAAATTTATATTAATTTAAGATTTTTCCAGTTTTTTCTTTTGGGGGATAATATTGAACATGGTCATAAATCATATAAAGTGTCTACATTTTGCATCATGCATATTAATGGTTTTCTCAAATTTACCTAACAGGTTAAAGCTAGAAAATGAACTTTAGTCTCTGGTTACCTAGTGCATACTGACTTCCTGTGACTGTAATCATTTGTCTTTCACTGAGCAGAATGTCACAGTGAGTGCAGACGTTACTACACACTTGTCAGGACTGCAGCCTCTTGGGACATGGTAGAAAATTATGGAAAACATTTTCACCAGTGAGAAAATTAAAAAGGCTACCTCTTTCTCCTTTTAACATTTGGTTAATTTTATGAGGCCTCAATAATTGTTCCATAATCCTTTTCTAAAAATTCTTTGTGTGCATGGTGCATGATTCATTCATCATATCTCATAATAATGATCAAGAAGGGGCTTCATCATGAGAAAAAAAATTCCCACACCAGAACCAATGAAAATAAAAAAGAGGAGGGATGAGAGGTTTCCAGCTAACAAATGATTAATATGGTTCCATCTCTTATCATAATGCATGATAATACTTTAAGAGAAAAATTATTAAAAACTTGCTTTTATTACTGTGTAGTAGATCATTTAAAAATTTTCCATATGAAATAAGAGAACTGTTTCCAATTCTCTTCTCACATATGGAATATTCTTTTAATCTCAATCCTCCTATACAATATTCGATAAATATTAGACAGCAAATAGAATTGGATAATCATTAGACAGGCAGTAGGGGATGTGATTCCCATTATTTATTGCCCTGTGAAGGCAGAAGAAGAAGCAGAACTTAGGTTGAGAAGTGAAAGGTAATAAATTCCAAACATCAGTATGTGGAGCCCAATGATGGTCACTTCATTCCTGGATGTGGCTTTGGCACCTATAAATCTCAAGAGGTAACAGTAGGGTATTGCATTGATGGTTCCAAAGAAAGTAGACACAGGATGAATGGAATCCAATCTGGGTTGTCAAGGTATTTGCTTCCTATGTGACTCTGGGGGGCTTATATGGTTCTTTGTTTCTCCAGGTGAGAGCTATTCCATGTGAGGGAGAGACAATGCTCTACATCACTGATGGTGTGGTCCCCTACTGAGTATTTACCAATTTGCTGGAATGATGGATTTTAGCAATTGGTTTTCACTGGGACTGGTTTCTCTATTTCTATACTTTGCATTTTTTTTCCTTCCAAGAAAGCAAGGTCCACAAAAATCTAGATGAGAAGCACAAAATAAATGAATGGGATAACTTCCTTTCCACTGTGAGGAAGTCTTCAGCATCTCATAGAAAATGCTGCACCTTGGCTGAATATATTTTTTCATGTGCTCTCAACTGCAGGAAATTTAGCTGAATGTATAATATAACATCCTGAGAAGTCAAGTGGCACGTAAGAAAGATATTTTCCATTATTGGTCATCGTTAATGTGTGCTGTATTGATAAATTACAATCTGAAGAGGAGTGAGCTAAGTTCACTAGAGGGGAACTAATTTTGTACTCTGGACACTTAATTGTGTGATAAGCGATTAGTATGCTGAACTTTGGATATAGAATTTTTCTTCTGCATGACTTAAGGAAAAATCCAGAGACATGAGAGGACATGTTTACATTGTAGGACAAAGTGCCATAAAGTAGACCGCTAGGGCTTCAGACGTACTTCATGTGCCCTGACACTTAGGAAATTCAGCAGAGGGAGGTAGGACCCAGGATCACATTCAGTTTGATTTCATGGAAAAAGAAATATTCTGAAAATTTAATAAGATAAAAGAGTGTGTTTGATTTGCCTTTTTATACTTTACCAAATGAACTTTCAAATCATTATCCAACCTTTGTAGACCATGAAATAATTGTCATTTTCACTCTTATTATATCTTTCAAAAAATAGTGTGAATTAACTTTTAAGGCTCACACTAATGTGAATAATCCTTTGCCACATGAGTACATTTTCTTATTTGTAAATCTATATCCTCACACTATACATATTTTTCCAGCCAGTGTTTAGATCCATCATATGTAGTTACAGGTGTGGGTCAGAAGTTACACAGCATATTGCTCTTTGTTCAAAGGTGTCTTATCAATCTGGCCCCGGTTGGCATCTGGGAACTTTGATTTTTCAGTTTTTAATAACACACAAAGATGATGAAGGTCCCTAAATGGCATGAACATTGTAGTTTATCTATGCATTCTTCAGTCATATTCATAGTCCTGTTGTGCCAGGGCAGTGGGATAGGTTGCCAAATGAGCAGAGAAAATACCTAGAGACTCCATATAGCTAAAAGTCCTTATTGAGAAATGCTTATGGGGAGGGTCCAGCAGTGACAGGCCGAACAGACTGCACCTGCCTCTCTCACATTGGTCCATGACAATAGAAGCAGAGTGATTACTTCTCATTATAGGCATGTTTGTCCTAGAGAGTTGGTAAAGGAGTGAAAAGCAATGAATTCCAAACATCAGTATGTAGAGCTCAATGATAGTCACTTCATTCGTGGGCTGGGCTTTGGCACCTATAAACCTCAAGAGTTAATAGTAAGGGGTTGGGTTGAGGGCTCATAAGAAAGTAGTGACAAGATAAATGGAATCCAATCTAGGTTGCCATGTTACTTCTCCTTATGTGACTCTGAAGGACTCACATGTACTCTCTTTCTTCAGGCTAGAGCTATTCTATACACAGGATAGACAATGGTCAGACATTGCTCTACATCTTTGTCTGATTTCAATCTATTCAACCAATTTAGTAAAAGATGAATGTCAGCACTTGGTTTGCACTAGTACTGGTTTCTGTTTATTTCCATACTTCATGAAATCTTTTTTCCTTCCAAAAAAGGCACGATCCAGAGACATCTTTGTAGCAAAAGGTACAGAAGATGAGAAGCTCAGATAAATGATGAGGATTCCTTCCTTTCTGCTCTGAGGTAGCCTTCAGCATCTCACAGAAATGGTGGACCTGAACTGAGTAGGATTTTCCATGTGCTCTCAACTGTGGTAAATTTATATGAATGTATAATATAACATTCTGATAAGTCAAACTGGGACCTAAGAAGGGTATTTGTGAATTATTGGTCATCATTCATATGTGTTATATTGACAGATGACCCTCTGAAGTGGAGTGAGCTAAGTTCACTAGACTAGAAAGAATTTTGTATTCAAATATCACCCTGTGACCACTCAATTATTTGACAGGGGTCAAGTTTTGTGAAGTTTGAATTTGAACTTTTTGCTTCTGCAAGAGTTAAGGAAACATCCAGAGAGCAATTGTGAAGACCCATGCCTAGACTTGGTAGATTGTAGGGCAAAGTCTCATGAAGGGTGCAAGTGTTACTTCAAGTGCCCTTATACCTGAGAAATTCAGGGGTAGAATCAGCTGGGGACAATAGGAACAGAATCACATTCATTTTGATTTCCTGGAAAAAGAAATTTCTGATAATTTTAAATCAGAAAAGAGCAGTTTGATTTGCCTTTTTAATATTCAACAAATAAATTTCAAATCGTCTTCCATATTTTATAGACAATGCAATAATTGCCATTTCCATTCATTATATTTTGCACAAAAGAGACTGATTTAGCTTTAAGGACTGATGCTTATATGAATAATCCCTTACAAGAAGAATATAATTTCTTATTGGTAAGTCTATATCCTTTGAATATATATATTATATATATATACACACACACACACACACATACATATGTGTGTGTGTATTCAAATGTGTGTGTGTGTGTGTGTGTGTGTATTTCCAGGAAGTGTTTAGTTCTGTCATATAGATATACAGTCAGAGAGCCAGAGGTCACATAGCACATTGCCCTTTTTTCACGAGCCTATTATTAATCCTACCCCTGACTGGCATCTGTAAACTTTTATTTTTTACATTATTATAATGCACAAGGATACTAAAAGTCCTTAAAGGGTACAGACAGTGGAGTTTATTTGTGTATTCTGTAGCCATGTTCATAGTCCAGTTGTGTCAGGGCAGTGGCATAGTTTCCCAAAGACCAAAAGAATACCTGGAGAGTGCATACGAGAAAAATGTCCTTATTGAGAAATGCCTATGGGGAGGGTCCAGCAGTGACAGGCTGAACCACAGCACCTCCCTCCCTCACACTGCTTTGCCAAGCAGGGCTTCCTCCTCCTCAGGACATTTTGTCTTTGAACCTTGGTGGGATGAGTGACACTTATCCTTTCCACAGTGCCCTCAGTTCTATCCCTGCCACCAAGAAGAGAAAGGTTTTAATCTGATTTTTTAATTTGTTCTTTTTAGTTAGTTATACATGACAGCAGAGTCTATTTTGACATGTTTATACAAACATAGAGTGCATCTTTTCCTAATTAGGATCCCAGGCTTGTGGATGTACATGATATAGAGATTCATTTTGATGTATTCACATATGAATATAGTAAAGTTAAGTCAGATTCATTCCACTGATTTTCCCATTCCCTTTCCCCTTCCCTTTTCTTCATTCCCCATTGTCTAATCCTCTGAAGTTCTATTCTTCCTTTCCTTTCCCCCCTGTATGTGTTAGCATCCAAATATCAGAACATTTGACCTTTGGTTTATTGGAACTGCTTATTTTACTTAGCATGATAGTTTCCAGATCCATCCATTTACTGACATATGTCATAAATTCATTCCTATTTATGTCTGAGTAATATTCCTTTGTGCAGATATACCACATTTTCTTTATCCATTCATGTTGTGGGCCACAACCAAGTCAAGATGGTGCCTGGAAGTTTGCCAGGAGGAGTGTTTTTTGAAGTAATGCCAGGGAGACATTAAGATGATGAGGATTCTTTAATGACTGACTGCTCTATCTAGATGATGTTAATTAAGTTAAGCTGTGTGTAATTAGTTGGGTATATATACCTCTGCTGTCTCGTAATAAAATGGCTCCTTTTGTTTCAATCTTCACAAGTTGCTTGTCACCTCCCGGTTATTTGCCCAGCCAGACTGCGGCAGATGGTGGCCCATAAGGGGAGCCCTGGGATGCTTGGAGGTAAGTGACAAGGACAGCTGCCTGTCCCTAGAAATAGATAGGACGGGAGCAAAGCTGCTCGTCCCTAGAAGCAGATAGGGTGAGAGGAAGGATGGCCATTTCAAGAAAATGGGGAAGATTGATACAGTGTGTTTTTGTCTTGTTTTGTCTTGGTGTGTTGTATTGTCTTTGTTATGGAAATATGGGATCAGAAGTTGGATGGAACCAAACCGAAAGAGTGTTAAGTAATTTGCTGAAGGAAGGAGGCACCCCAGTCTAACCAAGAACAGTTAGGGCATACATTGATAAAAGCCCACGAACTCTAGTCAGAAAGAGGAAGAAAGTTCAGAGGAGGAAGGACTATCAGGGAAGGAGTTGCAACAAAAGGCTACTACTAAATACTTTTCGTTACCAGAGGGTGAGTGAAGTGGCATGATTGCCGCGTGAGCAAGCCAGTCATAGCGCAGCAGGGACTTTCCAAGCGGGGGCAGCGGCCACCGACCCTTCCCTGCCCCCTGCCCGGGGGTGGGATGCCACTGCCCCGAGCCCAAACCCAGACCTGACCTGGAGCCACAGTCTCGCAGGCTCTTGCTCCCTGTGCCCGGTGGCAGTTTGTGTCCGGGACACTCCCTGGGGCCATCTGGGGCTGCCTGGGAATGTTACAGCCGGCGGCAGAAGATGCACCTGGTGTCCCTGAAGTTTGGCCATTTCCAATGCCAATAACTAATGAGTCATCGGTTTTTCCCTATTTGCTGCAGGTGCTGCCATGGGACTCCTCACTATTCCTGTGGATAAATGCAGGGTTAGCAATATCTCAAATCCATAACAGCTGAACTCCAGTTTTCAACAGCTTTCACCACAGCTGCATCAGCTTACAGTTATTATCATTAAAGGTCCTGACCCAGTGATTGTTTGGAGTCGGGGGTATGTTTGTTTGTTTCCACAGAGAGAACAGCAGCCAATTTGGATTCCAGAGAGACTAACTAAATCGATTTCTACAGACCAAAAAGATCCTTACATCTTCAATAATGGTTCTCCCACACCTGGAGGCTAATGAATAATGAGCACCATTAAGGCCTATTTCAAATGTAAATTACTGAAATCCAAATGAGACTTCAGAAATACAGCTAACATCATCACAGCTGTTGCTATTTCTGCTGCTGCTACTACAGCTTCTGCGATAGCTATCACACAAACTGTACAAACTGTTGCATTAATATTTACTTCAAGAAGAAATAGACATATTAATGAATTCATCTGCTTTAAGCTGCTTGTGGAACTTACCTGGACTGTGTATCACTTATATGCATTATGAACTGATACAACAAATTGTAATTAGTACAAGGGTATCTTTGCTGATGGTGTCATCTGTGGTACAGTTTTTCCAGGGATCTCTCACTTGGAGCAGTCAATGGCTTGATATCATAGCATTTTGTATCCTCCTCCTTTCTGCTTGTGGCAGGTTTTTTTGGTGTATGTGTAAAAACCACTATGGTCGTTATCCACAAGTGTTGGGCTGGTAGTCAAAGACGGGTAAGATTCAATTACAATGGTACCAACCTAAGACAGGAGGCTGACGATTTGAGGTCAGACCATCCAATGATGGGTAAGGACCATATGTAGTATTGGACAACCTAAAACAGGAACAGTCCCTAAGCCACATACTTGTTGTTTAATTAAACAAAAGGATGCCTAGCAGCTGGGAAGTTTTCTCTGCAAAGGCACACAATGCCTAGCTGCTAGGAAAATTTCTGTCCAAGTACATGGATGCCTAGCTTTTGTAGCAATACCCTTAATGAGGAGTTCTGTGCTAGAGTCTTATCAGCCTAGACCTTGATCTCAGGTACAAAGAAACTCTTGTTAGACAACCACAATATTTTACCAAGCTCTGCTGTGCCAGAATCTGTCCACAGAACAGTAACAATGGACTTTCTTGAGAGCTACACAAAGCTCCTAACATTGCACATTAAAACTACAGCATGAAATTGACTAATAAGCTGCATAATGTTGCTAACTCTGTAACCTGCCTAGTGACACATGGACAATAATGTACTACTGATGCCAGGGACCCAATGTAACCTATTGATATAAATAAAACTGGCAGCTTGGACAAGGAGCCTTTCTGCCATTCTGCCTCTGCACCTTGGTTCTGTCTCCTTTTGTTGTATTTACACTCATTTGCATATATACCAAGAAGCCATGTATCAGTGTCAAAATGTGGTTCCATTCTTATTTTTTTGAGGAATCTCCATACTGCTTTCCAGAATGGATGCATCGGTTTGAAGTTCCACCAGTAACCTATGGGTGTCCTTTTCTCCTACATCTTCACCAACATTTATTGTTCCTGTATTCTAGAGAGTTGGCATTTTTGCTGGAATTAGGGGAAATCTCAGTGTAGTTTTAATTTGCGGTTCTCTAAGTACTAGAGATGCTGAATATTTTTTCATGTACTTGTTGACTGTACCTCTTCTTTGACATAGCTCCTTTGCCCATTCATTGATTTTTTTGTTGTTGTTGTTGTGAAACTTTTTGAGTTCTTTGTACATTTTTCAAAGAACTTTATCTTCAGGATGGGTGGCACAGATTTTTTTTGTCATTAATTTGGAGAATCCCAGACAATGTAGATTTGAGGTCATTACCATAAATATAGCACTAACACAAGATATGGAAAAAATTTGAGATTGAGAGGTCACTCCTTCTGCACATGACATTAAAAATCAATCTTTAGCTATTTCCTAAATTATTTAGAAATTATTTGATTATTTGTACAATGTTTATAAATACAGTATCAAAAAATACAGTATCAAAAGCAGAGAAAGGGGGCTGAGGTTGTGACTCAGTGGCAGAATGCTTGCCTCACATGTGTGAGGCACTGAGTTTGCTTCTCAGCACTGCATATAAATAAATGAATATAATAAAAGTCCATCAACAATTAAACAACAATTTTTTAAAAAAGCAGAGAAAGATTATGTATTCCTACTCAGAGTCTACAAATTTATGACTTTAAAGTTCTTTAAGTTTCTGACTCTCTAATCAGCAGTATGATTTTGTATTGCTTATGGATTCAGAATTATGAGCAGATTTTGGACTCATTATCTCCTGATTGACTTTTTAAATTTTTGTCATCATTCTGAATATCAACTTTTCGTTTGTCATTATCAAAGAACAATGTAGGAAATTTCTCTTTGTAGTAAACAAGATATAGCTAAAGAGTCTTGTTTATTAAGATGTTCAAAATGTGTTTCTTCAGTTCTTTAAAGAAAAAATACTAATTCTTATTTCATGAAGTGAATGCATGAAATAGACTAACAATAGCTTTGTAATATCTATGAACATAAATCAGAGATTAAATAATGTCATTATCTGATAAAAATTTTATGTCATTTTTAATTTCATCCATAGTTCAATTGATTGACTAATAATAGACAAAAATACAATCCTGTTTACTTGAATAGATTTGATGGATGGAAACCCAAGTCTTGAAGAGACTATCTTCCTTGTGATCACAATTTTTAATGCATAGATACATGCATGTCTCAATAAGAAGTTAAACAAATCCTCCAAATATGGGTAATATATTAATCTAGTTTCATTTCCCTTTTTAACCACTGTTTGTCCACTTTTCTTTGACCAGCACTGGTCCATTCTTGTTTGGAAAGATTATAAGTAATCCTCAGAATCTTCTCTGTTTATTTATCCATTGTGTCTGCATTACTAGAGATTTGCTTGCTTTTTGCCTTAGCCTTTTCCACTGATGGGAAATATGACTTTGGGGCTGTTCAAGTTTCAGGTCATTAATATTTGATAAGGACTCTTCATCTTCCAGCATCAAATCAAATTTGAATTGAAACATGAATGACCATCTTTGGTACACGTACATATTCTTAGATCCACATGTGTCCAGGTAGATCAAGACCACTCTTCAGCCTGTGTCATCACTGAAATCCATCATTGCTGGAGATCAAGCCCATGCAACCAGTGACTTACCCAGAGAAAGAGACACATTTCCCTAGGGCAATATCTAGGGATAGGAAAAATAACATAAGCTATTAGAAGACCCCATTAGGAGACGTGAGAATATCTTATTTAATTATACATGTGTGTATGTATAAATACAAACATATATACAAATAAAATAAAATGTACACATTATATGATGTAAGAGAATAGAGGAAACTAAGCACCTGAAGGTATTCCTTACACCTCCAAATGTAAAGAATTTGGAAATAGGTGAATATAGACTGCTGTTCCATGTGTTTCAAGGAGCTTTAGTCTCCCATCCTCTAAGTGTTTCTAGCAGCCTTGTTGTGCATGGACATATGAATTTGGTGAGATTGCTGTTATGATCACTTCTATTGCAGCCAGGGGAAGAGCTTTATCCAAAAAATGAAAATGGAAGCTTAATATATGATTCACTGGATCTCTGTGCTGTATGGGAGGTGAGTGCCTTAATTAATGATCTCACAGAAAGCCCACAGGGTGACAGTGAGGTATGCTTTCTTCTGAAATTGTGGGTCTAGAAATTGTGGGTCTATTATGTTTAGAATAGATTTTTTATTAGGTGGTGGGGAGGAGCACATTATTGGAATGTGACCGAGGGAAATAGAGGAGAAGAACTGAGGACAGTGAGGACATGCAGCTCCTGCTTCCACATGCAGTGATGTCTGATTTCCCAAGGACACAGGAATTCCTTTTCTGGCTCTCAATACCTTGCCCTATTATGTTTACCATTTTTCTCTTGTTAATAATCAATTCATAAGCTTTGTTGTCATATCTTGACAGTGGTCCTCTTAACAGTTCTATCTTGCCTTTATATTGACATACTCCATTGTACAAATTCTTCTGCCCAATCCATTCCTCCCAAGGCCATGGAGAAGTGTAAAGATGCAGGATTGGCCAGGTCCATAGGGGTGTCTGACTTTAACCGCAGGCAGGTGGAGATGATCCTGAATAAACCAGGCCTCAAGTATAAGCCTCTCTGCAACCAGGTGAGAGCCCTGAGCCTCACTGACATTTCTTTTTCATTTCCTTGTCTTTACAGCACTGCCAGGCACCAGTTCATTTGTCTTTGTGAACAAAAGAGTCTAGATTTAGTGCCACTATCTTAAGGGTGTGGAAGATTCTCAATTTTATGTCTGTTGTTTGAATTCTTAGTGAAAATGAGGGGATGGTCATAGTACCCAGTTTAAGGGAGCATCTGGTATATAAAGGTGATTTAGGAGGAGAGTGGTTTTTCATTAGACTTCAGGATAAAATTGAGCTTGTACTTGAGCAATGAAGAATAACCAGAGACTGGATGGGTGAATGTTATGTGGAGGGAATTGTATGTAGCAAAGAGGGCCAGTACATAGCATTGGGAAGTGAGCAAGAAAAGAGAGAAAATAGGAGATCAGTGGTCAGGGTTTGTGTGGAGGTTGGGTGCCTGCATCCTTGTTATCTCTTATTTCAGCTTCTGGACCCACAGAAACACTTAAAAGGAAGAGTAAAGTAGAGCTTGTGAGAGTTAATGGACTAGAGGAAGTTAGTTGTGTATGGTGATATAGTGATGCTGGATGAAACCACATTCAGGAACTTTTAGCTGATTGTACAATTAGTTGGTCTTATGCCTGAGCCCCTCTTACTTGCTGTTATATGCTTCCAGATATCAAATCAACTGTGTAGACCAATATATTCTGTGCATGGTTCTGTGCTCTACTTTTTGACAACTTTCAGTCATGGAGTAATGGTCTATAGTTGGAACACAACTTATAAAATTCATGAATTCATGTGTAGAGGTCGAGCACTATAAATTTGAAATAAAAATGTTAAAAATTGAAAATATTTTATGCTGAATTTTTTTATCATGAACTTTTTATACATACAAAAAATGTTCAGAGTGTGATACTAGACATCAATATTTTCCACCATGTGTCTAAAACTGTTGACTATACAGATCACTGTGAGATATTGATTTATGTAGGTATATCTGCATAAATATGTTTAATATTTTGCTAAATCTCTTCAAAGTAAATTGTAGATTCACTTTTAGAGAGCTCAGGGAACATATCCTAGGAATGAAGATGATCTCCCATGGAGCACATTTACAATACTACATCTAAAGATAGCAGTAAGTCTCTCACATTCATCTAAATCCAGTCTGTGTTCAAGTGTCTGAAATATCTTTTGTAGTTCTTCCCATCCTCAGGATGGGACTCAGGATCATATGTTCCTTCTCTCATGTTTCTTGACCTCTTTTTACACAGAAAGTTTAGCTTTTCCACATGATATTAAACCTCTTTTTTTTTAAACTGTCTTATATATCATTTAATTTGTTTTACATTCTCATTTTCAGTCAGTTAGGAGGTAGAGTTGAGTTCCTTCTTACAGATCAAGGGCCTGCCGAGGAGCCAAGGCATCCAGAGTGGTCCTCAGTTACTGGGTTTTTGCATCAAACTAGAACAGTACCAGACATGTTGCTCAGAGCAGCAGGCATGGGGTGATTAGAAAGCAAAAGGTGAAACTCCCCAAAGAGAGAGCGAATCTTCACAGAGAGGAGGGGCATGGCATGCCCATCTTGCTTTCCAGTCTTGTTAGGTGTACCATGGAAGTTTTAAGAGCTCTGCCCAGGTTCACCTCTTGAGTGTTGACTGACAGTGGGATTTCTTCAGATTTTTCAAGTCTCCACTGTGCAAGTTACTGCCTTGCATAGGCGAGATTTTCAGGTCAGGTCCTTTTGTCCCACATTGACTGGTTCAAATTGGGACTTGTTAATAGAAATTATGTTTGGGGGGAATTATTCTAAGCTCCTTGAGTTGTGGAATCTGTTTTTTCTTTTTCTTTTGATGACTCAATTTACCCAAATGTCACTTGCGGAATACTGACCAAATGTCTGTCAAACTTGTTCTGTGAGTCTTTGACCAAATTCTTGATTTATGGCACAATGTAATGTCCAAATTGAATTTTTTAAAAATTTAGTTTCTTTTATTTGCAATTTTGTTTTCACATTAACATTAGAACCAGATACCTTCTACCTTGTCCAACTGCAGGTAGAATATCATGTTTATTCCAACCAGAGGAAATGCTGGACTTCTGCAAATCCAAAGACATTGTTCTAGTTGCCTATGGTGCTCTTGGAACTCAAGGATACAAAGAATGGTAATGAGAACCTCAGGGAATTGACCTCAAATGCCCTTAATGATGAACTATTTATAGTTCTACAATAATCAGAGTTCAAAAAGTCACTCTCAAGTGACCCTGGAAGAGTGGAGAATTTACCTTTCTGGGAACATCCCATAAGATACTGATGCTGCTGGTACAGGGACTGCATATGAGGATCTCTGTTTAGAGTGGTCCAAAGAGACCTGAGTCTCTTTTGTGGGTGGGTACAGTGGCACTTGCTGTCATACCAGTGAATTGGAAGGCTGAGGCAGAAAAACTTCAAAACTTGAGGCTAGTGTCAGAAACTCAGTGACAGTCTATCTCAAAATAAAAAGGACTAGGCTTATGGCTCTGTGGTAGAAAGCCTTTGGATTCAACCCACAGTAAACCACAACCTCCCCAAAAGGGAATTTATGAAAGCCTCCTAACTTACTTGGCCTCAGCACTTAAGCATCTCTGTCTTTCCTTCCAGGGTTGACCAGAACTCCCCAGTTCTTTTGGATGATCCTGTTTTTGGTGTCTTGGCAAAAATGTACAAGCTATCCCCAGCCCTGATTGCCCTCTGCTACCAGCTGTAGCGAGAGGTTGTGGTTCTGGCCCAGAGTTTAAAGGAAAATGAAATAAAAGAGAACATTCAGGTAGAAAGGAGGGCTGTGGGAATGTGGTTTCTTCACATGTGTGTTTCTTTCAAACCTCTAAGTATGTTATTGTGTCAAGTCAATATCCCCAGCATGTCCTTTGCATGTAAGATTTCAGGTGCTTTCAGAAGTGAGTTCTCTTCAAAATGGAGCATGCAGTTTAGCCATTTAAAATTAGGATTGCATGAAGCACAGATATTTTGTTTTCATCATGGCTAGACATGTTTTATATAACATTGTACATGACAATTTTATAGTTTTTTTCTTTTTTTCAGGAATGAGAATTTGGATTGGGTGATTTTTATTCTATGAATTATGATTTTATTTTACACTTCCCCAAATCCTCAATATATATTAATATTTATCCATTTTGAGTTGTTTCACTTGCCCACTCTCAGTTTATGAATTGCCATTTAAATGGTTTGTTGATCTTTTCATTTTCTAGTAGGAGAATTTTATTGAACCATTACTTAGAGCAGTTGTAAAACAAACATACTCCATATTGAGGTTAATTCAAAGAACATTTGTTTATCTCATGATTCTGTGTTTTGAATCTTTGCTGTGGCTTAGCCTGAACTCAGTGAATATCTTCCACCTATACTGCCTGCTCATGTTTTGCAATCAACTCTTGTAGGCACCTGCAGGATGCCTCTGCTTCAGTCTTGCTTGCTCTGTTGTCGGGGGTGTCTGAGCTCCCTTCCCCTCCCTTTGGGAATGACCCAGGCTTCACCATATAACATAGCACTATCCCAAGTCAGTGAATGGATCCTTGCAGATCCTCTCATGCCTAGGCCCAGAATGGGCACATCACTGCTTCTGCCAAGTTCTAATGGCCAATACAAGTTAGAGACGAGGAAAGACTCAAGAGGTGCAGAAATAGACACCATCTCTTAGGAAAGAACTTGGAGACAAGGAGATACTAATTATTGGGAGGAACATTTTTGCAAACAATTGACCACATTTATATATTCTGGATTTTGTTTTTCAGGTACAGATGTATTTGTTGAAATACGGTCTCCCGCATTCTACCTGTGCTTTTATTCTCCTTTTGTATATTTTCATGAACAAAGTTTCTTCTCTTCATTCCTTGACTTTATGGTTGATGAGTCTCATATTTTAACTTATATTGGGAACTCTACAGTATTTTGATACATTTCTTTCCAAATGTGCTACAGTAATTAATTCCACATATAATTTAAATGCACTATTTTTAATCATCATATGAAACAAAAATGCAAACACACACATAATGTTTAAATGACTAGCTCAACTTCCAGCAACATAAATTCCATTTCTATCTACTTTTCTATTATAAAGACTATAGAATCACTTTATTGATCTCTATGAAGATTTTCTTTGTTTGCTTAATATTGCATTGGAACTCTCAATAAGTTCAGAGAGAAAATACTTTTTGAATTATTAAGTATTCTAATACCTGGTATGATATAAGTTTCTAATATGTATGTAGTTTTTACACATATTGCAATAAACTGATCTATGAATGCATTTGTATAAATTCTGTTATATTTTTTCATACAGTTGTTACAATTTTGATAATCTTTAAAATTCATATCTGTTTTGAGACTTTTCAAATGTACAGAAATTTCAAAGAATTCAGAGAATGCTATTTTTCTAATTTCTCAATTGTTAAATGATCAATATTTTACTCTCTTGCCATTTCTTAAGGAAATTACGAAGATTTATATATCCATTTTTCAGTATGTTAGTAATTCATGAAATTTGTTTCTATGTGTAGAATATCTCAAAGAAGGTGATCCTTGGAGTTAGCTCCTTTGTTTTTTGAACAGGATGTAATTAGTACTTTACCAATTTCTGACTTAAAAATATTGATCAAAAATCATTATAGGAGCTTTAACTGTCCACTGATGGAATATAGAAATCATACTGTATCCTTAAAAATTATCGAATTATCCTTTATATTTCATAATGTTGCCACTATATTTCTTGAGGTCTCTTATATACATGACACTGACATCTTAGAATAACATTATTTTGCTACAGCTCCTTTTAGAGATCTACTTTTGTATGTAGTTGGTGCAGTTTCTATAGATGACATAAGAAATTTGATTTCTTTTAAATTTTCACCTGATATTTATTGACCATGTGAGTGTTGTGTTTGATGTCTTTTAATAGCTTTTGGAAAAATCTCAGATATTTCAAACATTTCTGTAATACTCTGGTTTCATATGATTTCCAGAATTGGTAATATGCAGTCTACACAGGCTAAAAACTTTCTACTTGTGTGCCGTAGTCCGGTTGTAGCAAAATAACCAGGGGGTGATGAACAACTTGTGTACATTGATACAGCAGGAGTGGGAGCCATTTTGTAGGACAGGAGCGGTATTTATACATTCCACACAGCTTATCTAATTAACATAAAATAGATACAGCAGTCAACCAATAAGAAATCTCCACATTTAATGGCTCGCTGGCCTTACTTCACAAACCACTCCCTCTGGCATTTTGCCAGGCGCCATCCAGACTTGTTTACAGACTCTAATACTTGTGTGATAGGTTTTTGATTCGAGTTGACTGAGATAATATGAAAGACCTAGATGGCCTGAACAGAAATTTTCGATATATTGTCATGCAGCTGTAAGTAACTTTGGTAGACATGTGCCTTTGTTTACTTTTAAGTCTTTCCCTCTTTTTGGTGCAGTTTTGATCAGAACCCAGAAACCGCAGTTGTTTGTCAAAAGGCTTCCATTGATGCTGTTGGAAGAACATTTGGTTTTGAATTTGAAAATATAGACATCTCAATGCAGAGGATAAAGTAGTTTATGAGAAGAAAGATTCAAATGCAAGAGAAGGGTGTAGAAAATAAGTTGTTGCAGACAATTGATAGTCATGAAAAATTTTTTTACTTTTTTGCAATGCTTTATAGTTATGGATTCTGGCAATAGACATATATTATAAGTGAGGATAAACAAAGAATATATGTCCTTTCTGCATATCAGAAATTTACTTCATAATAGAAATGAATATGATTATGTTTGACAGGGGATTAGACAATCCATGATGACATATGGTTAAATATTGGCAGATATATTGTTATCATTACTAATATTTTTGTTAATATATATACAAATGAAGAAGTAGCAAGCAATCAGCAATTCTTGTTGAAAGAATCCTCCACACAAGACAATTCGCCAGGGAAAATTCCAATTTTATTGCAAAAGGCTGTGTGCTTATATAGATCTAAGGAGAGATGGCAGGCCACCAGTTTATTGGCAAGTTCTTCCAGATATCAGTTCCAGAGCCCAGGAATTAGTTCTTATTGGGGCTAAGGTTCCCTGCCAGTGAGATTTGAAATTGGCGTTGGCGGGAGAGTTCACACCTGCAGGAACTTTTTGTGCCAATGGAAAAAAAAAGGGGAAAGTAGGAAGAGAAGGTCCTTAGGCACCATGTTGGGGTTTTTCTCTGGGGTGCGGCTGCCATTATACTTTTCCCAACATTCCTCCCTTTTTGTTTTCTTAGGAACTGGGGCGTCATTGGTCAGATCCAGCTGCTTCCTGCTGTGTGGGGGCAGTGTGGGGCCTAGAAGGGGAAGTGGAGGAATGTTTAGGGGGGCAGGTCTGGGGATATCATGGCAGGCAGAAATAAAACCCAGTGGCTATAGACAGCTACTTCCATAGGGGTGAAGTCTATGAAGGTTCCCTGAAGCCACAAGTCATCGGTGGCATCGAACCAGTCCTGGATGGAGGAGACTGTTGGTATCAGCCACTGGTCCTGTAACAGAGACTCTAGGAAATACTGGAAGCGTTGCCTTGATGTGGCGTCACCAGCACCTGAAGAAGATCAGAGAGAACAAAAACAGGATGAAGATAAAAATTAAAGCAAAGGTCAGTTTTTGGCAGAAGTTCCATGTTGGGGGACTGACAGAGAAGAGGCCAAGGGCAGGAGGAGGCTTAAAAGGACATAAAGGCTCAAGAATCCAGGGTGGCAGATTAAGAGGTTCTCCAGGCTCATTGTCTCCTGCTGTCCCATGTCTGTTGCATTCCATTGTGCCTGGTAGTGAGCTTCAGCACTGAGTGAGCTGTTCTCTTGAAGATGTTAGGGGTTCATCGGTCATCAGAGGCTGGTAGTGCCTAAGCAGAAGCTGGTTGAAAGTTTGATTAGAAATTTTCTGTAATTGGGTTTGAAGGAACTTCATTATACAGGGCAAGAGAGCACAAAAAAGGAGCATCCCAATAAGGGGCCCCAAGAGAGGTAGCAAGTACATGGCAGAGAGGATTGGAAGGACCCCGTTATGGGATTAGAGGAGGTGGGTTTGAGCAATTGGGTCGATAATTCCTGCAATTTAACAACATTCTTTTCTGTTAGCCCAGACTCATTAACATAGTAACAACATTCCTCTCTGAGGACCAGGCATGTACCCCCTTTTTCTGCAGTGAGAATATCAATCGCCCTTTGGTTCTGTAAAGCCACTTGTGCCAATGAAGTAACCTGCCGCTGCAAGGAGCCCAGAGACTCAGCACTGGTATCAAGCGCTTCTTGTGGAAGGTCATTGGATGCCCATAGAGCATGACCTATAGCTCCACCAGAGAGTCCGAGACTCACCACTGAGTTTGTTAAAGTGAGGCCTACCAGAACTGGCAGAAAGACTCCCCTACAGGTGCGGGAAGATAGGGCCAACTGTCGGAATTCGGTGGGAGTATACAAAGACAGCTGAGGAACTACAGTAACCAAGAAACAGGTGCCAGAGACATTGGTCATTGAGGTACTTAAAGACTTGTTACACCAGAGGAAATGTCCAGGTTGCAAAAATGCAGGGCTCAATGGGGTGCTATAGCTCAAGGAACAAATGGGTAAAAGATTCCTTGTTGGCAGGTGGAAACAGATGAAAGGAAATGAAGTATTGGTGGAATAACTTTCCCATAGTGGGATACGTGCCATATGTAGGGGTTGTCCTTTCTTAGAGAAATTGTAGGTTTTTGCTGAAATATTTTCTGCTGCTAATGGGACTACTGCTAGAAGTGGATGACTAAGTGAAGCACAGAGGAAGCACTGAGAAGTAGGCACAGAAAGAGGGGTGGAGTTTAATAATCGAAGAGTTTGGTGTAACAAATTGAGCCATGTGGGAGGGGGGCCTGAGGGGTTTGAAGACTCTGAATCCTCTTTGGATGGGCTAAGGATAAGATCTCGAAGTTTTGATTCTGACTCCTTGATGTGTTCGACTACCTGGAGGGTTGCCTTAGGTGGCGTTATCAGGGAGCGGCCAACAATCATCCACCCTGTGGGTCTGACTGAGGTTGTCTGAGCATAGACAGCAAACTCAACCTAGTCCCAACGTTTGGTCTTGGGGTCAGGTATGTCTAAAGTGTACCATCCATTGTTATCAGATGAAGAGCCCTTATGCCATTTGAGGTAACTAGAAGTCCACCCTTCAGGGTAGCCAAGTGAGTGGTAAGAATAACTACCGTGTTCATCATGGAGCCCACATGACAAATAGGGGCACCCATTATTTTTCTCAGGCCACCAGTGGCAATAGTCTTTGGTTTGATCAAAAAGGAAGCAAATAAAAGGCCAGTTCCAGCTACCAGGAATGAAGGTCCTGGAAGGTGACAATTTTAGGGAAACAGAGGTGCAGTTGTGGATGAAGCAAGTAGTTACATCCACTATGCGGACGTTCTGCATGCCATGTTCCGAGTATCATTCCCGAAGAGTGAATTGGTACATGGTAGGAGAGGAGGGTAAAGACCAGTCCCAACAGAGCACAGAAAACAAGCAGAGCACAAAAAACAAGCAGAGAGAGAGGACTAGGGTGTCGGGAAAGCTCATTGTGCCTTCTTTAAGAGGAATTGGGCTGCGGGGAACACCGTGTGAGCCGCAACTTAAAGGGGTGAGATTGGTGTGGAGAGCAGGAGTAAAGGGGAGGTTCAGGAGGTGACTCTTGGAGTTTCTCTGGGGTGGTCCTGTCTTCAGCAGGTGGGGCCTCTTGGTGATATGGCTTCAACATAGAAATGTGAATCCAGGGGGTGAGATGGTTGTCTGGTAAGGAGAGTTTGGCGGCGGTGGGGGTATAGAGAATGGTAGGATAGGGGCCTTCCCATTTGGGGGCAAAAGGCCCTTTCCCCTCTGGAGTATTATAATAGACTAAACTCCCAGGTGTTAAGGGAAGAGTGTTTGGAGAGGAGTCTGGGTCCAGAAGAAGCCAGTCCTGATATTTCCAGAGTTCAGAGCGGATATGAAACAAGAGAGCCAAAGACAAATCTCGTGTGAGAGGTCCTTGTGAAATGACCAACCCAGGTGGTATAAGAGGTCTTCCATTCATTATCTCAAAGGGAGACAGTAAAGATGGTTTCTTAGGGAGAGCTCTGATCTGAAGCAAAGCCATGGGAAGGAGTTTGACCCAGTCTAAGTTTAATTCCATTGTCAATTTGGTAAGGACTTCCTTCACAGTCCAATTTACACTTTCCACATTCCCTGAAGCCTGGGGGTGATATGGACAGTGGAAATGCCACTTGAAGGAGAGGGCTTGAGAGACCTTTTGTGTGATCCTAGAAATAAACTCAGGGCCATTGTCGGATTGTAGGGAAGTGGGCATACCAAACCTGGGGATGATGCCTGTCAGTAAGATTGAAGCTACAGTGGAAGCCTTTTTATTGGAAGTGGGAAAAGCCTCAACCCAACCAGAGAAAGTGTCCAAAAAGACAATGAGGTATTTAGTGAGCGGTACTGCAGGCATGTTGGTGAAATCTACTTGCCAGTCAGCAGCAGGAATATGTCCCCGGGCTTGGTGGGAGGGAAACAGTTTAGGCCTTAAAGGAGTATGAGGGTTGGTCCGCTGACAGATCTGACAATTAGAGGCTATATTCTGTAGCATGGCTTTGTCAGAGGGGTGAGGGAGAAGAAGCTCTGTAAAAAGAGGGTCAAAGACTGAGAATTGGAATGGAATAGAGTATGGAAGAACTCGAAAAAATCCTTGTTCTTACTGGAAGAAGTAGGGGCTTCAGACGGACAGTCTAAAGTGGCCATTATATGTCCCCCAGGGGGGTCATAATTGGAAGTGGTAGCAGCCATCCGTGCCGCCTGGTCAGCTTTGGTGTTGCCCTCAGTGATAAGAAAGCCGTCCTTCTGATGGGACCTACAGTGGACAACTCCCAACTGGATGGGTAAGTGGGAGGCCCCTATCAAATTGGTTATAAGAGCCGAATTAGTGATTGCATTACCTTTAGTGGTAAGTAGGCCTCGCTCCTTCCATATTGCAGCATGGGATAATAGAATATGGAAGACATATTTTGAGTCAGTATAAAGGGTGAGGGATTTGCCCTGTGCTAGAAGGCAGGCATGAGTGGCCACTACAAGTTCGGCCTGCTGGTTGGTACTTCCTGAAGGCAGAGCTTTGGCCTCTATAATCTCAGTGGCCAAAACTACAGTGTATCCAGAGTAATGAGTGCCATTCTGCCTAAAGGAACTGCCGTCAGTGAACCAGATAAGGTCAGGCTTGGTGAGTGGTCCCTCAGAAATGGAAGAATGACAGGGGAGAAAATCATCCAAGGTTTCCAAGCAATTATGAGCTGGTGTGTCTGGTGTGGGGAGCAGTGAGGCAGGGTTCAGTGCAGGGCAGGGGAAGAACATAATATTAGGGTTTTCCAGAAAGGAAGTGAGGAGTGACAGTACTCTGGATAGGAAGGGTTTGAAGGCCCTTATAAGCTAAAACATCCTTCAAATGATGTGGGGAGTGGATAGTTAAAGGGGCCCCGAATGTCAGCTTAGAGGCTTCTTGGTGTAAAATTTGTCCAGCAGCCAGAGCTCTTAAGCAAGGGGCCCACCCACAGTGCTGCAGTCTGGCTGGGCACAAAATTACCAGCCACTCACAGCCTTGTAGATTCAAACAGCAATTCTTTATTCCCGAACTCACACCGGCACTCTACATGTACGTTCTGGGCAAAATCCACACTTCCACTGGGCTCTGCATCCCAAAATACTCTCTGAATCCCGGGAGAACTCAAGGGGAACTCAAGGAGCGGGTGGGTGCTTGAGGCAGCAGGATACGCCCTTATCCCAGCAGGGTCCACCTTAAACCTGGAACAGCCCTAAACCCAAGGAGCGGGGTACTCCCTATTCCCAGCAGGATACACCCTAAACCTGGACCCACCCTAATCCATCAGGATCCTCTCCACTGCTAAAGCCTATCTTCTTAAGCTGACAAGTCATGTTCCCACCCAATATTACATTCTTGACATTTCTCTATGTACTGGTTTAAGTTGGTTTTAGTCACTGGATAAGTGTATATACATAAAAAACAGCTATTTCTGTGGTTTTAATATTCTGTTAAAAATTTATAGATTAGCGGCCTCTTCTAAAGTAGTGCAACCCACCAGACCTCAGCACCATGGTTACCTTGAAACCGATTATGCAGCATGACCACAAGGATCCAAGCTACTAGCTGCATCGAGGTGAGGGGTGAAGGGTCTGTGCTAGGCCAAAGGCAGGGGGTGGCGATGTGGCAGAGAAGTCACTTGTGGGGAGACCTTGCTTTAAACAGGTTCTGGAAAAGCTAGGGAAAACTGGTTGCCCACTTTCCCCCTTTCCCTCCCCTCAAACACCACTTGAGATCTGGGCTTTTTCATAAGCTGCTATAAAAACAGCTATTCAAATATTAAGGTAAGCCCAGGAGCATTCTTCTGGATGCTGCATTCCAGAAGGTGTTGAGGCAAGTCCTCATTGCTAATAAAAATTAGGTTGAGGCCCAAACCACTCTTATTGACCTTAGTATAATAGCGCTTTGTTGTCTCTCTTGCCACAGGAAGGCTCCAGTTGTCCTACTTTAAGCCTTCGATGCCTTAGTGAGGGGTACCTGAAAAATCTTTAAAAAAGGCTTAGTGCCCACCTCACCCCTCCACCCCCAAGGCCAACACACAACTTGATCACATGCTACTGACTCCAGCATAAAGCTGAAGTCTGTTCAACACTGAGTCATTTACCCATAACTGATCTTTGTATGTAAAAATAGAAAAAGCTTGTTCACCTGTTGTCCTTAATTTGTCCACTGGTGAAATCAACTGGATGTTCCTTTTATAGTCTGAAGAATACTTATCATTCACCAAGGAGCTGTTCCCTCTGCATCTAGGCCATCATACTGCCGGGCTTGTTATGACTCAGTGGATGTTATCTGAAAAAATCTATAGAAAAAAAAAAGGTTTCCCGCCCTTCAACCAAAGGCTTTTTTTTTTAAACTCCATTAAGAAGCATTGTCTCAATCTGCCATGTACAAATATCTTTTTCTTCTTTCTTCCTTTCTCCAGCTTTTAAAGTAAGTCTAGTTTCCTCAGAATCTTTTTAAATGGCATTTTACAACTTTTTACTTTACCACACAGAGATTATCTCATCTAGAAACATTTCTTTTTCCTTTAACCTTTTATATTAAAATATATTTCCACATCTTGAATCTTTTTATATCTCTTTTTTAACCGTTAAGCCTTTTTATAAATTCACATTCTGTAAACAACTCTTATAAAATTTCTGATTTAGACAAATTACTCCACTTTAATAAGATGAAATACTTTCATGTTTTTTTATGGTACTATAATACTATAATTGAAACCCAACTAAAACTTCTTATACTCTTTGTATATAAATTACACATGATAGAATTTTAACTCTTAGTAACCTTGTTTTAGCAAAGACACAGACACAAAGCAATATTAAACATTTTTTCCATTTACCAATTTATGAAAACACACATAATGTTTAAATATATTACCTTATGTAACTTAATAAGTAAAGAGTACTTGATTTTATATTTAGTGGTTGATATTTTAACACTTTAGCTTTGTAAATTAATCATATGTCTGTAAAAACCAAGATCTTAGACAAGTATAGTAAACAGAATTAGCCATCTTTTTCTGGTTGAAGAAAAATCCTTCTATAGGATACCATGATGGTCCCATTGATATACTTAATAACTTGTCTTTAAAAAGCCATAGGCTACATTTTTGTATTGTATCAACATATGCCCTTATTGTTCTTGGTCTTACTGGGGTGTCTCCTTCCTCTAACAATTTCTCTTCCTCGGGGGTAAGCAACTTTAAACCTTGAGTCAACCATTTTCCCCAGTTTGCCTGAGAAAGTTCTAGGAACAGGCAACTTGAAATAAAAACAAAATAAATCAAAACAAGAACACATTGTTTTTTGAAATGGTCACCCATTTTCTCGCCTTCCCTCAGGGGTGAGCAATTTCACTTACCTCCAAGCTTTAGACGTTACCCGCACGGACCACCAAATGCTGCAGTCTGGCTGGGCACAAAATCATGAGCCACTCACACCACAGATGGTAGGGTCTAATTGCTTGGACAAATATGCCACAGGTGCAAATGTAGGCCCATAGTTTTGACCCAAGACCCCAAGTGCTTGCCCTCCTTTTTCATGGACATATAGATGAAATGGTCTTGAAAGATCAGGAAGGTGAAGGGCAGGGCGGGTGCCTTTAAGAGGAGTTGCTGAAGTCTGCGGAAGTGGTAGCCGGGAGAGGAGGCAAGAGATTCACCAGGGGGTCCCTTTGCTAGGTCATACAGGGGTTTGGCTAGAAGAGAGTAATTTGGGATCCAGGCCCTAAAATAACCTGCTGGTCCTAGGAATGATAGTATTTCGGCATTCGTATGAGGCACCGGAAGTTTAGAGAGGAGTTGCCTCCTATCCATTGTTATTTCCTTTTTCCCCAGTGCAAGGCAAAAACCAAGGTAGGTTACAGTAGACTGGGAAACCTGGGCCTTGTGGGGAGACACCCTATATCCCTTATCCACTAGGAAATTGAGAATCTGGGCAGTGTGGGATTGAGAGTGTTCCAAAGAGGGACTACATAGAAGAAGGTCATCGACATATTGAAGGAGAGTAGAGTCAGGATAGGTGGGTTGGAAGGATGTGAGGTCCTGGGCAAGAACTTGGCCAAAGAGATGGGGAATATCCCAGAATCCCTGCGGGAGGACAGTCCAGGTAAGCTGACGAGAATGACGGGTGCGAGGATCAGTCCACGTAAAAGCAAAGATATCCTAAGATTCTGAAGACAAGGGAATAGAAAAGAAGGCATCCTTTAAATCTAGGATTGAGAAGTGGGTAGTAGTAGCAGGGATCTGAGAGAGGAGGGTGTAGGGTTTGGGCACTAGAGGGTGGATGGGGACCACAGAGGAGTTGACGAGGCGAAGGTCTTGAACCAGTCTGTAGGACCCGTTAGGTTTCTTAACTGCCAGAATGGAGGTGTTGAAAGGAGATTGTGTAGGCCTAAGATACCCCTTCCATAATAAATCCTGGATGATGGGTTCTAATCCAAGGAGGGCTGTGGTTGTAAGTGGATATTGTGGTTGACTAATATATCTTGAAGGGTCCCGTAAGACACTATGAATAGGACTGCATTTAGCCATAGAGAGTGTAGTTGTGTCCCAAACCCCAGGATTAACTGGTTTAGATAGTCGTGGGAGAGTGCATGATGGAGGTGCATCTGTCCCTAGGATCATCATGCGGAAATGAGAGGCGGGGGAGATGAAGGGTGATATGTGAATGGTGACCTTCAATAGTGAGAGTATGTCCCTTCCCAGAAGGGGAATGAGGAAATGGCTCATAATGAGAAAGGAGTGTGTGAAGGACAAAAGGGATCCCTGCATATAACATGATAATGGGGGGGGGGTTCAAGGAAAAATCTGTTTACCTCCTACCCCGACAATAGGAGTTTTTGAGGGTGTGGTAGGACCCCAATATTCCCTCAAGACCAAAAAAGTGGCACCACTATCCAAGAGGAAGGTAATGAAGCGTCCATCCACAAGGAAGGTGACCCTAGGCTCTTGCTTCTTGATGGTAATAGTCAGGAGGGAAGGCCCAGGGTTCCGTCAATCCTACTCTGCCAAGCCCAGGAGAGGCTGGGGTTGTGGGGTGGCTGACCAACCTCCCCTCTGGGTTTTTGGGCAGTCTGCCCCCCAGTGCCCCCTTTGCTGGCATTTTGGGCAGGAGGTGGAGGGTGTCCTAGGCGAAGGACAAGCCCTGGCCCAATGTCCCTCCTTACCACATTTGAAGCAAGCTCCAGGGGGTGTCTTATTAGGACTGTGTGGTGATGAACTTTTCTGAATGACCTGGGTCAACATTTGGAATTTGGTGTTTTCAGCCCTCTGCCTATGGCGTTTGCTTTCGTCCTCTCAACCATGGAAAACCTTGAAAGCGACCACGAGGATTTCGGTCTGAGGAGTAGCAGGGCCCTGTTCAAGCTTCTTAAGCTTGGCTTTAATGTCAGGGTAGCTTTGGGCCAGGAAATATGTCATTAAGACATGACAGCCATCAGGGGTTTCTGGGTCGAGGTTTGTGTACTGTTGGAGGGCCTTGGTTAGTCTATCCAGGAATTCTGAAGGTGTTTCTTCCTTCTTTTGAATGACCTCCTGCACCTTTTGAAAATTAACGGCCTTGTGTGTGGCCTGCTTCAGGCCCACCAAGAGGCAGGATGCAAAAAGGTCACGAGACTGTAAGCCTCCAGGGGTGTTGTAATCCCATAGTGGATCCTGCTCCGGGACAGCGTGTGGGCCTGTGGGGTGGTTGGGATTGGTTCTATGATTTTCATAAGCATGGGCCTGTGCTAGTTCCCAGACATTTCGCCTTTCCTCAGGGAGAAATGTATTGACTAGGAGCATGTAAATGTCGTGATGAGTGAGGCTATATGCCTGCAGGACCCACTGAAACTCCCAAATGTATGTGGTAGGGTCAGTGGTGAATGAGCCTAACTTCCTCTCTAGCTGAGTAAGGTCTGACATGGAGAAGGGCACATGTACTCTGATAATACCCTTGGGACCAGCAACCTCATGAAGGGGTGCGATTGTCATGGGGGTGGGAAGGAGTCCCTTAGACCTGGTAACAGGAGGACTGAAAGAGGCAGTCAGCATCGGACAGGAAGAAGAGGGAGGGGAAGCGGATATCTCTGCAGAGGAGGAGGTGGAGCGGGCGGAAGAGGGCGGAGGGGAGGGGGATGAAACAGAAGGCTGAGGACCCATGGAATCGGGTGGAGGAAGAGGAGGAGATGGCGGGAGAGGAGGGGCAGATAGGGCTGGGGGATAAGGTGGGGGTTCATCTGCCGGGTTAAAGGAGAAAGAATCTGCAAAGTCTGGAGTAGAAGTAGGGGAAGGGAGGGGTTTGCAAGCAAGGAGGACTTAAGAGGGAGAACAGGAGGAACACAGAGCAGAGTGTTGTGCGAGAAGGCTAAAGCCTTCAACGTAGGGAATCTCCCTCCACTTTATCAGACTATGGCAATAGTTAAAAAGGTCCCGGAGGAGATTTGGATCTAACAAGCCTTCTGGAGGCCAATGATTGCCATTATCCAGTGTATATGTAGGCCAATCTTGGGTACAGAATTTAGTCAGAAGTTTGGGTTTAATATCTGGTGTGAGAGAGAGTGTGGTCAGATTTTTTATTCGACATTTGAGGGGTGAGGTTTCAGGTATAAATGAGGAGGAAACCATGGTCACAGGGAGAGATGGAAGAGAGAGAGAGGAGAGAGAGAGAGAGAGAGAGAGAGAGAATAAGAGTAAGAGAGAGGGACAAAGAGAAAACCCGGGCTGGAATAGCTTCCTGGAGCTCAGGACAAACGGGAGATCAAGTGGGTGTCCCCAAAATGACCTACCATTGTGAGGAAATACAGAGGGCACTACCTGGTCGTCACCAGTGAAATGCGATCTGTGAGACCCAAATTGGGCCGGAGCCACGGGCAACCTGACATCAGGAAAGTTTTTGACTGGAGCGAAAGGGTCAGGAATGAGAGGAAAGGAGCTCTGGCGGAATGCAGTGCCGGTGGAACGCAGCTGCAGCGGGACGTAGATCCGGCGGAGGAGGAAGAAACCGGGAAGCCTCTCATCCAAACCCAGAAGCCTCATGCCCCAAAGGGAAGAGGATCGCCAGAGGGTCCACTGCAGCCTGTGAAGGTCTTAGTGGGGTGGGTTGCCTCCTCCCTACCAGGTGTCAGGAGTGTGCCTGACCATCATGGTCACAGTTCCTGCTGTTAGCCCAAAGACAGTTGGCGAGCCAGGGAGGGAGAACTTACCTAAGCCAGATCAGTGGTGAGTGCAGGGAGCCAGCGTCTGAAAGAGTGGACCAGGGCGGAGTGTCTTGGTGGAGCCGGGGACGGGGCCTCTTTTTAGAAAGAGCTCACCCGTATCCCGGGTTTTGGCACCAGAATGAAAGAATCCTCCATGCAAGACACTTTGCCGGGGAGAATTCCAATTTTATTGCAAAAGACTGTGTGCTTATATAGATCTAAGGAGAGATGGCAGGGCTTAGATAAATGGCAGGCCACCCGTTTATTGGCAAGTTCTTCCAGATATCAGTTCCGGAGCCCAGGAATTAGTTCTTATTGGGGCTAAGGTTCCCCGCCAGTGAGATTTGAAATTGGCTCCGGCAGGAGAGTTCACACCCACGGGAACTATTTGTGCCAATGAAAAAAAAAAGGGGGGAAAGTAGGAAGAGAAGGTCCTTAGGCGCCATGTTGGGGTTTTTCTCTGGGGTACGGCTGCCGTTATACTTTTCCCAACACTTGTTTCCTATTATATTTTAAGAGGTAATGATTTTCTGTTGTATTATTTCTAAATTATAGAGATCTAAATAATGTATGGTGAACTCTGGGGATTTGCATGTATATCTTATAAACAACATTCTTTCATTATCTGAATCTAACACCATATTGTGTGTGATGGGCAGTGAGCAAATAATTAATGAGTTAGTTAAATGTAAGTGAGATTGCTAAAAATGTACTGTGCAACTAAAATAACTTTTGTACTGGTCAATATGTGAATTTATCCTTATACTAAACATGGCATAAATGGATGTGTTTTCCTCCACAAAGTAAGTGAATAAACGTGGTACTATCTGTTTTTGCTTTCACTGAGAATTTAAAATAAGAAAGGAGTTTTTGATTTGGTAGATTGGGAGCTAAGGAGGAGCTGAGTGAATTCTTTCTCTGTCAGTTCTTTATGTTCTGTTCTTGGCAGGTGAGTAGAATTTGAATAATTTAGTTATAACTAAAAAACCATCTCCTATAAAACTACGTTCATACACGTAGAAATGGCAGATTCTACAACCACTCAGGAAATATAATGGAGCTCTTCTTTATCCTTACAGAAATGGAGTCACTGAGTCTATGTTACATATTTTTCTTTCTCATTTTAGTATTGCTGACCACCGAAATTATCCATTTTCTGATGAATATTAACATGGACACATTTGAAATGACCTCTATTTGTATCCCTCACATGGATAGTGATGCAGGAGACAGCTACTGATTGGATACATCACTTCTGTTGTTAATTCATCCTTCCTATCAACTGACATTCAGCTACAGCAAAGTTGACCAGTCCAGTAAAAACAGCACTCATCAATTTTTGGAAAAAAAGTTTATTTTCTCAAGGTTCTGTATTCACTCTTTTATGTTTATGATTAGTTTTTTTTTTACTCATTATAAACAAAGACTAATTTGGTACCAGCTTGTAAGCTGGGGTTTGGTGATGCTAACACATTCCTGGGGTTGGAAAAGATAAGATTTCTAAGACTTTAGGAAAATACAATTGATATTTATTAGTCAATGCTTCTCTAGCCCATGGAATAATCAGAAAACATATTGCATTTAGATGATGGTTGTTAGTCTGCAAGATGAAGCACACATGGCAGAGAGGAGCAGCAAGCCAAGGGCTCCCTTCCTGCAGCTCAAGGACCAGAGCTCCTGGAAACTGGGGAATGAGATTTTCCTTTCACTTGGTTGTGAAGAAGGCAGAGGGGATCCATCCTGGAAGGAGCATGAGGAGTCAGATTGAAGAGGATGAGTTGGGCACTTCTCTGCTTGGAACATACAAAGTTGTTTTTCTGTGTGTGTGTGTGTGTGTGTGTGTGTGTGTGTGTGTGTGTGAGTGTGTGAATATGATTATACATAATATTGGGATTCATGATGCCAAATTTATATATGCACATAACATTTGATCAATCTCATTCCTAAATCCTTTCCCCATTCTTTCTCTTCTCCTTCCTCGGATCTGTTTGATCTATTGTCCTGACCTTCTTTCTATTATTGTTATTTTAATTCAGATAGTCTATTTGTACATGTATATATGAGGATGATTGTGATGTGTTGATTTACTGTCATATATGTGTACATGGAAATAACATAATAGGGTAGAGTTTATTTCCTAGTTACTTTCCCATGCCTTCTTTTTTCCCGCTCTTCTTCCTCTTGATTCCCTTTCTCTACTCTGCTGTTCTTCCTTCCACCAAATGTTCTTTTGATAATTATATGCTGTAGACAAAAAGGAATGTTTGAGTACTCCATAGCTGGAGTCCTGATTAGCATTAAGAAAAAAAGCAGAAACAATCCTAATTACAATATATTTGTAAATATTTATGTCAATGAGG
This sequence comes from Marmota monax, assembly GCF_021218885.2. NCBI lineage: Eukaryota > Metazoa > Chordata > Mammalia > Rodentia > Sciuridae > Marmota > Marmota monax. The sequence continues at coordinate 1,685,177 of NW_026692357.1, read as the reverse complement.
ATACATTCATAGAAAAGAATCTCACAAGTCACTTGGAAATGTAGAATATAGAGTGATGTGAGAAAATGTTGGATTAGAAAATCTCTAGTTTTCCCATGGAAACATCAAAAAAATCATTGAATTTTGGTGAATTATCACTATACAAGTTGTAAAAAAAGTCAATTACCTAAAGCACCAGTGAAAGCATGCAATGGAGAAAACCAGGATTCAAAATGATAGACAATTTCAGTGTGTTTTTGCCCACCATTGCAAATGTTGCCTCGCACAATTTGGTCTTGGTCCGTGGGTAGTGTACAAGAACTGTCAATTTCTTTCTGCAAATCAAAGTTACAGTACTAAATGTTACATCAAAAAAAAAAAAAAAAAAAACACCAATAACCCAATCAGTAAGTGGGCTAAGGAACTGAACAGACACTTTACAGAAGAAGAAATGTAATTGGTCAACAAATATATAAAAAAAGTTCAACATCTCTAGCAATTAGAGAAATGCACATCAATACTACACTAAGATTTCATCTTATTCCATTGAGAATGACAATCATTAAGAATATAGGCAAAAGTAATTGTTGGCCAGGATGTGGTGAAAAAGGAACTTTTCCATAGTGGATGCTTGTGGGACTGCATCCATTACAGAAAGTTGTATGGAGATTCCTCAGAAAACTTGGAATGGAACCACCATTTGACCTAGGTATCCCACTCTTCAGTTTATACCAAAAGAACTTAAACTTCAATGTTTATAGCAGCTACTGTCACAATAGCTAAATTATGGATTCAACCTAGGTGTCCCTCAATAGATGAATGGATAAAGAAAATGTGGTTTATATATTTAATGGAATATTAGTCAGCTTTAAAGAAGAATAAAATTATGGCATTTGAACATTAAATGAATGGAGCTGGAGAATATCATGCTAAGCAAAATAAGCCAATCCCCCCAAATCAAAGGCAGAATGTTTTCTCTAATATGCGGATGCTAAATCAAAATCGGGGTGGGGGGGCACTAGAAAAGAATAAAGTTACTTAGATTAGGTAGATGGGAGTGAAGGGAGGGGATGTGGGGATAGGAAGGATAGTAGAATGAAACAGACATTATTACTATGAATGAAACAGACATTATTACTATGTATTATTACTATGTATTACTATATATATGACTGCATGATCAATGTGATTTAACAACATGTACACTCTGAAAAATGAGAAATTATACCCCATCAATATATGATATACCAAAGTGCATAAATAAATTCTACTGTCATATATAACTAACTAAAACAAATAAAAAATTTAAAAAGCATCACTGAATCTTATCTGGTCACAACCCTTAGAAGATACATGGTAACAAGTATGTGCTTATCATATCTAAGACACCTTGTTCATCCTCCCAGCCAGGCAGGCAGCTGAACTTCTTAGATAGTTTCAGAAATTGATGGCAGCCCTCAGCATATCAGAGAGGCAGCTTGATACTCATAGTCCAGAAAACACCAGATTTCATGGCACATGAATAGACAGAAAATAAATTCTAGGGTACATAAAAATGATGCCATTTTGGTTAGGTGACACTTTTATTTTCCTTAGAAAATGGCATGAAATCTTTCCTTGCAATAGAAAATAGAAGTATCATTTTTTTTTAATTTTTTAAGAAAGTAGTTGAACACCAGTAGTCTTTCCTAAATCACGGAAAATAGACCATGGCTCTGGAAGAGTAGAGGAGAAAATTGAGTGCCTTTGTGAAATTGCTGCTACTTCTGTGCATACCATGGTCAGCCCTTAAAAACCAAGGGGGCTCCCTTATGCTCTATAGGAGAAATAAGCAGTTTTCAAAGATTCTGAATGGTCTTGTATGGAGACAAAATGAAGTTAGTTCAGAGGTTTCAGGGAGAAACTTGTTATCTTCAGTGGTTGCTGTCATTTGGCTACAATGGGTCATAAAATCTTTCAAAAATATCATATTGGCTGAACCTACACAGACAGGTTTACTCCCCAAACTCAAAGCTCAGAGAAATAATGAGCTTTGGGTATAGTCCATGTGAGTCTAGAAATTATCCCATCTGCTCCTGACTCTTCTATCCTCTATGTTTTGACATCATTTGCAGCTGGGAGCAGACAGCCCAGCACAGCAGCACAATATCCAGATTAGGATGAGGAGTCAACTCTGTTAAAATAATCTTAGAAAAGATGGATACTTACACAGAATCCCCCTGCAGTAACATTCTCATGTGGCATTGGCTAGGAGTAGACCACAGCTCCTTTCTCAAAATAGGCTAAGGAACTGAACAGACACTTTACAGAAGAAGAAATGTAATTGGTCAACAAATATATAAAAAAATGTTCAACATTTTTCAGTGAAATTAACATGAATGATTACTGACCCTGACCAGCGTGGGCAGCTGAACTAAGATCACTCATGTGAATTTGCAGGGACACAAAATAAAACACAGACACAATTTACCTTTTCATAAGCTTCAGGATAGCTTTCCTGGCTATCAGCCTCAGGCTCCCTAAAAGGGAGAGCAAGAGAAAGTCATAATAGTCTGAGAAGAGAGAGAGGGAACACATTCAGAAGTGAGCTTTTATTGTGGGGACACTTGTTCTTAGAAAGCTCTATCCAAAAAAGTCAGAAGGGGCAGAACTACAAGGGAACAGGTGAGTGTAACTCAACCCTAGGGGCATGCCCCACAAAGAGAACCTTCTTACTATCTGAGCATGGGAAAAGACAGAGTCATGAGTCATGAGTCATGGCACTACTGGGCCAGACTACAGTGACCGTTCAGATCCCCGTGGTGCATAAGGGCTAGAAGGTGTGGTTACTCAATGTGGCTCCCTACATATTCCCCATTCTTTCTTTGAAAAAGCAGGTGACGTATCACTATTTTGAGTCACCGAATTCTTGTTCAGAAGGCACGACATCCTACAATCACAACACAAGAGAGAGCTAGTAGCAATGAGAACAATACAAGGATATACCATGCAGAATGTTCAAGAATGTTACAGGGGTTAAAGCCATTTAACTCTGAAAGTATTTGATCAGCTAAAGAAGTAGAATCTGAAAAATCAATCTTACTTTTTTTTGGTATATCTTGGATATAATGATGTAACTCCAAAAGATCCAAGCTGTTATCATTATTCTGACAAATACCTAACAAATGGTTTTTAACTCTCTCAATCCCGTTGGGAAGCATTGTATTTGGCAGCAGTAATACATACATATTTATAATCATCATGACACTTAAGTCTTTCTTTGAATTTCAAAGCTGAAAGTTCAATACCAATATTTATGACAGTAGCTTCTAAGGCATTTATTGGGAGTCAGATCTGGCATCTGGCATCTCTGGATCAGTCCTCAGTCATTTGAATCTTGGTTTTAGGTTCTCCATGTCTGATGGCATGTTCAGGTTACACAAACAGGACAAAAAGCACCTTCTGGGAAAATACAAGCATGACCTCTGTCCCACATAATCAATGGACCTGGTCCTCTCCATTAGCCAGTCTGAAAATCTTTCCCCCAAAACTCGACCTAAAGTGCCTGTTGCTGTGGAAGAAATGTGTTCCTCAGCTGCAGTGTGAACTTCCGAGTCACAGTTTAGAAAATTTAAAATGAAGAGAGAATGAATGAGGTTGTTTTGGAGGATCCTATATCCCCTTTTTTTGTTCGTATAATTGTAGCTTAATAGATAAATGAGCTCATTCATCAATAAATTTACCTTGAGGGTTGTAAAGAATACCTGTTTTATGGTCAATACAAAAGTCTTTGCAAAATTGCTAAAAAGAAGAGCTAACATAAGCTAATGCATTATCAGTTTTAATCTGTAAAGGACATCCTAATACCACAAAGGCAGCTAAACATATGAGAAATAACATGTTGACTATTTTTTTTTGTATGGACTGTAGCAAAGATAAATCTAGAATAAGTATCTACAATTACATGTACATAACATTGTTTACCAAATTGAGGAATGTGAGTTGCATCCATTTGCCATAATTGATTTGGTTTTAAACATGGGAATTTACCCCATATGGTAAAAATGGAGTCTGTATAACACACTGGGGGCAGTGACATAAAATTTGACAATCTTGCTCTCTAGTAATATTAAATTTTTTATGCAAACTAGAAGCATTTTGATGATGTGAAGAATGCGAACCATGCGCACAGTCATACAAGACATTTGCTGACAAACAGCAACCAATTTATCAGTCTTATCATTACCTGATGTTAAAGGCCCTGGAAGATTAGTGTGGGCCAGTATGTGGCCTATAAATAATGGGTGTTGTTGCATTTGCACCATTTTTTGCAGGATATGAAATAAATTGAATAACTCTTGTGATGACGTATACTCAATAGTTGAAGTTTCAGTATTCTTAGTAACTCCAACTGCATATAAGCTGTCAAAATATATATTAATGTTCTCATTTGCAATATGACGTAAAGCATTAATGAGAGCTTGAATTTCTGCTCATTAAGCAGAATTATATGAGGTTTGTATTACCTCTGTATGAGTGTGAGTATAAAAACCTGATTTACCTGAGCTTGAGCCATTGGTGAATACCATTAGTGCTCTACTTATTGAGCATGTACAATTTTGGAAAAATAAAAGCAGTTACCAAGGCAAATTGAATAATTCTATCACGAGGATAATGACTTTCTATCTTACCAGGAAAATTAGCAAAAGCTCTTTGCCAAGTATTAGAAGTTTGGAAAAGCCAATCATACTATTGAGCAGAAAATTGGGTTGATTATAATATTAGGTTCTGATCCAACCAGCTGTAAAACTCGTGTTCTGCCCTTGATAACTAATTGAGCAACAAAATTATGAAAAGGAGTTAATGAATTTTGAGGAGAGTGGGCTAAATGAATCTACTCAATAACTCCCAATTCTTGCCATATTGTAGGAGCATAATCAGTGGGGAATATCAATAAATATATAGATTCTTGTGGATTAATTCTAGTAAGTTGAGCATTTATAATAGCAATTTCTTCCTTTCTCAAAGCTGTTCTCACTTCTGTTGTGAACTGATGAGAAGAAGTTGGAGAAGGATCTCCCTGTCATGTTTGAGATAAAGGACTTAAATCTGTGACTCAGTACTTAGCTTTAAAGATGGCATCAGCCAATTTATATCACTTAATAGTTTTTGAAAATCATTAAGAGTATGCAATTCCTTGACTCTTATTTGTAAATTTTGAGGACAGATTGTGCATCCTTCAATTACATGACCTAGATATAGAAAAGGAGATGTTCTCTGCACCTTTTCAAGTGCAATGCCTAAACCCATTGCTGAGTGAAGTCTGTAATCGGGCAAAAATTTCTAAGAGTATGTCTGGATTAGCATCAAGTAAAAGTATATCATCCATTAAATGAATAATATATGCATGAGGGTATTTTCCCCTCACAGGTGTGATGGCCTGTGCCACAAAATTTTGACATAGGGTAGGACTTTTATGCATTCCCTGAGGCAGCACTTTCCAGGAATATCTTTTACCTGGTTCTTTAAAATTTATTGCCAGGACACTAAAGGCAAACTTTTTACAGTCGTCTGGCTTCAAAGGTATAGAAAAGAAACAATCTTTTAAAGCTATTACTATTAAATGATAATCCAAGGGGATAGCTGTAGGAGAAAGAAGCCCTGGTTGTAAGGCTCCCACAGGCTCCATAACACGATTAACTGCCCTGAGATCTTGTAATAATCTCCAGTTGCCAGATTTTTTTCTTGATTACAAAGATGGGTGTGTTCCAAGGACTGAGTGTGGGTTGTAAATGGCCAGGCTGAAGTTGTTCTTGAACTAGAATGTGGGATATTTTAAGGTTTTTCCCTGTTAAGAGCCTCTGACTAACCCAGAGTGGCTCTTCTGTGAGCCAATTAATTTTTTTCTGCTGTTCTATGGGCCGGGATAAAGTCAGGGCCCTTACAAAAAATTTTGGCTGGGTGTATTAATTAATCTCTGTTGGGAAGATTGGGTTATAGGTAAATATCCTTCTTGTAAATTTCCCTCAATTAATCTAGGAATACATTTTTTTATTAAATCCTCAGATGACATGATAGAATTTGGAGTTATTAGTAACAAACCTAGGCATTTAGACTATTTCAGCCCCACAAATTTCCTGGCGAAGTGTCTAAGACATAAGTCTTAAAAATCCTAGAGTTACTATCTTTATCTTCCCAGCGAAGATACTGAGCACTTTATGCAGGCTGAGGGATCTGACCTAACCCTCCAAGTTGGCAGATGCAATATGCAAAGGGCAGCTCTTAGGCCAGAATCTTCTAGATAGAACAGATATCTATCAGCCCCAGTATCTATGATACCCCGAAAGTTATGATTGATTTTAAGATCCAGTAGAGGGCGCTCCTGCCGAGCTAATTGAGGCCAGGACACTTGGTCTGGGGACCAGGAAGTTGAGCTCTCACCTGGGCATCCTGGAGCCACAAGGCAGGAGTACCAGTTGTGCCTATACCTGTCTTGAAAGAGAGCTGAGTGGCGTGGTCGGACTGAACAATAATCTCAATTTCATCTCTAAAATTTGAATCAGTCACTCCTGGCAGCATCTGAATTCCCTTTTGAAAATTGCTTTGCCCCCAAATTAGACCTATGGTATTTGGAGGTAAAGGCCCACAAACCCCAGTAGGGATCTGTTGTGGCCACATTAGGCATTAGGGTTACTCCCAAGGTTGGCTGTAAGTGTACTGACTCAGTTTGTTTATCTTGAGATGGTAGATTCTTCATCTAATATTTGTCAAACATTATCCAAGTTGCAATAGTCTCAATATAATTGCTTGTAACAAAATAAAGAGCTGGGATTACATCTTACCTGAATTTATGGATGTAAATTTATATATAGAGTATAGGAATAATTCACCTTCACCATGTTTATTCCAGCATATGGTTAAATTACTCTCAGTGGAGGCCTTGTGGGATATATTTTAGATACAGAATTTTTCTTTAGAATTCATCATTTGAGAATACATGAGATTTTTATGGATTAATACAATCTCTTTATATGATATGAATATTTATATATGGCCATAAGATTTTTTTCCTGTTGTAATCTAATCATTTCTCTTTTTCTGTGATAATTGTTTTTTCTATTTCTCAACAAACCCTAGGACTCTATAGATAAGTATAGCTCACTCTAGAAGATGGGTGAGGTTGTTGACTAGTGAGGTGTGGTGGATGTGGGGCAAAGGTATTCTTCTCTGTGTCCAGGATATTCAGGTAGAACCTTGGGCACATGCTGCCATGTCCAAGTAGACCATGTTGAGGCCGAGATCAGTGCAGAGAAATATTCTGGTATTTGTCTGAGAAAGAAGAGAGATGGAGACAATGTTCAGGAATTGAAACTCAGGTAAACTCAGAGATACTATAATCCAAATTTGTATTTCATGGTTTGGGATAGGCAGAATTTTGACATAAAAGGAAAAACAGGAGTGAAGAATGAGTACCCTCAGTGAGGTTTGTGCAATGAGGAACACAGTTTGAAAGAGAGTTTACAGGACTTGTTTTCTGTCAGGAAATTCCTTCCTATTTAATTTTCAGGGTTAGAAAACTTTCACGTTGTATAAGTAAACAGTTTTTTTAGATTATAAGAGGGAAACATTAATTGTAGAGTTCTGAACAACATGCAGAAGATTTAGAAATCTCTCAGAATCCCACTTTTCAGAAAGACTTCCATTGTATCTTGTGAAATAATGTTTCTAGACCTGTCAGTCAATCATCCTTCACTAAGCAGCATGATGTAGCATCTTTTATAGTTCAGATTTCTCAGGATTGCACACCTTTCAACAATGAACATTTCATTAAAAGCCAAATGAGAATACTTATAAAATATATTGCCAATGAGAATGTTATAAAGGCTATTCTTTTATTTGTTCTAATTTATTGTAGTGTGACTCTGTCATATACAACTAGTGAGAGGAGATTTTTTTTTCAGTTTTAACCTTTGATGCTTATTATGAGGGTCAAATTTAAAATGTGCTCAACAATCCTCTTAAATCCACTGTGTGTGCTTGCATGTGGGGTAAGATAGTTCATTTTATCAAATACTGTGTGATCAAGAAAGGGCTTGATCTCACAAAATCTAAACCACAAGTAAATAGGATTGTATATAAGGCAGAGCTTTTCAATTTATATAAGAAATGCTTTTTCAAATTCTAAAAGGGGCAAAAAAAGTGCGGGTGATTAAAAAGCATGTAGGAGATCAATGATAATCCCACTATGCAGAAAGAATGACTACTTACAGTTTGTAGTTGTCCTTTTTTATCACGTATCCTTTATGAACATATTATGTTGTGATTATAATATATTAAAACTATTATTTCTCTCTGTAATAATTTTTATTGGTATATATTTATATTTGACTCTTAATTGCTTCAAATATTCTATTTCATCAGTGTATTAAAGTTCATACAACGATTCCAAAACTTATAATGATTTAAGATTCTTGTGGTATTTATCCTTTATGGATAATTTTGAAGAAGAAAATAAATAACACAAAATGTCTTCATTTTGCATCTTACATATGGATTATTTTCTGGTAGTAATCTAACAGGTGAGAGCTATCCTAAACTTCAGCCTCTGGTTACCTAGAGTAAAAAGACTTCCCAAGGCTGTAATCATCTGTCTTCCACCTCGCAGAATGTCACAGTGCATGCAGATGTTACTGCACACTTGTTAGGATTGCAACCTCTTGGGACTTGGTACTCAAATTATGGAAAATATTTTACCAATGAGAAAATTAAGAAGGCTAACTTTTTTATTTTAAACATTTGTTTATTTTTCTGCGACTCAAAAAAATGGTTCATAATAATTTTTTAAAATTCCTTTGTGTTTGTTGAATGACATATGATATATCCATCATTTCTAATAATGTATGACATAAAAGGCTTTGTCATGACAAAAAAACAAAACAACAATAAAATACCCCAGTACAAAAACCAAAGAACATGCAAAAACAACAACAATAATAAAAAAAAAAAAACCCAGGGATGTGAGGTTTCCAGCTTAACAAATGGACAATAAGGATTCAATCTCTTATAATAACTCATGATAATATTGTAAGGGGAAAATTTATTGAAAATAAACACATTTTTATGACTATGTAGTAATCTGCTTGAAATTTTATTCCGTATGAAAAATGTGAATTGGTTCCAGTCCTCCTCTCACATGTAGAATGTTACTTTAACCTCACTCTGCCTGAATAAGTTTGGCTAAATATGAGACAGCAAGTAGATTTGTGTGGGAGTAATTCTGGGTTTGCAGCCAGCAGCTACAAGCCTTCTGAGAAACCACATTCTCAGGGACTGAGGTCAGCATTGCCACAGAACTGAAAGACAAGGGCCTCAGGGCATGATTCCCCCAACTCATAAGGCTCCTTTTCATCAGGACAATGATCTTTCCTGTCTGCCTTCCGCTGCGTAACAATATTTAGAACTTCCTCATAGTGGGGTTACATTAAGATAATTGGCTTCTAGATGTTATATAACCTGTTTGCTTATTAATGATTGGAGAACTGTGCCCTCCATCAACTGTAACCACTTCCACATTAAATGAGCTTGCTGAGGTCTGCCACCTGCCTGCTCTCACCAGCTCCTGGTGTTTGTGTTTTGACTCCACGTGCCCCACACCCTCTGGGACTGAGATAGCTGAGTGACCCACAGCAACAGTTTTGGTTAATCATTAGACAAGCAGCTGGGACTGTGAATTCCATCTACTAACTTCTAAAGGCAGAAGGAGAAGCAGAACCTGCTTAGGCTGACGAGTGACAGCAATGAATTCCAAACATCAGTTTGTGCAGCTCAGTGATGGTCACTTCATTCCTGGACTGGGCTTTGGCACCTATAAACCTCAAGAGGTAACAGAAGGGGGTTGGGTTGAGCGTTCAAACAAACTAGACATATGATGAATGGAATCCAATCTGAGTGGTTAAGTTACTTGCTTCCTGTGTGACTGTGGGGGCTCATGTGCTACTGTTTCTCCAGGCTAGAGCTATACCATGGACAGGAGACAAAATGGTCAGACATTGCTCTGAATCATTGTCTGATGGTGTGGTCACCTATTGAGTATTCTGGGTACTGCTCCACCACATTTTAGTCTATTTACCAACTTGGTAAAATGATGAATGTCAGCAACTGGCTTGCACTGGGATTAATTTCTCTCTTCATTTGTATACTTTGGGAACTTTTTGTGTTGCTAAGAGTACTTGAGAAGCATAAGAATAAATGATGGGAAATACTTCCTTTTCACTATGAGGAAGGTTTCAGTATCTCACAGAAAATGTTGGACCTTGGCTGAGCAGAGTTTTCATGTGCTCTCACATGCAGGAAATTTAGCTGAATGTATAATATAACATCCTGAGAAGTCGAACAGGAACTTAGGAAGTGTATTTGTCATTTTGGGGTCATTGTTCATGTGTGTTGTATTGACAAATTATAATCTAAAGTAGAGCGAGCCAAGTTCACTAGATTGGAACTAATTTTGTACTCTGGACACTTAATTGTGTGATATGAGATTAGTTTCTGAACTTTGAATATAGCATTTTTTCTTCTGCATGACTTAAGGAAAAATCCAGAGACCAACTGTAAGACACGTGAAAGGAACTGGTTACATTGTAGGGTAAAGTGGCATGAAGGAGACCACTAGGACTTCAGCTGTAGTTCACATGCCCTTACACCTGAGAAATAATGGCTAGTATTAGCAGTAAATGGTAGGGCTGAGTATTGCATTCAGTTTGATTTCATGGAAAATGAAAGCTTCTGAAAATTGTCAGATAGAAAACAGCATGTTTGATTTGCCTTTTACTCTTGAACAAATGAACTTTCAAAACATCATCCAAATTTTGTAGATGATGCAATATTTTCCATTTCACTCTTATTTTATCTTCCACAGAGAGTGAGCTTCAAGGGCTAATGCTTATGTGAATAACCCCTTACAAGATGAGTATAATTTCTTCTCTGTGAGTCTATATCCTTAGAACATATATTTTTTTTTCTGGCCAGTGTCTAGTTCTGTCATACAGAGATACAGATGTTGACCAGAGGTGACACAGCATATTGCTGTTTGTTCAAGAGCCTATTATCAACCTGGTCCCTGGTTACCTCTGGAAACTTTGATTCTTCACTTTTTTATAACACACAAGGATTCCTGCTGTCCCTAAGTAATCTAAACAGTGGTGTTTATTTATATATTCTGCAGTCATGTTTATAGTCCTGATGTTCCAGGGCAGTGGCATAGATTGCCAAAAGACCAGAGAAAATACCTGGAGACTGCGTACAAGGCACTAGTGCTTATTGAGGAGTCTTTATGGGGAGGGTCCAGCAGTGACCGGCTGAACCACAGCACCTGCCTTCATACTGCTTTGCTAAGCAGGGCTTCCTCCTCCTCATGACATTTTGTTCTGTGAACCCTGTTTGGATGAGTGACACTTATATTCTCCACAGTACCCTCAGTTCTATCCTAGTTACCACAAACAGAGGGCTTTTAACCCAAGTTTTTTATTTGTTCTTCTTAATTATACATGAAACTAGAGTGGATTTTGAGATATTAATAAAAACATGGAGTATGTCTTATTCTAATTAGAATCCCAGTCTTTTAAATGTACATGATGTGGATATTCTCTGTGGTATATTCATATATGAACATATGAATTTTTTTTTGTATGTGTGTAAGTGTGGTGCTGGTGATGGAACCCAGGGCCTTGTGCATGTGAAGCAAGCACTCTACCAACTGAGCTATATCCCCAGCCTGAACATGTGAGAGTTATGTCAGATTTATTCCACTGTATTTCCTATTCCCATTCCTACCTCCTTCTGTCATTCTTCTTTTTCTATAACTCCAAACTTCTGTTCCTCCCTTCCCTCCCCACTTGCTGTGTGTTAGCATGCACGTATCAGAGAGATGATTCAAACTTTGATTTTTGTGGGACTGCCTTATTTCACTTATCATGATAGTTTCCAGATCCATTCATTGAACTAGTAGATGTCATAAAGTCATTTTGCTTAATGACTGAGTTATATTCCATTGTGTATGTCTTTCACATTTTCATTAACCATTTATTTGTTGAAGTGTACCTAGCTTAGCTATTGTGAATTCCACTGCTCTAAACATTGATGTGGATGCTTCACTGTAGTACGCTGATTTTAACTCCTTCAGATACATACAGAGAAATGGGATAACCCAGTCGAATTGTGGTTCCATTCCTATCATTTTGGAAAATTTCCATACTGTGCTCCAGAATGGTTACATCAATTTGCAATCACCAGCACTGTACAGTGTACCATCTTCTTTACATTCCCCTCACCAACATTTATTGTCATTCTTTTTCTTTTTCTTTTTTGGTACCAGGAATTGAACTCATGAGTACTCAACCAACTGAGCCCAATTCCCACCCCTATTTTTTTGTATTTCATTTACAGACAGGGTCTCCCTGAGTTGCTTAGTGCCTTTCCATTACTGAGGCTGGCTTTGAACTTGCCATCCTCCTGTCTCAGCCTCCTGACTCTGGGTTTATAGTTGTAAGTCACTTCCCCAGCTGTTACTATATTCTTTTTTAAAAAATATTTTTAGTTGTAGATGGACACAATATCTTTATTTATTTATTTTTATGTGGTGCTGAGGATCGAACCCAGGGCCTCACACGTGGGAGGAAAGCGCTCTACCACTGAGCTACAGCCCCCCGCACTGTTACTGTATTCTTTTTTTTAAAGCTTTTAAATCAGCTTTATTGATATATAATTCACAGTTTTCCCATTTAAAGTATATTCTTGATAGTTGCCTTTCTGAATGGAGTCAGTTGAAATCTCAGTGTAGTTTTAATTTGAATTTCTTTAATTTCTAGAGATGTTGAATGTTTTTTTCATATACTTGTTGACTGTTCCTCCTGTTTGAGAGGTGTCTGTTTAATTCCTTTGCTCATTAATTTGTTGGGTTTTACTAACTTTCTTTTCTTGGTGTAAGGTTTTTGATTTCTTTATATATTCTGGAAATTAACGCCTTTTCTACACTGTGGATGACAAAGGTTATCTCCAGTTCTGTAGAACCAAGAATGTTAGGCTGCAGAAGCAATGACATCATCAACATTCACTTCCTTAATTTGCTTATATCACCAACATGCCAAGGAGCAACTGTCCTGGCATACAAGAAAAAAAGCATGTTTTCACAGGTAACATTACCTTGCCCTCATTTCCAATGTGCAGAAGAAAAAGTCAAGGTTCTTAGAGATAATAAATATCTGGGAGAAGAAGTCCAAGCTTGCTCTCATTATTTCATAATTTGGCTAGGATTTTGGGAACAGAAACAGATATTCAGGCAAATAGTTTTTTACCCTTTTCTTTAGGACCATATATATGTATATGTATGAACCATATATATGTATACACACACACACACACACACACACACACATCTATATTTCTTTGAGAGAGTGGAATTGTGTTGTGTCCTAGCATAGAGTGTCAATTTAACCAAAAAAAATCTCTTGATTCTACAGAATTAGAGATAATCTTTACCACCCACAGTGTAGATAAGACATTAATTTCAAGAATATAAAAATAAATCAAAAACTTAATGCCAAGAAAAGAAAGTAAGTAAAACCCAATAAATTAGTGGGGAAAGGAATTAAGCAGACACTTCTCAAACAGGAGGAACAAACAGTCAACAAGTATATGAAAATCTTAGAAAATGAACTCAACATATTTTCTTGTAGGAAATATTTTCCAAGTGGTTCAAAATTCACATTATTAGGAATTTAATATAATTTGTGTATCTTTATTTAGAGATGATTCATAGAACCTTGCATAATATTTTTTCTATAATCAATCTCATGCATTCTTTCCCTGTATTAATTTTCCTTAGTGATTTATCAAATAAATGATAACATGTCTATACCTGTATGCTGGGTTCTGTGAATTCTCCCAGAAACTTAAGGAACTTGAGTCACTCCTAGGGTCCTCTGATGTGAGTGTACTAGGATTTCTGTATCTGAAGGGGCTTGTGGGATGCCAGATTCTTGTACTAACTAGGAAATACCCAAAGTGATTCAGGGACATTACCCCAAATACAGAACTAACACAAGACATGAGCAAAAGTTGAGTTTCAGGAGGTCACTGTTTTGGCCCAAGATATTCAATTTTGTACTTTGGCTATTTCCTTAAGTATTATGTAAGGAAAAATGGGCATTCAAAGTTCAAGGTACTAGCACCTTATCACATAATTAGGTAGTCTGAAGAAAACATTGGGATATAAATTTCCTTCCAGTCTATCAACCTGTCCTCTTTGCTCACTATGAGTTAACTTGTCATAATATGACTCTCAAATACTTTTGGTTGTTACTCTAGGTTCCTAATAGTAAGACAATAGAGGCCACCAAAATAGCTATAGAAGCTGGTTTCCGCCATATTGATTGTGCTTATGCATACCAAGTAGAAGAGGAGGTAGGACTGGCCATTAGAAGCAAGATTGAAGATGGCACTGTGAAGAGAGAAGATATATTTTGTACTTCAAAGGTATTGTGTATACAGTGTAAGAGGCTTATAGAATGCCATATTCTTGTATTAACTAGTGTAAAAATTATTTTAATGTGATATAAAGATGTGAAAATTATGTTGGGTTATCAGTTGTATAAGGTGATTATTTGTACAATGTGTATTTGCATAAAAATACAGTATCAAAACCAGAAAGATTATGAATTACTACTCACAATCTATAAATTTATGACTTTAAAGTTCTTAACTTTTCTGATTCTCCAATCAATGGTATGATTTTGTATTGGTAGTGGAATCAGATAGAATTATGACCAGATTATGGATTCATTATCTTCTGATTGACTTTTTAAATTTTCCTGTTATGCTGAATATCAACTTTACATTCATTATTATCAAAGACCAATTTGTAGTAAATTGTTAACTAAATTGTCTTGTTTATTAAAATGTTAAAAATGTGTTTGCCTTCAGATCTTTAAATAAAAAATGCTAATTCTTATGTGTTGAATAGACGAGATAGTCTAGCTATAGCTTTGTGATCTCTATGAGCCCAATTTTTATCAAATGATGTTATTGTTTGATAAAAATTATATGTCTTCTATAGTTCCTTCCATAGTTCAATTGATTGACTAATAATACCAAAAATATAATCCAGTTTACATGAATAGGTCATATCAGTAGAAATCCAAGACCTGAAGAGATTATCTTCCCTGTGATCAACAGTTTCCAATGAATAGACAAATAAATGTCTCAATATGAAGTTAAACAAATGTTTCAAATACTCATGATATTTTAATCCTGTATAATTTCCTTTCTTTAACATCTGTAGCTTTGGTCCACTTTTCTTCGACCAGAACTTGTCCAATCTTGTTTGGAAAGATCACTGAAAAAACTTCATCTTGATTATGTTGACCTCTACCTTATTCATTTCCCAGTAGCACTGAAGGTAGGCAATTTGCATCATCAAACCTATTTAATTTCAGCCATGACCATCATTATCATTGATGTTTGAATTGAACTTCTGTGATAAATTAATATAAACAATTTATACAAATTATAGAAGTTCTGACTATGGCTAGGTTTATGATTAGAAGGAATCCTCAGAAACGTCTCTGTTTAATAATTCATTATGTCTGCATTGCTAGAAGTTTGCTTCGTTTTTGTCCTAGCCTTTCCCCTGGTGGTACATATAACTTTGAGGTAGTTCAAGTTTCATGGTCATTAGTATATGATAGGGATTCTTCATCTTCTTGCATCAATTCAAACTTGAATTGAAACTTCCATAACCATCTTTGCTACATATACACAACCTTAGATCCACATGTGTCCAGGTAGAAAGAGACCACTCTTTAGCCTGTATCATCACTGAAATCCATCATTGCTGGAGATCAAGCCCATGCAACCAGTGACTTACACAGTGAAAGAGAGACACTTCCCTAGGGGAATATATAGGGACAGGAAAAATAGCATAAGCCAACTAGAAGACCCAATCCTGAGACCTGAGATTACCTTATTTAATTATATATGAGTATATATGTATGTGTGTATAAATATATATGTAAACGTAGAGATAATTTGGTATAAGAGAATATACAAAAATGAGCATCTAAATGTACTTCTTACTCGTTCACATGTAAACATTTTCTAAATAGATGAATATAGAACAATACTCCCTTTATTTCATGGAGGTTTAGTGTTCCATCTCTTAGATATACATTTTAATCCATAAGCATGAATTCTGCAAGATTGTTGTGATGATCACTTCTATTGCAGCCAGGGGAAGAGCTTTATCCACTAGATGAAAATGGAAAAATCATATGTGATTCAGTGGATCTCTGTGCCACATGGGAGGTGAGTGCCTGAAGGAGTGACCTCACAGGAGGCCCACAGGGTGACAATCACGTCATGCTTCTCCTGAAATTGTGGGTCTAGAAATCATGTTTAAAAGAGGTTTAATGTTAGGGTGGTGGGGAGGAACACATTCCATCAGAGAAGGACTGAGGACACCAGCTCCTGCCTCCACGTGCAGTGGTGTCTGATTTCCCAAGGACACAGGAACTCTTTCTCTGGCTCTCAATACCTTGCCCTATTATCTTTACCATTTTTCTATTGTTAATAACCAATTTGTAAGCTTTGTTGTCATTTCTTGACAGTGCTCCTCTTAACAGTTCTATCTTACCTTTATATTGACATAGTCCATTGTACAAATGCCTCTTCCCAACCCCTTCCTCCCAAGGTCATGGAGAAGTGCAAGGACGCAGGATTGGCCAAGTCCATCGGGGTGTCCAACTTTAACCGTAGGCAGCTGGAGATGATCCTGAATAAACCAGGCCTCAAGTATAAGCCTGTCTGCAACCAGGTGAGAGCCCTGAGCCTCTTTACCATCTCTTATTCACTTCCTTGTTTCTGAACTGGTGCCAGGGGTTCATTGGTTCTGTCCCCCAGTTCATTTGCCTTTGTGGAACAGAAGAGTGTAAAATCAGTGCCACTATCTTGGAAGGTGTGGAGGATTCTCAATTGTATCTCTGCTGGTGAAAATGAGGGAAAGATCTTAGTGTTCAGTTTATGGAGACATCAGGTGATGTACAGGTGACCAAGGAGGAGGTTGGTTGTTTATCTGACTTCAGGGTCAAGGTGAACTTCTTGAGCAATGAAGGATGATCAGAGCCTGGATGGGTGAATGTGCTGTGGTGGGAATTGTGTGTAGGAAAGAAGGCCAGTACATAGAAATGGGCAGTGAGCAAGAAAAGACTGAAAATCAGAGAAGATCAGTGGTCAGGTTTTGTGTGGAGATTGGGTACCCTTGTTATCTCCCATTTCAGCATTCTGGACCCACAGGAACACTTAACAGGAAGAGTAAAGTAGAGCTTGTGAAAGTTAATGGACTAGAGGAAGGTACTTGTGTATGGTGATACTGATGGTAGATGAAATCCACATTCAGGAACTATTAGCTTCTTATACAGTTGGCCTTGTGCCTGAGCCCCTCTAAATTTCTTTCTTCCCTGCTTTCAGATATCAAATCAACTGTGTAATCATAGGTACCCTGTGCGTGGTTCTGTGCTCTAATTTAATTTTGAAGACTTTCAGTCATAAAGTAATGGGTCTCTGATTGGAACACAGCTCATAAAATTTATAAATACATATATATATATATATATATATATATATGTATAATATATATATATATATATATATATATAAAATACTCTCTATGTATATGAATGTACACATATGTATATGAATGTATATTTAGAGAAAGATCAGTATAAATTTCTAATATAAATCATGAAAATTGAATATATTTTAGAATTATTGTTACCCAAGTTTTTTAATCAGGAAAATTTTCAAACATACAAAAAAATTGAGAGCATAATACCAGACATCCATATTTTTCACCCTGTATCTAAGATTGTTCACTTTGGGATCACTATGAAATGTTGATTTATGTGGGTATATCTGCATACTTCTCTTTAATATTTTGCTGAATCTCTTCAAAGTGCATTGTAGACTGGATATTCACTTTTAGAGAGCTCAGAGAACATCTCCTAGGAACCAAGATGATCTCTCATATACCTTATTTTGAATACTATATCCAATACTAAGTTTCTCACATGATCTAAACCCAGTCTATGTTCAAGTTTCTCATTGCTTTTCTGAAATAGCTTTTATAGCTTTTCCCATTTTCCCAGATGTGACTTGGATTCACATGTTACTTTCTGTCATGTTTGTTAAGCTCTTTTAACACAGAATATTTGCCCAGTGCTTTTCCACATGACACTTTCCAGGGCTTTTTTTTCCCCAAACTGTCTTATTATGTCAGCTAACTTGCTATACATTCCCATTTTCAGTCAGTTAGGAGGTAGACTTGAATCCCTTCTTATAGATCAAGGGTCTGCCAAAGAGCCAAGGCAGACAGAGTGGTCCACAGTTACTGGGTTTTGCATCACACTAGAACAACACCAGACATGTTACTCAGAGCAACAGGCATGGGGTGATTAGGAAGCAAAAAGGTGAGACTCCCAAGATGTGCATGCTATCCCTCTCCTCTCTGTGAAGAGCGAATCTTCACAGAGAGGAGAGGGATGGCATGCACATCTTGCTTTCCAGTTTTGTTGGGTGTACCATGGAAGTTTTTAGAGTTATGCCCAGGTTCACCTCTGACAGTAGGGTTTCATCAGATTTACAAGTCTCCATTGTCACTGCCCTGTATAGGGGAGATGTTCAAGTCAGAGTCACTTTGTCCCACACTGACTGGTTCAAATTGGAACTTGTTATTACAGATTATGTTAGGGGGAATTATTCTAAGCTCCCTGAGTTCTAGAATCTGGTTTTATTGCTTTTGATGAACAAATTCACCAAAATGCCACTTATAAAATACCCACAAATGTCTTTCAAAACTGTCCTCATGAGTCTTTGTACAAATTCTTGATTGATGACACAGTTTGAAATCCAACTTTCATTTTTTTAAAAAAATTCAGCTTCTTTTTATTGGCATTTTGTTTTCATAGTAGCATTAGCATTGAGTAGAATGAGATACCTTCTATCTTGTCCACTGCAGGTAGAATGTCATGTTTATCACAACCAGAGGAAACTGCTGGACTTCTGCAAATCCAAAGACATTGTTCTGATTGCTTATAGTGCTCTGGGAACTCAACGAGAAAAACGATGGTAATGAGAACATCAGGGAGTTTACCTCAAATGCCATTGTTGATGAACTATTTATAGTCCTAAGCCTCAGATTTCAAAAGGTCACTCTCACTGACATTGGGAGAGGGGAGAATTTACATTTCTGGGAAGATCCCATAAGACACTGGTGGTGCTGGTACAGGGACTGCTTTTGAGGATCCCTGTTTAGAGTGGTCCAAAGAGACCTGAGTGTGTTTTGCAAGTAGGTGCAGTGGTGCTTGGTGTAATCCCAGGGACTTGGAATGCTGAGGCAGGAAGACTGCAACCTTGAAGCTAGCCTCAGAAACTCAGTGAGACGCTATCTCAAAATAAAAATAAAAAAGAACTAGGCTTATGGCTCTGTGGTAGAAAGCCTTTGGGTTCCATCCCCAGTAAACACATCATCCCCTAAAGAGAAATACATGACTTGGCTTTAGGGCTTCAGCATCTCTGTGTTTCCTTCCAGGGTTGACCAGAGCTCTCCAGTTCTCTTGGATGATCCCGTTATTGGTGCCTTGGCAAAAAAGCACAAGCGATCCCCAGCCCTGATTGCCCTCCGCTACCAGCTGCAGCGTGGGGTTGTGGTTCTGGCCCAGAGTTTGAAGGAAAATGAAATAAAAGAGAACATTCAGGTAGAGAGGAGGGCTGGGAGAATATGGTTTCTTACACAGTATGCTTCACATGTGTGCTTCTTTGAAATTTGTAAGGATGTTATTGGGGTCAGTCAATAAATATTAATAAATATTAAAGATTATACTCCATGATTGTGATATGAGTTTCCCAATGTTTAGCTAGTCTTTAAATATACTGCAGTAAACTGATCCATGAAGATATTTGTATAAATTCTGATAGGTTTATTCATACAGGAATGACAATTTTGATGATATTTAAATAACATCCATTTTCATTTTGAGACTTTCCAAATGTACAGAGAAGTTCAAAGAAGGATGCAGAGAATGCTATTTATCTAATTCCTCAATTGTTAAACAATCAACATTTTACTCTTTTACCATTTCTTAAGGCAATTACCAAGATTTAAGTACCCATATGTTTAAGTTTGTTAGCAATTCATGAAAACTGTTTCTATATTTTAAATGACTCAAATTTAGACAAGGTGATTATTGGAACTAGATTCTTTGCATTTTGAAGAGGATATAATTAATACTTTAACAATTCCTGACTTAAAAATGTTGAAGAAAATCATTATCAGAGTTTTCACTCTCCACTTATAGGACCTAGAAATCAGACTGTATCCTTGAAAATTATTAAATTATCTTATGTATTTCAAATTGTTGCCTCTAGATTTCTCTGGGTCTTTTCAATGCATGACACTGTAATCTTGGAGTAACATTAGTTTATTTTTCTATACCTTCTTTTTGAGGTTTGTATTTGTCTGTAGTTGTATTTGTCTGTAGTTCCCACACAATATATGTCAGAAGTGATTTTTTTTTTAAATTTCACCAGATGTTTATTCATCATAACTATGTTTTTCTTGATGTGTTTAATAACTTTTGGAAACTTCTCACATATTTTAAATATTTCAGCAACAATATGATTTCATTGAATTTCCAGGATTGGAAATATGCAG
The DNA here is from genome assembly GCF_021218885.2 of Marmota monax. Classification (NCBI taxonomy): domain Eukaryota; kingdom Metazoa; phylum Chordata; class Mammalia; order Rodentia; family Sciuridae; genus Marmota; species Marmota monax. Next base: position 1,664,461 of record NW_026692357.1, on the reverse strand, counting down.
TCTACATAGGCTAAAAATTCTCTACTTGTGTGATAGGTTTTTGATTTTGCGTTGACCGAAGAAGACATGAAAGTCCTAGATGGCCTGAACAGAAATTTTCGATATGTTACCTTTCATCTGTAAGTAACTTTGATAGACATGTGGCCTTTGTTTGTTTATTTTCAAGTCTTTCCCTCCTTTTTAGTGCAGTTTCGATCAGAACCCAGACAGTGCAGTTGTTTGTCCAAAGGCTTCCTTTGAGCCTGTTGGGAGGACATTTGGTTTTGAATTAAAAACTATAGGTGTCTCAATGCAGAGGATAAAGTAGTTTTTGAGAAGAGAGAATCAAAAGAAGGGAAGAGTGTGCAGAAAAATACCCTGTTGAAGAGAATTGATAATCACCAGAAATCTTTACTCTTTTTGGATGCTTTATGGTAATAGAATCTGGCATTGAACATACATTAAAAGTGAGGATAAACAAGTAATATATGTCCCTTCTGTCAGAATTTTACTTCATAATAGTAATAAATGAGATGATGTTTGAAAGGGGATTAGACAATCCATGATTACATGTGCTTAAACACTGGAAGGTATAATATTATCATTACTAATATTTTTGTTAATATTGATATAAGTAAATGATGAAGTAGGAACATAATGTCGAGAGACAGTGGTAAGAAATTGGCAATTCCTGATACTTATTAAATATTTCCAGAAGTAAAGGTTTTGTGTTGTATTGTTACTAAAGGATAGAGATCTTAATAATATATGGTGAGCTCCTGGGATTTGCAGGTCTATCTTATAAACAACCTTCTTTCCACATCTGAATCTAGCACCATGCCATGTGTGATGTGTGGTGAGAAAATAATTAATGATTTAGTGAAATGGAAGAGAGATGGGTAGCTATATACTGTACACCTAAAATGTTTTCTGTATTGGTCAATATCTGAACTTGTCCTTATTCTAAACATGGCAGAAATGTATGCATCATCCTCCACAAAGTAAGTAAATAAATGTGGTACGGTTTCTGCTTTCACTAAGAATTTGAAATAAGAAAGGAGTTTTTGATTTGCTAGATTGACCAATAGAGCTAAGGAAGATGAATATGAGTCAATTCTTATCTCTGTGAGTTCTTTGTGTTCCATTCTCAGCAAGGGAATAGAATTTGAACAATTTAGTTATAACTAAAATACCATTTCCTATATGGCAATGTTTATCAAAGTAGAAAGGGCAAATTCTACAACCACTCAGGAAATATAATGGAGCTCAGTAGGTATCACTTCTTTACTCCTGTAGAAATGGAGTCACCGAGTTTATGTTATATATTTTTCTTTCTCATTTTAGTATGGTGGACGATCCGAATTATCCATTTGCTGATGAATATTAACATGGACACTTTTGTCATAACGTCGACTAGTAACCTCACTTTGATTGTGAGGCAGGAGTTAGCTCAGATGGTCCTGATTGACACATCACTTCTGTTGTTAATCCATAATTCTTAGCAACTCATATTCTGCCAAAGCAAAGTTCACCAGTCCAATAAAGAAAGCACTAATTTTCCAGCAATTTTTGAAATAAAAAAATAAAGTTGTTTACCTTAAGACTCTTACCTTCCACTGTCTCTATTACATTTATGTTTTGTTTCAATTTGACTCATGAACAAAAACTAACGTGGCTACCAGACTGTAAGCACAGGTTGGTTGTGCTAATATATTTCTGGGTGAGAATAGGGGTTCTCAGGCTCTAGGGAAGTAGCAATTAATGTTTATTAGTCAATGATTCTCTAGCCCATGGAGTAACAAGAAAATATTTTGCATATAGATTATGGTTTTTAGTCAACAAGGTGAAGCACACATGGCAAGGACAAGCAGCAAGCCAAGGGCTCCCTTCCTGCAGCTCAAGGACCAGAGCTCCTGGAATCTGAGGAATGAGGTTTTCCTTCCAGGTGGTTGTCAAAGAGATGAGAGGAGATTTGGCCTTTTCTGAGCACAAAGGGTCAGATGTGTGAGGTTTGAAAAGGGCAGAGTTGAGTACTTCTCTGCTTGGGAAATATGTTTGGAAGAAAAAAATTCTTTTTGGTGCATTATAATGAGACATGACAGCAGGATTCATAATGCCAAATTTATGCATGCTCATAACATGGATCAAGCTCATTCCTGAATAGCTTCCTTGTCCTCCTCCTTCTCATCTACTTGCTCTACATTCCTGATCTTTCTTCTATTATTGTCATTTTAATGAATGTAATATACGTACATGTAATCTATGAGAATGATTTGATTTATTGATTTACTGTGGTATGTTTGTACATGAAAATAGCATAATAAGTAGATTTCATTCCACAGTTACCTCCCCATGTCTTTCTTTTTCTTTCCCTTCTTCCTCTTTATTCCCTTCCTCTACTCTGCCAGGCTTCCTTCTACCAAATATTCTTTTCATAATTTTATTCTGCAGACAAAAAGGAACTTTTGGCATGTTTTATCCAATGCTATAGCTGGAGTCATGATTAGTATTAAAAAGAAAAAAACTGAAACAACCTTAATTACAGTATGTTTGAAAATATTCATGTCAATTAGGATGCATTTATAGAAAGGAAATCTGTAAATCACTTGGAAATTTAGAATATAGAGTGATGTCAGAAAATGTTGGACTAGAAAAGCTCCAGTTTCTCCCATGGAAACTTCAAGAAACCATTGGAGTGTGGTGAATTAACACAATATAAGATTTGTAAACAATCAGTTGTCTAAAGCACCAATGAAAGCATGCAATGAAGAAAAATGGGATTCCAAGTAGACAATTTCAGGGTGTTTTTACCCACCATTGCCAAAGCTGCCTTGCACAGTGTGGTCTTGTGCTGTGGGTGGTGTCAACAGAGCTATCAATTTCCTTCCTCAAAGCAAGGTAAGTGCACTGTGTGTATCTTATCTGCTCACAACATTTGGAAGATACCTGGTAACAAGGCTGTGTTTATCATCTCTAGAACACCTTGCTTCATCCTCCTGGCCAGGCAGGCAGTTTGCCCTCTTAGATAATTGCTGAAATTAGATGACAGGCCTCAGCAGATCAGTGAGGCAGCTTGATACTCTTAGTCCAGCAAACACCAGAATTCCTAGCACGTAACACGCAAAAAATAAATTCTAAGGTACATAAAAATGGCATTACTTTTGTTAGGTGTCATTTTTATGTACCTTAGAAAATGTTTGCCAGATAATTTTAGTGTATCATAGAAAATAGAAGAAATTTTATTTCTTTTTTATTCACTTTTAATTGAAAATAATTAAAATAACCACCAGCAGTCTTTTGCAGTGCATGGAGAACCAACCATGACTCAGGAAGAGTGCAGAAGAAAATTGACGCCCCTTGCGACATTGCAGCACATTCTGCACATATCATGATTAGTCCTTAGAAACCACAGGGACTTGTGCTCTCCAGGGTGATTGAGCAGTTTTCAGAGATTCTGAATGATCTTGCATGTAGGCAAAATGCACTGAGGGCAGGGTTTACAGGGAGAAACTTTTATCTTCAGTGGTTGCTTTTGTTTGGCTATAACAAGGCCAAAAAAAAAAAAAGCCTCATAAAAATATCAAATTGGCTTAATCCCATAGAGATGTTTATTTCCATAACAGAAACAGAGAATGAATGAACTCTGGATATTGTCCACATGAATCTAGAAATTCTCCATCTACTCCTGGCTCTTGCCTCTTCTTGTGTTGACATCACCTAAATAGCACAATATCCTGTTTAGGATGAGCAGTCAACTCATAAACCAAAGGGATACTTGTAGAGCAGCTCCCAGCAGGATTCTTCTCATGTGGCGTTTACTAGGACTGGGTACAGTTTTTTTTTCATGACCTCACGCCAATGAGTGACCCAAGGAAATAATCTGGAAGAAAAGGGATATTGGGAGACAACCATCTCAGTCATTGAAATCATAATGAATATTCAATGATTTCTTTACATTCAGTACATTCAGTGATTCCTGTCTTGGCTAGACTTTGACCTGCTGGGCAAACTTAAAACCCTATAATATTGAAAGTATCATTTTACACCAAATGAGTATGAGTCTTTGGTGTCAAGACTCAGTTTTAAGAAATGGGTCATTGTAAATAGAAGAAGAGCAATAAGTTCTCAGTATAGACATGTTTCTCCTAGATAGTGGGTACAAGGACAGACAAAGAGGTGAAAATGACAGGCCTCACCCAGCATCTCACCCAGGTCTGTTCGAGGAGAAATGGGGAGACAATAAGAGGAGTGTGGCCAACTTTCACTTCCTCTTTTATTTAATGCAATGTGAATACATCAGCTTGTATGCAAACTTCACAGAGGAAAGAAGAGAGACCCAGTGACTGCAGCTCTGGTGGATCAGGAATTTGATGCATAGAGATGTAGTAGAAGCCACAGAGCAAGAGGCCTGCTTATGGGATAGTTAAAGTTAAGATTTCATCTTAGGTACCTCAAGTATAGTCTAGATATCTGTAGAAATTCTGTTGAGCTGAAAATGCCAAAAAACTGGAGAGCTTCTGTTATTACTTCTGCATGAAGAATAACAGGTGATGGCAACATCACTTTGGCAAAAATTAAACTAAGGCAATGAAAAGAGTGTACCAAGAAATGGTACCAAGGTCTTTGCTCTAATCTTTATAATTGCTTATAATAAAATAAAGGAGTGGTTAAGATAACAGAGTCAAGATTATAGCAGCCTTAAAGGACCAACTTTGAGATGTGATATTGCCCCTTGGTATCTGAGATGGAAGTTTGGAGTTTCTGGGCTTTGTGATATAGTTATTCAAGGTCTCAAAAAGCAGAAACGTCTCAAATAAATGACATAGTACTACATTTTTCTAAAATACATATATATCATAATAATATTCCTAATAGAATGATTGGGAAAGTAAGTATTAGTTTCCTCAAAGTAGTGACGAGCATCAATTTCCTCAAATTTTAACACAAGTTGAGTTGAATTTTCTTTTTCTTACAACTGAAAGGATCCTAACCTGGCATTTTTCAGTACTACAGTGTTCAGAACTCTATGTAACAGTAAAAGCAGCTTGTGCCTTTTTTGTTATTGATCTGTGTAACATCGGCACATGGTTCTCACCTAGATTAATAAGCCTTCATAAATTCAATATTTTTATTGTTGGATTTATAAGTTTATGATAGAAAATTTCCAGAGTTAGGAGAATAAGGGCCTGCTGGTCATCAGACTTTTCTGCAGCATAATTAAAACATGACAGTTGTAATTATGTTCTTACCATTGTAAACATGTCCTTACCATTTCAGACATATTGTAATAAACCTCCTCTGATATTTTTTTTCCTATATTCCCAATAAGACATTGAAATCCCAAGGTAGGAGCCATGTGTTTCCCACTTGGTACCTTTGTTAAACAACTGGGCTGATCTTCATGGATATGCACAGAAGGCCAACCTCAATGTATCAGACAATTTGGGAAGATTATGTCTCAGTGAAATGGACTGGTAACCAGAGGGACCACCCAAGGTGTTAGCTCTAATCTTTGAGATGGTAGATTCTTCTCCTAATATTTGCTAAACATTATCAAAGTTGCAATAGTCTCAATAAAATTGCTTATAACAAAATAAAGAGCTGGGCTTCCATCTTACCAAAATTTATGGTTGCTAATATATGAATATAACATAGAAATAACTCTTTTAGCTCTCAGATTTAATAGCACAGTGGTTCTTTCCAGAATATCCTTAAATTTCTCTCAGTGGAGGATTGGTTGGATATATTTTAGACACAGAAGTTCTCTTTAAGTTTTTTCATTTCAGGAGCTGGGGCTGGGGCTCAGTGGTAGAGGGCTTGCCTAGCATGTGTGAGTCACTGGGTCCAATTCCCAGCACCACTTCTAAATAAATGAATAAAACAAAGGTCCATCAACATCTAAAAATTTTTTTAAAAAATTATCATTTGAGAATCTGATATTTTTATCGATACAAACTCCTTATATGATATGAAAGTTTATATATGGTCAGAAGATTTTATTCCCATTGTAATCTGATCATTTCACTTTTTTCTGTGATTTATATTGGATTTTTATTTCTAAATAAACCCAAAGATTCATAGAGAAGCAGAGTTCACCATGGAAGGTGGGTGAGGTTGTTGTCTACTGAGATGTGGTGGATGTGGGGCAAAGATATTCTGGCTCTGTGTCCAGGACACTTATTCAGGTAGAGTCTTGAGTACATTGTACTGTGTCCAAATAGACCACTTGGAGACCAGGATCAGTGCAGACAAATATTCTGATCTCAGAGAGAAGAGAGATGGAGACAGTGTCCAGGAATTGCAGCTCAGGTAAATTCAGGAGATACCATAATCCAAGTTTGTATTTCACAGGAGGAGTAGGCAGAATTTTAATAGTATTGGAGAAACAGCAGTGAAAACTGAGGGCTCTCAGTGACCTTTGTGGCACTGAGCAAAAGTAGTTTGAAAGGGAGTTTACAGGGTGTGTTTACTGCCAGGAAATTCCTTCTATTTAATTTTTAAGGTCACTGCTTTTCACCTTTTACAAGTGAACACATTTCTTACAAAATTAAAACTTTAATTATAGGGGAATGAACAATGGAAGATTTAGCAACCACTTAGAATCCCACTTTTCAGAAAAACCCTAAGTGTTTAGTTTTATCTTTAGAAATACAGTCCTTAGCTCTCATTTATCCTTTACTAAAGGAGCATGACATAGCACTTGTGTTAGTTCACAATTTTCAAGTTTGTACACTCATGAGCAATGAACATTTTTATTACAAAGCAAAATAAGAACATTCAGAAAATATATTGCCAATGAGAAAGTCATCAAGGCTAATTTTTTTTTTCAATTTTAATCTTTGATGTGTTTCTTGAGTATAAAAATTTGAAAGGAACTCAACAGTCCTCTTGAATTCTCTGTGTGTGTTTGTGTGTGGGGGCTGTAAGAGAGTTCATTGTTTCAAATAATGTGTAATTGGGGAAGGGCTTGATCTCATAAAATCTAAACCACAAGTAAATAGGATCTGTGTAAAAGGCAGAGATTTTCACTTTATACAAGTAAACACTTTTTTTTAAATAACAATTAGATTTGAGTTTAATACCAATTAGATTTTTAAAAAGAACAACAAAGACAGAGCAATCTCTACAAAGGAAAGAATTTTTCTCTGGCCTACAGCTATGTCTAAAATGCTGGGGGCCAAAGATGAGGGCTCTGTAGGATGAGTAAATATCCCACTGACAGCGGAGGTATTCAAATAAGTTACAAGCATTATACAAGCAAATGTTTTGGACACAAGCATACCGAATACAAAAATTTAAAAAAAGAAAAGAAAACAGGCTTGAAACATTCCTATTTGAGGGTGCTCAAGAGGGCATGCAGGCGGGCTTTCCACTATTTAATGCCACCTCCTTTGTGACCCTCGACCTGCATTTCAAAGGTCATGAAAAGACCATTTAAAAACTAAGCATGTGTACAGCCAATAGATTGTGGACTCTATTTCCTATACAGCTTGTGTTAGTGACAGCCTCTACACAATCTCAGAACACTAGTCCTTTTCTCAACTTCTGAATAACTTTGGAATTTACAACTACCTCACCTCACCTAGTTACACACCACATTATGTGACTTGAGTTAAACCCAGACCAACCCTTACAACAAACAGTAAAGATATTACTGTATTCTCAGTGAATATGCTAAGATTTGAAGTATAAATTTTACTTCTACACCAGCCCCTATAAAGACATTAGGTGTTTGAAAAAAAGTTTAAATGTGAAACACTGCATTTAGTTTTAGGAACTTGGCTATGAATGAGATCACTATTCATTTAGTAGTTCCCCAAAGGAGTTAGAAGAATATGTAAAAAGAAAGGAAGGTCCCTTGGAGACTTGAAATTCTGCAGTAGCACAATCCCATCTTCTTTGTTCAAGAAGACTGTAGTTCATTTTCAGAATTCACTCCGGAATCCAGTGATCTTGGGATGTCAGCAAACCCATCAGGGCAAGAGGTATAGGAAGAGGAACAGCACCTCGCCCAGGAGCACGAAGAGCCAAAGGTCCAGGCAGTACAAATGCTTCAGTGCTTCCGCAGCCCGTTGCTCCCGGCCTGCGAGGCCCCGTGTTGGCGCCATCCCCCGCCATTCTCTGCGCCTCTCCATCCTGCCACGAGCTCCTGGACCATCCGTGCCTCTCGCGACCGCTCAGGAAGCCCGACAGGGGCGTTGGAACGCAGCACCTCGCCTCAGCCCAGGGCTGCAAACCAGTAAACACTTTTTCAAATTATAAAAGAGACCAAAAATCTAGGTGATTAAAAAAGCATGTAGGAGACCAATGCTAGTTTCACTATGCAGAAAGAATGACTACTTACAGTTTGTAGTCTTTCCTTTTTGATCATGAATCATTTATGAACATTCGACATTGTTGATTAATATAGTTCTCTTTCAATTCAACTAAAACCTCTTATTCCTTTATGTAATAATTTTTATTAATAAATATCCATGTTTGACTCTTAATGGCTTCAAATATTCCATTAGTGTATCAAAAGTTTATACAACTATTCCAAAATACATAAATATTTTTCCAGTATTTATCTTTTATGGATAATTTTGGACATGCTAATAAATAATATAAAATGTCTTAATTTTGCATCTTACATATTGATTATTTTCTGGTAGTTACCTAACAGGTAAAAGCTATAATAAACTTTAGCCTCTGGTAGCTTGTTGTAAAAGGATTTTGCACGGTTGTAATCATTTGTCTTCCACTGAGCAGAATGTCACAGTGAGTGCAGATTTTACTACATTCTTGTCAAGACTGCATCCTCTTGGGACTGCGTAGTCAAATGATGGAAGTTTGACATTTTACCAATGAGGAAACTAAAAAGGCTAACTTTTGTTCATTTTAACATTTGATTATTTTTCCGAGACTCCAAAATATAGTCCATAATCCTTTTTAAAAAATTCTTTTGTGTTTTTGTGCATGGTGTGTAATAGTTCATCATTTCTAATAATGTATGATCAATAAGAGGCTTCATCATGACCAACAAACAGAACAAACAAACAAACAACAACAACAAAAACCCAGTACAAAAATAAAAGAAAATCCATAAAAACAGGGATGTGAGGTTTCCATTTTAACAAATGGCCAATAAGAGTTCAATCTCTCATAATAACACATGACAATAATCTAAGGGGAAATTTATTAAAAACTAACACATTTTTTATGAATATGTAGTAATTTACTTGAAATGTTTTTCCATATGAAAAAAGTGATCTGGTTCCAATTCTCTTCTCACATGTGGAATATTGCTTTAACCTCACTCCATCTGTATAATATTAGCTAACTATTAGACAGCATGTAGAATTGCTTAGTCATTAGATAAGCAGTTGGGACTGTGAATTCCAGTTATTTATTTACTTCTAAAGGCATAAAGAGAAGCAAAACCTGCTTAGGCTGAAGAGTAACAGCAATGAATTCCGAACATCAGTATGTGCAGCTCAGTGATGGCCACTTCATTCCTAGGCTGGGCTTTGGCACCTATAAACTGAAAGAGGTAACAGCAGAGTGATGGGTAGAGGGTTCAAAAGAAAGTAGACACAGGATTACTGGAATCCAATATGGGTTATCAAATACTTGCTTGTATATGACTGTGGGTGGCTCACATGTTTCTGTTTGTCCAGGCTAGACCTATTCCATGGACAGGAGAGACAATGGTCAGAAATTGCTCTATATTATTGTCTAATAGCATGGTCACCTATTGACTAATCTCAGCACCCTTCCCAACCCCACATTTTAGTCTATTTACCAACTTGGTAGAACGATAAATGTCAGTAATTGGTTTGCACTGGGACTTGTTTCTCTCTTTATTTCTATACTTCAGGAATTTTTTTTTCCTTCTAAGAAGGCAAGATCCAGAGACATCTGTGTTGCCAAAGGTACTTGAGAAGTACCTTTAGCAAGAAGTCATGGCTAGTATTAGCAGAAGCGGGTAGGACCCAGGATTGCATTCAGCCTGATTTCATGGAAGAAGAAAGCTTCTGAAAACTATAAAATTAAAAAAAGCATGTTTGATTTGCCTTTTTGCTCTTTATCAAATGAATTTTCAAAACATCGTCCAAATTTGTAGACCATGAAATAATGTTCAATTTCTCTCATTTTATGTCTTCCACAAAAGAGAGTGAGTTAGCTTTAAGGGCTGACACTTATGCTAATAATCCCTTACAAGATGAGCACATTTTCTTATTTGTAAGTCTATATCTTTAGTATAGAAATTTTTTTAACAAGCCAGTGTTCAAGTCTGTCATAGAGATTCAGCTGTGGGCCAGAGGAGACATAGCCTATTGCTCTTCACTCAGAAGGCTATTATCACTCTGGCCCCTGATTGGCATCGGGAAACTTTGATTTTTCACTTCTTTATAATTCACAAAGAGGGTGATGTTCCCTAACTGGTAAAATAGTGGAGTTTATTTATGTATTCTCCAGTGATGTTCATAGTCCACTTGTTCCAGGGCAGTGGGATAGTTTGCCAAAGACCAGAGAAAATACCTGGAGACTGCATACAAGGCAGAAGTCCTTATTGAGAAATGCCTATGGGGAGGGTCCAACAGTGACAGGCTGAACCACAGCACCTGCCTCCCTCACACTGCTTTGCCAAGCAGGGCTTCCTCCTTCTCAGGATATTTTGTCTTGTGAATCATGGCCGAATGAATGACACTTATCCTTTCCACGGTGCCCTCAGTTCTATCCAAGTCACCATGAAAAAAGGGGTTTTAACCTGAAAATTTTATTTGTTCTTTGTAGTTATATATGACAGTAGAGTCTATTTTGACATATCTATACAAACACAGAATATATCTTATTCTAATTAGAAAGCCAATTTGTGGGTGTACATGATGTGGAGATACACTACGGTGTATTTATATATGTCAGCCTTATCCCACTGTCTTTCTATTCCTATTTCCCCTCCCTTTTTCTAATCCTCTGACTGTTCTTCTATTCTTCCCTTCCCTTCCACCTTGTTCTGTATTAGCATCCATATATCAGAGAGAACATTCGACCTTTGGTTTCTTGGGATGGGCTTATTTCACTTATGATAGTTTCCAGATCCAGCTATTTTTTTGGCAAATGTCATAAAGTCATTTTGCTTTATGGCTGAGTTATATTCCATTATGTATGTATTTCACATTTTTGTTAACCATTTATCCTTTGTTGTGCACCTAGGTTGGTTCTCTAGCTTAGCTATTGTGAATTCTGCTCCTATAAACATTGATGTGGATGCTTCTCTGTAGTAGGTTAATTTTAACTCCTTTGGATACATACTGAGAACTGGTATAACCCAGTCCAATGGTGGTTCCATTCCTATTTTTTTTGAAAAATCACCATGCTGCTTTCCAGAATGTTCTATCAATTTGCAGTTTCCCCAGCAATATATTGTATATCTTTTTCTTTACATCCTTGCCAACATTTATTGCTATATTATTATTATTATTATTACTAGTAGTAGTAGTACTGGGCATTAAACTCAGGAGCACTCAAACTCCAAGCCACATTTTCAGTCCTAATTTTTGTATTTCATTTAGAGACAGGTTCTCACTGAATTGCTTAGAGTGCCTCTCTGTTGCTGAGACTGGCTTTCTCCCCATTATCCTGTCTCAGGCTGCACTGCAGAACCACTGGGATTAAAGTTGTGTGCCACCATGCCCAGCTATTACTATATTCTTTTTTTTAATATTTATTTTTTAGTTTTCGGCGGACACAACATCTTTGTTTGTATGTGGTGCTGAGGATCGAACCCCGGGCCACACGCATGCCAGACGAGCGTGCTACCGCTTGAGCCACATCCCCAGCCCCTATTACTATATTCTTCATATCTGCCTTTCTGAATGGAGTCAGTTGAAATCTCAGTGTAGTTTAAATTTGTATTTCTTGAATTTCTAGAGATGTTGAACATTTTTTGTATACTCATTGAATGTTTGTATGTTCTGTTTTGAGAAGTGTCTCTTTATTTCCTTTGCCCATTAATTGACTGTATTTTTTCCTCCTTTTATATTTGTGTGTTAAGTTTTTGGGTTCTTTGTATATTCTGGAAATTAATGCCTTATCTTCCAGGTGGGTGACAAATATTTCTAATATTCTGTAGGCTCAAGAGAGCAGTTTTAGATGTTAGACTTCAGAAGCAGTGACATCATCAATATTCACTTTCTTAATTTGCTTATATCATGAACATGCCAATGAATGACTGTTCTGGCATATAACAAAAAGCATCATGTTACAGGTGACATTAGCTTGCCCTTGTTTCCAAAGTGCAAGAGAGAAAGACAGGGGCCTTCAAGATAATGTATATCTGAATGAACAGGGCTAGGCTTGCTCTCATTATTCCATAATTTGGCAAGGTTTTAGTGAACAGAAATGGACATTCAGGGCTATGCTGCTTTACTATGCCCTTATCTTTAGAATGATATACCTAACTTTTTTTTTTGGAGACTGGAATTGTGTTGTATCCTAGCATAGGGTATCAATTAACCAGCCCCACTGAAAACCATAGGAAATTATCTCAACAACTTTTGTTGTAGAAAATATTTTCCATGTGGTTTCAAAATTACTTTGTTGGGAATTAATGTATTCTGTGTGTCTTCACTTGGAGAAGATTCATATGAGCTTGCATTGTATTTCTTCTGTAATAAATCATATGCCCTCTTCCCCTGTGTTAATTTTATTTAGTGACATTATCACATAAATTATAATATGACTATAACTGTATGCTGAGTCCTGTGAGTCCTTCCAGAAATTCACTAAACTCGAATTGCTCCTAGGGTCCTCTAATGACAGTGTACTGGGATTTCTGTGTCTGGAGAGGCTTCTTGGATGCCAGATACTTCTCACTAACAAGGAAATACCCAAAGTGATTTTAAGGACATTACACCAAATACAGAACTAACACAAGATATGGGCAAGAGATCAGTTTTGTGAGGTCACTGCTTCTGTGCATGACATTCAAAATAATTCTTTGGCAATTTCTTTATTTCTTACAGAAGAGAAAAATGGATATTCAAAGTTCAGGGTACTAGCACCTTATCACATAATTCAGTAGTCTTAAGAAAACATTGGGGTATAAAATTCTTCCAGTCTATTGACCTGTCCTCTTTGCTCACTATAAGTTATCTCTAATATTATGGTTCTCCAAGTACTTCTTTTGGTTGTTCCTCTAGGTTCCTAATAGTAAGACAGTAGAGGCCACCAAAATAGCTATAGAAGCTGGGTTCCGCCATATTGATTGTGCTTATGTATATCAAGTAGAAGAGGAGGTAGGACTGGCGGTTAGAAGCAAGATTGAAGATGGCACTGTGAAGAGAGAAGACATATTCTATACTTCAAAGGTATTGTGTACACAGTGTAAAAATTATTGCAATGTGATATAAAGAAGTGAAAATTACGTTGGGTGAAAAAGTTGTTGGTGATCAGTTGTTGTGGAAAGTGATTATTTGTATAATGTTTATTCACATAAAAGATACAGTATCAAAAATAGGGAAAGATTATAAATTCCTACTCACTGTCTACAATTTTATGACTTTAAACTTCTTTATTTTTTCTAATTCTCCAAACAGCAGTATGATTTTGTATTAGTTATGAAATCCGATAGAATAACATGACTATAACTGTATGCTGAGTCCTGTGAGGCCTTCCAGAAATTCACTGAATTCACCAGATTAATGATTCATTATCTCCTAGTTGACTTTTTAAATTTTTCTATCATTCTGAATATCCATGTTACATTTGTCATTATCAAAGAACAATGTAGGACTTTTCTATTTGTAGTAAACTAGATATAGCTAAAGTGTCTTGATTATTAAGATGTTCAAAATGTGTTTCCCTTCAGTTTTTAAATCAAAATATACTAATTTTGAACTGAATGCATGAGATAGACTAACAATAGCTTTGTAATATCTATGAACATTAATCATAGATTAAATAGTGTTATTATTTGATAAAAATTATATGTCTTGTGTAATTCTTTCTATAGTTCAATTGGTTGACTAATAATAGACAAAGATATAATCCAGTTTACATGAATAGGTCAGATCAATGAAAACCCAAGACCTGAAGTGAACATCTTCCCTATGATCAACAGTTTTCAAGGAATAGACAAATAAATGTCTCAACATGAAGTTAGTCAAATCTTCCAAATATGGGTAATGTATTAATCTAGTTCCATTTCCTTTTTTATCCTCTGTAGCTATGGTCCACTTTTCATCATCCCAACCTGGTCCAATCTTGTTTGGAAAGATCACTGAAAAAACTTCGTTTTGACTATGTTGACCTCTACCTTATTCATTTCCCAATAGCAATGAAGGTAGGCAATTTGTAGCATCAAACCTACTTAATTTCAGTCATCAGCATGACTATCATTATCATTGATGGTTAAGATTCTATTATAAATTTATATAAACTTAATTTATATGAATTATAGAAATTCCAAACTATGGTTAGATTTATGATAATAAGTTATCCTCAGAATCTTTTCTGTTTATTTATCCATTGTGTCTGCATTACTAGAGATTTGCTTGCTTTTTGCCTTAGCCTTTTCCACTGATGGTAAATATGACTTTGGGGCTGTTCAAGTTTCAGGTCATTAATATTTGATAAGGACTCTTCATCTTCCAGCATCAAATAAAATTTGAATTGAAACTTGAATGACCATCTTTGGTACACATACATATTCTTAGATCCACATGTATCTGGGTAGATAAAGACCACTCTTCAGCCTGTGTCATCACTGAAATCCATCATTGCTGGAGATCAAGCCCATGCAACCAGTGACTTACCCAGAGAAAGAGAGACATTTCTCTAGGGCAATATATAGGGACAGGAAGAATAACATAAGCTACTAGAAGACTCCATTAGGAGACCTGATAATATCTTAATTGATTATGTGTGTGTGTGTGTGTGTGTGTGAGAGAGAGACAGAGAGAGAGAGAGTGTGAGCAGTTAAACATGTAGATAATTTGATGTAAGGAAATACAGGAAGCTAAGCACCTGAAGGTATTCCTTACACCTCTGCATGTAAAGAATTTGGAAATAGATGAATCTAGACTGCTGTTCCATGTGTTTCATGGAGCTTTAGTCTCCCATTCCATAGATATACCTAGCAGCCTTGTTGTGCATGGACGTATGAATTTGGCATGATTTCTCTTAGGATCACTTTTCTTGCAGCCAGGGGAAGAGCTTTATCCAAAAGATGAAAATGGAAAAATAATTTATGACTCACTGGATCTCTGTGCCACGTGGGAGGTGAGTACCTGAAGGAGTGACCACACTGGAAGTCCGGAGGACTAAAGTAAAGTTATGCTTTCTCCTGAAATTGTGGGTCTAGAAATCATTAAATTTAAAATAGATTTTTTTTTGTTGGGGTTGTGCGGAGTTATACATTTTTTTTTAGTTGTTGAAGGACCTTTATTTTATTCATTTATTTATGTGTAGTACTGAGATTCGGACCCAGTGCCTCACACTATGAGGCAAGTGCTCTACCTCTGAGCACAACCCCAGTCCAGGGAGGTATACATTAATGGAATGTAACAGAGGGACAGAGAGGAGAAGAACTTATGACAATGAGGAAACGCAACTGCTGCCTCCACACGCAGTCATGTCTGATGCCCTAAAGAGGACACACGAGTTCCTTTTCTGGCTCTCAACAACTTGCCCTATTATCTTTACCATTTTTCCCTCTTTACAATCAATTCATCAGCTTTTCAGCTTTGTTGTCATTTCTCGATAGTGCTCCTCTTAACAGTTCTATCTTGCCTTTATAGTGACATAGTTGACTGTACAAATGCCTCTTCCCAACCCCTTCCTCCCAAGGCCATGGAGAAGTGCAAGGACGCAGGATTGGCCAAGTCCATCGGGGTGTCCAACTTTAACCGCAGGCAGCTGGAGATGATCCTGAATAAACCAGGCCTCAAGTATAAGCCTGTCTGCAACCAGGTGAGAGCCCTGAGCCTCACTGCCATCTCTTATTCATTTCCTTGTATCTGCACCACTTCCCAGGTGTCTGGCCTGTACTGTCCCCCTGTTCATTCACCATGGTGGAACAGAAGAGTCTAACATTATCCACTGTCTTCGAGTGTGTGGAGGATTCTCAATTGTATCTCTGCTGAATCATTAGTGAAAATGAGGGGAAGATCTTTTCCTAGTATGTGGCAGAATCTGGTGATGTAAAGGTGATCAAGTAGGAGGATGGTTATTTATTTGACTTCAGCGTAAGGTGAGCTTGTCCTTGAGCAATGAAGGAAGATCAGACATTGGATGGGTGAATGTGCTGTGGGGGGAACTGTGTGTGAAAAAGAAGGTGAGTACATAGGAATGGGCAGTGAGCAAAAAAGAATGAAAATAGATCAGTGGTCAGGGTTTGAGTGGAGTTGGGTGCCTGAGTCCCTGCTATCTCTTATTTCAGCTTCTGGATCCAGAGGAACAGTTAACAAAGAGAATAAAGCAGATCTTGTGAAATTTAAATGACTGAGAGGAAGTTACTTATTTATGGTGATACTGATGGTGGATGAAATCCACATTCAGGAACTTTTAGCTAATTATACAGTTGGCCTTGTGCCTGAGCCCTTCTTACTTGCTTTTCTTGATGCTTTCAGATATCAAATCAGCTGTGCAGTCCCATGAATTGTGTGCATGGTTCTATGCTCTAACTTACTTTTGACAAGTTTCAGACATGGTGTAATAGTCAGTGTTTGGAACAGAGCTTACAAAAACAATGAGTTCACATATAGAGACTGAGCACTATATATTTCTAATAAGAATGTTAAAAATTAAAATATTTTTAATATTAGTTTTACACCATTTTTTATCACGAAATTTTTTCAAACATACAAAAAACTTCAGAGCATGATACTGGACATCCATATTTTCCACCCTGTATCTAAAATTGTTGACTTTGTGGAACACTGTGAGATATTTATTTATGTGGGAATCTTTATAAATATGTGTGATATTTTGCTAAATATCTTCAAAGTAAATTGTGGATTCACTTTTAGAGAGCTCAGGGAACATATCCTAGGAATGAAGATGATCTCCCATGTAGCACATTTACATTACTACATCTAAAGGTAGCAGTAAGTCTCTCACATCATCTAAATCCAGTCTATGTTCAAGTGTCCCATTGCTTCTCTGAAATATCTTTTGTAGTTCTTTCCATCCTCAGGATGGGACTCAGGTTCACATATTCCTTCTCTCATGTTTCTTGACCTCTTTTCACTCAGAAAGTTCAGGTTTTCCACATGATATTGAACCAGGTTTTTTTTTTAACTGTCTTATATATCATTTAATTTGTTTTACATTCCCATTTTCAGTCAGTTAGGAGGCAGATTTGAGTTCCTTCTTATAGATCAAGGGCCTGCCGAGGAGCCAAGGCATCCAGTGTGGTCCTCAGTTACTGGGTTTTTGCATCACACTAGAACATCACCCGACATGTTGCTCAGAGCAGCAGGCATGGGGTGATTAGAAAGCAAAAAGGTGAAACTCCCAAAAAGAGACTGAATCTTCACAGATAGGAGAGGGATGGCATGCCCATCTTGCTTTCCAGTCTTGTTGGGTGTACCATGGAAGTTTTTAGATTTCTGCCCAGGTTGACCTCTTGAGTGTTGGCTGACAGTGAGATTTCTTCAGATTTTTCGAGTCTCCACTATGCATGTTACTGCCTTGCAGAGGGGAGATTTTCAGGTCAGGGTCCCTTTGTCCCACATTGGTTGGTTCAAATTGGGACTTGTTAATAGAGATTATGGTTGGGGGGAATTATTCTAAGCTCCCTGAGTTCTAGAATCTGTTTTCTTTTTCTTTTGATGAATAAATTTACCCAAATGTCAACTGCAGAATACTTACCAAATGTCTGCCAAACTTGTTCTGTGAGTCTTTGACCAAATTCTTGATTTATGGCACAACGTTAATGTCCAAATTGAATTTTTTTTAAATTCAGCTTCTTTTATTTGCATTTTTGTTTTCATATTAACATTAGAACCATATACCTTCTACCTTGTCCATTGCAGGTAGAATGTCATGTTTATCACAACCAGAGGAAACTGCTGGACTTCTGCAAATCCAAAGACATTGT
This sequence comes from Marmota monax, assembly GCF_021218885.2. NCBI lineage: Eukaryota > Metazoa > Chordata > Mammalia > Rodentia > Sciuridae > Marmota > Marmota monax. The sequence goes on along the minus strand of NW_026692357.1, from coordinate 1,646,397 downwards.
TCTGGTTGCCTATGGTGCTCTTGGAACTCAAAGATACAAAGAATGGTAATGAGAACCTCAGGGAGTTGACTTCAAATGCCATTAATGATGAGCTATCTATAGTCCTACAAGACTCAGAGTTCAAAAGGTCATTCTCAACTGACCCTGGAAGAGCGGAAAATTTACATTTCTGGGAAGATCCCATAAGACACTGATACTGCTGGCACAGAGACTGCATTTGAGGATCCCTGTTTAGAGTGGTCCAAAGAGACCTGAGTCTCTTTTGTGGGTGGATCAGTGGTGCTTGCTGTTATCCTAGTGACTCAGAATGCTGAGGCACGAAGACTTCAAAACTTGAGGCTAGTGTCAGAAATTCAATGAGGTCCTGTCTCAAAAATAAAAGTAAAAAGGACTAGGCTTAAGGCTCTGTGGTAGAAAGCCTTTGGATTCAACCCACAGTAAACCACATCCCCCCCAAAAAGGAAATATATGAAATCCTCCTAACCAACTTGGCCTCAGGGCTTCAGCATCTCTGTCTTTCCTTCCAGGGTTGACCAGAACTCCCCAGTTCTCTTGGATGATCCCGTTCTTGGTGCCTTGGCAAAAAAGCACAAGCGATCCCCAGCCCTGATTGCCCTCCGCTACCAGCTGCAGCGTGGGGTTGTGGTTCTGGCCCAGAGTTTGAAGGAAAATGAAATAAAAGAGAACATTCAGGTATAGAGGAGGGCTGTGGGAATGTGGGTTGTTATACAGTGTCCTTCACATGTGTGCTTCTTTGAAACTTGTAAGGATGTTATTGAGACCACTCAATATCCACAGCATGTCCTCTGCATGTAAGATTTCATGTTTTCAGAAGTGTGTTCTTTTACTCCACAATGGGACATGCAGTATAGCCATTTAGAAATAAGATTGGATAAATCACAGAGGTTTGGTTTTCAGCATGTCTGGCCATGTACTATATAACTCTGTGCAAGACAACTTTGTATGTTCTTTTTACTTATTTTCTGAAATGAGAATTTGGATTGGGTGATTTTTATTCTATGAATTATGATTTTATTTTACATTTCCCCAATTCCTCAATGTATATTAATATTCATATATTTATTCATTTTTAGCTTTTATACTTGTCTACTGTCAGTTTATGTACTGCCGTTTAATTGGTTTTCTTTTCTTTCATTTTCAATAGGAGAACAATTTTTGAATCATCACTAAAGCAGTTACAAGAAAACCTACCCAATATTGAGATTAACCCAAAGAATAATTATTTCTAAGTTTTCTCTCTTTGCCTTGGCTCAGCCTGAACTCAGTGAATGTCTTCCAGCTACCCAGGCTACTCATGTTTTTGCAATCAACTCTGATATGCATCTGCAGGACAGTGTGGTCCCTCTGCTGTAGTCCTGCTTGCTCTGTTTTCTGGGGGTGTCTCAGCTCCTCTCCATGGTACTTTACATCCATTAGTGGACAACCCAGGCTTCACCTCATCACACAGCACTCTCCCTAGGCAATGAATGGAATCTCCCAGAGCCTTCTCATGCCTCAGCTCAGAGTAGCTTCTACCATGTTCTAATGGCCAATGAAAGTTGGCCAATGAAAAAGACAAGGCATGACTCAAGAGGTGCAGAAATAGACACCATCTCTTAGTGAAAGAAGCTTCAAATTCACATAGGAAAGAGATTGAAGACTGGAATATATGAATTATTGGGGAGAACATTCTTGCAAACAATTGAACACATTGGTATATTCTGGATATTTTTTTTCAGGTGCAATTGTGTTGGTTGAAATATATTCTCCTACATTCTACTTGTGCTTCCATTCTCCTTTGGGTGTATTTTCATGAACAAAGTTCCTTCTCTAATTGGTGTCTTCATGCCTGGACTTTGTGGTTAATGAGTGTCATATTTTTACTTATATTGGCAAATCTAGTATTTTATTACATTTCTTTACAAAACTCTTACAGTCCTTAACTCCACATATAATTCAATATCATTTTTTAAACATTGTATGAAATAAAAATCCAAATAGACACATAATTTTTAAATGACTAACTAAAACTTCCCAGCAACAGGATTACATTTCGGACTACTTTTCTATTGTAAAGAACATAGAATCGCTGTATCAATCTCTATGCAGATTGTCTCTGTTTGTTTGATACTGCATTGGATTGCTTAATAAATTCAGAGAGAAACTACTTTTTGAATTATTAAAGATTCTACTCCATGATTGTGATATGAGTTTCCAATATTTAACTAGTCTTTAAACATGCTGCAGTAAACTTATCTATGAAGGCATTTGTATTAATTCTGTTATATTTATTCCTACAGTAGTGACAATTTTGATAATCTTTAAATAACATATCCATTTTCATTTTCACTTGCAACTTTCCAAATGTACAGAAAAACTCAAAGAGGAATGCTGAGAATGCTATTTATCTAATTCCTCAATTTTTAAATAATCAATATTTTCCTCTCTTACAATTTCTTAAGAAAATTACCAAGATTTATGTATCCATTCTTTTTCAGTATGATAGCAATTCCTGAAAATCTTTTCACCTATAAAATGTCTCAAATTTAGACATGGTGACATGGTGATTCTTGAAGCTAGCTCCCCCCGCCCCGTCTTTTTTTTTTTTTTTTTTTGAAGAGGATATAATTAGTACAATTACTGACTTAAAAAATCTGATCAAAAATCATTGCTTGAGTTTTAACTGTTCATTGATGGGATATAGAAATCAAACTGTATCATTGAAATGATTAAATCATCTTACATGTTTCATGATTTGCCACTAGATTTCTCTGGGTCTCTTAACTATATGACACTGTAGTCTTGGAACAACATTATTTTGCTACAACTTCTTTTTGAAATCTCTTTTTGTCTGTAGTGGTGCAGTTTCTGTGTAATACATGTCAAAAGTGATTTCTTTTCAATTTTCACCTGATATTTATTGACCATTTGAGTGTTTTGTTTGATGTCTTTAATAACTATTGGACACTTTTGAGATATTTTAAATGTTTCTGCAACAACATTATTTCATTGGATTTTCATGATTGGCAATATGCAGTCTAAATATGCTAAAAACTTTCTACTTGTGTGATAGGTTTTTGATTTTGAGTTGACTGAAGAAGACATGAAAGTCCTAGATGGCCTGAACAGAAATTTTCGATATGTTGCCATGCAATCGTGAGTAACTTTGATAGACATGTGGCCTTTGTTTATTTATTTTCCAAGCTTTTCCCCTTTTCAGTGCAGTTTTGATTAGAGCCCAGACATTGCAGTTGGTGTCAAAAGGCTTCCATTTGGGCTATTGGGAAGACATTTGGTTTCAAATTAAAAACTGTAGACATCTTATTGCAGAGGATAGAGTTGTTTTTGAGAAGAGAGATTCAAAAGCAAGAGAAGAGTGTGCAGAAAAAAACAACCTTGTTGAAGAGAATTAATAATCATGAGAAAAAAATCTTTACTCTTTTTGGATGTTTTGTGATTATAGAATCTGGCATTGGACATCATATATTATAAGTAAGAATAAACAAGGAATATATATCCCTTCTGCCTGTTGGAATTTTAATTTATAATAGAAATAAATGTGATGATGTTTTAAAGGGGATTAGACAATCCATGATTACACAGGCTTAAATATTGGCAGATATACTGTTATCATTACTAACATTTTTTGTTAATATAGATATAAAGGAAGAAGTAGGAATATAATGCCAAGAGGCAGTAGCAAGCAATCGGCAATTCTTGTTACCTATTATGTTTCAAGAAGTAATGATTTTCTGTTGTATTATTTCTAAATTATAGAAATCTAAATAATAAATGCAGAGCTCCTGAGATTTGCATGTATATCTTATAAACAACATTCTTTCCATATCCAAAAAGCACCATGTTGTCTGTGATGGGCAGTGAGCAAATAATCATTAATGAATTAGTTAAATGGAAGTGAGATGGCTAGCAATGTACTGCACATCAAAAATACTTTTTGTATTGGTCAATATCTGAACTTATCCTTTTACAAAACATGTGAAAGCAGAAACAGAAACATCTCAGTGAAAGCAGAAACAGATTGCGCCACATTTATTTACTTACTTTGTGGAAAAGGACACATTCTTCTTCCCCTTCACAAAGTAAGTAAATAAATGTGGTGCAATCTGTTTCTGCTTTCACTGAGATAAGAAATAAGAAAGAATTTCTTTGCTTTGGTAGATTGACTAATAGAGCTAAGGAAGATGAATATGAGTGAATTCTTGTCTCTGTGAGTTCATTGTGTTCTGTTCTTGGTAAGGGAGTAGAATTTGTATAATTTAGTTAGAACTAAAACACCATCTCCTATATGGCTATGTTCATGAATGTAGAAATGGCAGATTGTACAATCACTGAGGAAATATAATGAAGCTCAGTAGGTATCACTTATTTATCCTGTAAAAATGCAGTCACTGAAGCTATGTTACATATTTTTCTTTTTCATTTTAGTATGTCCGACCACCCAAATTATCCATTTGCTGATGAATATTAACCTGGACACCTTTGTCATGACTTCAACTAGTATCCCCCACTTTGATTGGGATGCAGGAGGTGGCTCAGATGCTCCTGATTGGACACATCACTTCTGATAATCCATGCTTTCTTAGCAACTCACATTCTGGCAAAGCAAAGTTCACCAGACCAGTAAAGAAGACACTAAATTCTCAACAATTTTTGAAAAAATAAAATGAAGTTGTTTTTCTCAAGATTCTGCATTAACTCTATTTCATTTATGATTAGTTTCTTTTTGACTCATTATAAACAAAAACTAATGTGTCTTTAAGCCTGTCAGCAGGAGCTTGGTCATGCTAATCCATTCCTGGGATTGGAAAAGATAGGATTTCTAAGGCTCTGAAGAAGTAGCAATTGGTATTTATCAGTCAATGCTTCTCTAACCCATGGAATAACAAGAAAATACTTTGCATGAACATCATGGTTCACAGTCTGCAAGACGAAGCACATATGGCAAGGAGGAGCAGCAGGCCAAGGGCTCTCTTCCTGCAGCTCAAGGACCAGAGCTCCTAGAAACTGGGGGATGAGGTTTTGCTTTCAGATGATTGTCAAAGGGGTGAGAGGGCATCTGGCCTGGAGTGAGCATGAGGGTTCAGATGTGCAAAGGTAGAAGAGTTGAGCACTCCTCTGCTTGGGACATATGCTTGGGACATATGACGAAGATTTGTATGTGTGTGTGTGTGTATTATACATAATGTGGGATTCATGATGCCAAATTCATGCTTGCATATAACATTTGATCAATCTTATTCCTCATTATTTTTCCCTTTCTTGCTGTTCTCCCTCCCCCTTGTCTGCTTGCTCTACTCTCCTGACATTCCTTCTATTATTGTTATTCTAATTCAGGTGATCTCTATGTACCTATGTATATGAGGATGATTTGATTCATTGAGTTACTGTGGTGTATTTGTACATTGAATAGCATAATATGGTAGGTTCCTATCACCAGATACTTCCCCATGCTTTCCTTTTCTCCCCTCTCTTCTTCCTCTTGTTTCCCTTCCTCTACTCTGCAGTTATTCCTTCCACCAAATGTTCTTTTGATAATTAGAGGCTGCAGACAAAAAGGAAAGTTTGCAAATTTTATCCAATGCCATAGTTGGATGATTAGCCACACACGGAGAGAAGCTGAAACAACATTATTTGCAGTATGTTTGGAAATATTTATGTAAATTAAGATGCATTCATAGAAAGAAATCCCATAAATCACTTGGAAATTTAGAATAGTGATGTGAGAAAATGTTGGACTAGAAAAGCTCCAGATTCTCCCATCAAAACATCACGAAAGCATTAGTCTCGGGTGAATTAACACTACACAAATTCTATAAGCAGTCAGTGCTCTAAAGCAACAAAGAAAGCACGCAATGAAGAAAGGGGGGGACATTCAATTGTAGGCAATTTCAGGCTGTTTTTGCTCACCATTGCTAAAGCTGTCTTGCAGCATATTGTCGTGGTCTGTGGGTGGTGTCGGCAGAGCTGTCAATTTCTTTCCCCAAAGGAAAGTTAGTGCACTGAAAGTCACTGCAGCTTATCTGGTCACAACCTTTGGAAGACACCTAGTAGCAAGGCTGTGCTTGTCATCTCAAAAACACCTTGCTTCATCTTCCCGGCCAGACAAGCAGCTTAACTTCTTAGATAGTTGCTGAAATGAGATGGCATGCCTCAGCAGATCAGAGAGGCAGATTGTTACTCATAGTCCAGCAAATACCAGATTTCATGGCACATGAATATACAGAAAATAAATTCTAAGACACATAAAAATGATACCACTTTTGTTAGGTACCGTTTTTATGTATCTTAGAAAATGTCAGCCACAAAAATCTTAGTGTATCAGAAAACAGAAGAACTTTCATTTTTATTAATTTTAAAATGAAAGTAATTAAAATAACCACCAGTGGTCTTTTTCAGTGCATGGGAAACCAACATGGTTCTAGAAGAGTGGGAGAGAAAATGAGGCCCTTTGTGACTTTGCAATAGCTTCTGCACATTTCATGGTCAGCCCTGAGAAATCCATGGGGCTTATGCTCCCCAGAGGCTTTGAGAAGTTGTCAGTGATTCTGAATGCCCTTGCACATGGGCAAAATGCAGTGAAGGCAGGAATTTCAAGGAGAAACTTGTTATCTCTGGTGGTTGCTTTTGTTTGGCTACATCAAGGCAAAGAAAACTCATAAAATATTTTGTTTTGGCTTAAATCTCATAGACAAAAAGCCAAGAGAAAATAAGTTGTGGATTCTGCTGCGTGACCAGCACGCTAGCTTCATACTAGAGGTCCTACGCATAGAAGTTAACTAGTGAGATCAAAAAATAAAGACACATAACTCAATTTACCTTTTTCTTGCCCAGTTCAGAGACGGCCCTTCCTGGCTCCTGCCTCGAGCCACCTGGTGGGGTAGCGAGGTTTACACAAGAGACTAGCAGGAGAGAGGGGAGAGCACACCTGAGAGTGGCCTTTTATTGGGGAACAAGAAATTCAGGGAAAAATTCCATCCAATGAAGGTCAAGGGGGACAGCATTCCAAGGTCAGGGTCAGTGATTGATCTCAGAGTCAATGGTCAGTCACACCCCCACACGGATGGGCTCTCGCACCAAAAGAGAGTGGGGATAAGTTCTGACACAGCTGGCCAGAACGCCTCACACCCAATCAGGGAGGTACCCAATCACGTGTGAGAATGGCTTCCCACAGCAGATCTTGTCCCTGTGAGTCTAGAAACACTACCATCTGCTCCTGGCTTTTCCCACTTCTGGGTGCTCAGATTGACAGCAGACCACCCAGCACAGCAGTTCAATATCCAGTGTAGGAGGAGGAGCCACTTCTTTGTATAATAAACCACTTAGAACAGAGAGATACTTACTGAGAAGCTCCCAGAAGGATTTTTCATGTGGCATTAACTAGGACTGGGTCACAGGCCCTTTTCCATAGTGACCACATGCTAATGCCAAATGAATAAGCATAAGTGACTCAAAGAAATAATTTGCAGGGAAAAGGATATTGGGGAGACAACCATCTTGGTTACTGAAGTCATAATGAAAAAGCAATGATTTTTTTTTTTTTTAGATTGCCTAGATGTTGACCTGCTTGGCACGTTCTTAAAACCTTGCAATATATTAAATCTTATTACAGACCAAATGAATTTAAGTAGTACAACACAAATGAGTCTTTTGGTTGGATATTCAGTTCTAAAAGAATGGGTTCATGTAACCACAAGTATAATGATTAGTTCTCATTATAGACATGTTTCTCCATGATAGTTGGTACAAGGATAGACCAATAGGGGAAAATCACAGGACTCACCCAGTAGCAAGTCAGTTATTACAGGAGAAATGCAGAATGAGAGGAGTCTGACCAGCTTTCATTTACTCTGTTATTTGATGCAATGTGAATACATCAACTTGTATAGGAACTTCACAGAGGAAAGAAGAGACACTGCAGCTCTGTTGGATTAGGAATTTGATGCATGGAGATGTGGTAGAAGCCACAGAGCAAGAGGCCTTCTTAGCATGGAAAGGTTAAAGTTAAGATTTCATCTGAGTTAACTCAAGTTCAGTCTAGTTATATGTAGAAATGCTTAGGAGTTGAAAATGCTAAAAAACTGGAAACTCCAGTTGTGTCTATGATGAATGAGAGTGACATCAACATATCTTGGATCGGTTTAAATTAAGAGAATGAAGGAGTATACCAAAAAGTGGATAAAGTTCCTATAGTCACAATGACAGCAGCTTTAAAGGATCATATTTTTGGGGATGTGGTTTTCACTTGGTATCTGAGGATGTTTGGATTTTCTAGGCTTTATGATATAGATATTCAAGGTCTCTATCACAAAGCAGAAATATCTCGAATGAATAACCTAGTACTGCATTTTCTTAAAATACATGTGTATGATATCAATATTCCTAAGAGAATGGTTAGGAAATTAAGTGTTACTTGCCCCAAATTAGTAACCAGCATCAATTTCCTAGAATTTTAGACCAAGTTGAGTTGAATTTTCTGTTTCATACAACTGAATGCATCTGAAACTAGCATTTTTCAATATCACAATACTCAGTACTTTATGAAACATTAAAGGCACCTTTTACCTTTTTTGTTATTGATCTATATAATGTCACAGCATGGTTCTCACTTAGGGTAATAAGCCTTCAAAATTTAATATTTTTATTATTGGATATTTAAGTTTCTGACAGAAAATTTCCATGGATTGTAGAATAAGAGTCTCCTCATTATCCGGTATTTCTTCAAAATAGTTGGAACATGACCCTGTTCTTACTATTTCAGGCAAATTGTGATAAACCTTTTTTGATATTTTGTTTTTCTATATTCCAAATTAGACATTGAAATCTCAAGGTAGGAGCCATCTGTTTTCCAATTGGAGCCCTGGTTAAGTAGCTGGGCTGATCTTCATGGATGTGCACAGCAAGGCCAACTGCAAGGGATCAGAAAATTTGGGAAGACTGTGTCTCAGTAGAAACGAACTAGTGACCAGAGGAGCTACCCAAGGTCTTAACTCTAATGTTTGGGATGGCCGATTTTTCTAATATTTGCCAAACAGTATCAAAATTGCAATAGTCTCAATATAACACCCTATAACAACAAAAAAAAAGAGCTGGGCCTACATCTTACCTGATTTTATGGATGCAAATTTATGTAGATAATATAGGAATATCTCAGATTTAATAACACAATGGTTTGTTCCAGGATAGAGTTAAATTTCTCCCAGTGGAGGATTGTTTGGATATATTTAGACACATAAGTTCTCTTTAGAGTTTATCATTTGAGAATCTGTAAGATTTTTATGGATTAATACAAACTCCTTATTTGATATGAATGCTTACAGATGGCCTTGATTTTTAATTCTTTGTGTAATCCCATCATTTCTGTGATTTAAATTGGCCTTCAAATTATCAATAGAATCCAAGACCCTATAATGAAGAGCTTTAACCATGGAAGTTTGGTGAGGTTTTAACTAGTGAGGTGTGGTTGATGCAGAGCAAAGGTTTTATGCCCTGTGTCCAGGACATCCAGATATAGTCCTGGGCACTTGCTACCATGTCCAAGTTCACTAGCTGGAGTCCAGGATCAGTACAAACAAACATTTCGAACTTAGAACAGAGATGGAGACAAGGTCCAGAAAATGCAACTCAGGTAAAATCAGGATACACAAGAATCCATGTTTCTAGACCATGGGAGGGACTAGGCAGAATTTTAGTAGTAAATGGAAAAACAGTAGTGAAGCCTGGGGGTTCTCAGTGAGGTTTGTGTTACTGACAAAAGCAGCCTGAGAGAGAGTTTATAGGGCTGGTTGTCTGCCACGAAATTCCTTTCTATTTAATTTTCAGGGTCAGAACTTTTCCTTTGGTTAGTAAACACATTTCTCAGATTACAAAAAAAAAAAAGTGAAACATTAATTGAAGGGACTGCAGAAGATTTACCAATCACTCAAAGTCCTACTTTTCAGAAAGACTTTGGCCTGTGTTGTGTCTTGTGAAATCCGTTCCTACAGGGTAGTCACTTTTGCTTCACTGGCAACGGGCATATCACCATTTTGAGTGCACACTTCTCAGAACTGCACATCCATCAGCAGTGAACATTTTCATTAAAATGCAACAAAAGAACATCCAGAAAATATATTGGCAATGACAAAGTTAAAAGGATAACTTTTTTCAAGTTTAAATTTGATGCTATTTTTGACAGTCAGATTTTGAAAAGTGCTCAACAGTCACTTTAATTTACTCTGTGTGTGTTTGGGGGGGGGGTGTGAGATAGTTCATTTTATTCAATAATGTGTGACTGACAAAGGGCTCATCTTAAAAAAATCAAAACCACAAGTAAAGAGGATTTGTATAAGTGGTGGGGCTTTTTAATTCATATTAGTAAATGCTTTTTCCAATTTTAAGAATGACAAAAAGGTGTAAGTGATTAAAAACCAGGAAGGAGATCAATCCTAGTCTCACTATGCAGAAGAAGTGACTATTTACAGTTTGTATTTTTTCTTTTTCTATTATGCATACTTTATGGACATATTATATCATTATTATAATAAACCCCCTTTAAACTGAGCTCTTATTCCTCTATGTAATAGAGGAATTTTTTATTGATAAATGTTCATGTCTGACTCTTTTTTTGCTTCAAATATTCCATTTCATCAGTGCATCCATGTTTTCACAATTATTCCAAAATCCATACTAATTTAAGATTTTTCCATTTTTTACCTTTTATGGACCATGTTAAGCAAGGTCATAAATATTATAAAATGCCTTCATTTTGCATCCTATTTATTGATATTTTTCTCCAGGAATTATCTAACAGGTGAAAACTGTAATAACCTTTAGCCTCTTGTTGCCTATTGCAAACTGACTTCCCGTGGCTGTAATTTTTTTGGCTTCCCCTGAGCAGAATGTCAAATGGTGCAGTTTGTACTGCACACTTGTCAGGACTGCATCTCGTGGGACTTGGTAGTCAAACTGTGGAAAGCATTTTACCAATGGGAAAATTAAAAAGGCTAACTAACTTCTGTTGATTTTTGTATATGATTATATTTCTGAGATTTCAAAACATGGTCCATAATCCTGATTAAAAAATTCCTTGTGTTTGTGGGCATAGTGTATGATACTTCTAATAATGTATGGTCAAGAAGAGGTTCAAGAATCTGGGTGCAATGGCGTGCACTTCTGTAATCCCAGTGTCCTGAGAGGCTGAGGGAGAAGGATCGTGAGTTCAAAATCAGCCTCAGCAAAAGCAAGTTGCTAAGCAACTCAGTGAGACTCTGTTTCTAGATAAAATACAAAATAGGGCTGGGGATGTGGCTCAGTGGTCAAGTGCCCCTGAGTTTAATCCCAGGTACCTTCCCTCCAAAATTAGAAAAATAAGGAAAAAAATAAACAAACAAAAAAACAAAATCAAGAAAAAAATGCAAAATACAGGAATCTGAGGTTTATAGCTTAACAAATGGTCAATGATCATCTAATATTATATATTAACTCTTGATAAAATATGGAGAAAATTTAGTAAAAACTAACGTTTTTTCCACTGTGTAGTAATTTACATAATTTTTTTCCATATGGAATAAGTGAACTGGTTTGAATTCTCTTCTCACATAGGGAATATTGCTTTAACCTCACTCTTCCTATAAAATATTGTCTAAACATTAGACAGTAAGTAGAATTGGATAACCATTAGACAAGCAGTTGGAGCTGTGAATTCCAGTTATTTATTTCCCTGTGAAGGCAGAAGAAGAAGAAGCAGAATTTACCCAGGCTGAGGAGTCACAGGCAATGAATTCCAAACATCAGTATGTGGAGCTCAATGATGGTCACTTCATTCCTGGACTGGGCTTTGGCACCTATAAACCTCAAGAGGTAACAGTAGGAGGTTGGGTTGAGGGTTCTAAAGAAAGTAGACATAGGATGAATGGAATCCAATCTGGGTTGTCAAGGTACTTGCTTCCTATGTGACTCTGGGGGGCTCAGGTGGTCCTGTTTCTCCAGGTGAGAGCTATTCCATAAACAGGAAAGATAGTTTTCAGACATTGCTCTACATCATTGCATGATGGTGTGGTTACCTACCGAGTGTTCTGACCACTCTAAGCCTCCACCCCCCATTTCAGTCTATTGACCAACTTAGTAGAAAAGATGAATGTCAGCACTCTGTTTGCACTGTGAATGGTTTCTCTCTTTATTTCTATACCTCAGGAAATATATTTTCCTCCCAAGAAGGGCAAGAGCCACAGACATCTGTGTAGCAAAATGTACTTGAGATGAAAAACATAGAATAAATGATGGGGATTGTGGTGAGCCGCTTCTGCCGTTTCTGCAGACTATGGTCGCCATTACAAGATGGCGCTGGCTCCGCTGTGGTCTGTGACAAACAACTCCTTATTTGGGAGAGTTGGCGCGTGGTTTTTCACCACCCTATGAGAAAGCTCCACGTGGCAGCTTCGCATTGGGGCTTGAGATGCTTTATTAAGGCTGGGAGGGGCATCCGAGGGGAAGAAGAAGAAATATCCAGGGCCTGAATAAACTGCTGAAAGAAGATTCCTGAGTTGCGTCTTCCTTGCGGGCAAGGGGTCGCGACAGGGGATAACTTCCTCTCCACTCTGAGGAAGGCTTCAGCATCTCTCAGAAAATGCTGCACCTTGGCAGAGGAGAATTTTTTATGTGTTCTCAACTGTGGGAAATTTACCCGAATGTATATTAGAACAACCTGATAAGTCAAATGGTGACCTAAGAAGGGTATTTGTCAATTAATCATCATTGGTTTTGTGTATTATATTGACAGATGACCCTGTGAAGTGGAGTGAGCTATGTTCACTATCCTGGAAATAATTTTATATTCCATTATCATACTCTGACCACTTAATTAGGTGGCAAGAAACTAGTTTTCCTAAAGTTTGAATTTAAACATTTTTCTTCTGTAAGACTTAAGGAAATATCCAGTGAGCAAGTATGAAGTCTTGTGACAGGATTTGTGAAAATCTGTAGGGAAAAGTGTCATGAAGTAGGGCTTCAGTCCTACTCCAAGTGTCCTTATCCCAAAGAAACTCAGGGCTGGAATCAGCAGAGGCCAGTAAAACCTAGGATGGCATTATCTTGATCTCCTGGAAAAATAAAGCTTCCAAAAATTTTAAAACATAAAACATTGTGTTTGTTCTGCCTTTATAATCTTTAAAAAATGAACTTTTAAGCCATGCAAATTTTGTAGACCATACAATAATTGTCGACGTCACTCTTATTACATCTTCCACAATAGAGAGTGAGTCAGCTTTATGGGCTGATGTTTATGTGACTAATCCCTTATAAAATGAGTAGAATTCCTTATTTGTAACTCTGTATCATAAGAGTATACATTTTTTCCAGCCAGTGTTTAGTTCTGTCATACAGAGATTCCATTGTATGCCAGAGTTAACACAGCATATTTCTCTTTGTTCCTGAGCCTGTCATCAACTTTCCCTTGGCTGGTATCTGATTTTTCACTTTTTTTTTAATAACACACAAGGAAACTGGCTATCCCTAAAGGGTATGAAGATTGGATTTATTTATGTATTCTGCAGTCATGTTGATAGTCCAGTTGTGCCAGAGAAGTGGAAATGGTTGCCAAAGACCTGAGAAAATATGTGGAGAGTGCTTTCAGGCATCAGTCCTTATTGAGAAATTCCTCTAGGGAGGGTCCAGCAGTGACCGGCTGAACCACAGAACCTGCCTCCCTCACACTGCTTTGCCAAGCAGGGCTCCCTCCTCCTCATGATGTTTTGTCCTGTGATCGCTGGCTGGGTGAGTGACACCCATCCTTTCCACATGCCCTCAGTTCTATCCCAGTTACCACAAACAGAGGGGTTTCATCCTAATTTTTTTTAATATCTTGATTTTATTTTTACATGACAATATAGTGTTTTTTGACATATGGATGCAAACGTGGAGTAGACCTTATATTAATTTGAAAACCAATCGTTTGGATGCACATGATTTGGGGATTCACAGTGGTCTATTTATAAATGAAGGTGGGAAAGTTAAGTCAGATCCATTCCACTGCCTTTCCCATCCATATCACTCCTTGTTTCTCTTCATTCCTCTTCTCTAGTCCTCTGAACTTTGATTCTTTCCCTTCCCTTTCCCAGTTTTTGTGTTTGCATACATATATCTACAGAACATTTGATATTTGGTTTTTTAGGACTGGCATATTTCACTTAGCATGATAGTTTTCAGATGCATCCAGTTATTGAAAAATGTCATCAATTCATTTTTTATGGCTGAGTAATATTCTACTGTGTATATAGACCACATTTTCTTTATCCATTCATCTGATGAAGGGCACCTAGGTTGGTTGCATAGTTCAGCTATTGTGAATTAAGCTGCTATAAACATTGATGTGAATTAGCATATGCACATTAGAGAAAACATTAGGCCTTTGGTTTTGTGGGATTGGTTTATTTCACTTAGTATGATATTCTCCAACTCCAACCATTTACTGGCAAATGCCATAATTTTGCTCTTTTTAAAGCAGAGTAATATTTCATTCAATATAAATACCACATTTTTTTATCCATTCATCTATTGAGGGACACCTAGGTTGGTTCTATAGTCTAGTTATTGTGAATTGAGCTGCTATAAACATTGTTGTGGTTGCATTACTATAGCATGCTGATTTTAAGTCCTTTGGATATAAACCAAGGAGTGGGATAGCTGGATCAAATGGTGGTTCCATTCCTGATTTTCTGAGGAATCTCCATATTGCTTTCCATAGTGGTTGCACCAATTTGCAGTCCCACCAGCAATGTATGGGTGTGCCTTTTTCACCACATCCTTGCCAACATTTATTGTTGCCTGTATTCTTACTGATTGCCATTCTGATAGGAGTGAGATGAAATCTTAGAGTAGTTTTGATTTGTATTTCTCTAATTGCTAGAGATGTTGAACACTTTTTTATATATTTCTTGATCAATTGTATTTCTTCTTCGGTGAAGTGTCTGTTCAGTTCCTTAGCCCACTTATTGATTGGGTTATTTGTTTATTTGGTGTTATGTTTTTTTGAGTTCTGTATATATTCTAGAGATCAATGCTTTATTGGAGGTGCATGTGATAAAGATTTTCTCCCAATCTGTAGGCTCTCTCCTCACGTTATTAAATGTTTCCTTTGCTGAGAAGAAGCTTTTTAATTTGAATACATCCCATTTATTAATTCTTGATTTTACTTCTTGTGCTTTTGGAATCTTGTTAAGGAAGTCAGATCCTAGGCAATGTGGTGAAGATTTGGGCCCATTTTTTTCTTCTATTAGGCTCAAGGTCTCTGTTCTAGTGCGTAAGTCAAGTCTTTGATCCATTTTGAGTTGATTTTTGTGCAGGGTGAGAAATAGAGGTTTAATTTCATTTTGCTACATACGGATTTCCAGTTTTGCCAGCGCCATTTGTTGAAGAGGCTATCTTTTCTCCATTTAATGTTTTTGGTACTCTTGTCTAGTATGAGATAACTGTATTTATGTCGGTTTGTCTCTGTGTCCTCTATTCTGTACCATTGGTCTACAAGTCTATTTTGGTGCCCCGAACCATGCCATTTTTGTTACTATACCTCTGTAGTATAGTTTAAGGTCTGGTATTTTGATGCCTCCTGCCTCACTTTTCTTGCTAAGAATTGCTTTAGCTATTCTGGGTACCTTATCTTGTAAATAAATTTCATGATTGCTTTTTTTTTATTTCTATGAAGAATGTCATTGGGATTTTAATAGAAATTGCATTAAATCTGTATAATGCTTTTTGTAATATGGCCATTTTTACAATATTAATTCTGCCTATCCAGGAGCTTGAGAGATCTTTCCATCTTCTGCACAATAAGGTGGGGGGCACTAGGGAAGAATAGCATTACTTTAGATTAGCTGGAGGGAAGTGATGGGAGGGAAGAGGAGGGAATGTGGGGATAGGAAAGATAGTAGGATGAAACAGACATTATTACTGTATGTATATATGTGACTACATGACCAATATGATTCTGCAACATTTACACTCAGAAAAATGAGAAATTATATCCCATCTATGTATATCAAAGTGCATAAATGCATTTACTGACATGTATAACTAATTAAAACAAGTTAAATTTTTTTAAAAAATTGATGTGACTGCATCACTGTAGTATGCTGATTTTTCATCCTCTAAATATATACCTGGAAGTGGTATAACTGACTCAAATGGTTGTTCCATTCTAGTTTTTTGAAGGAGGAATCTCCATACTGCTTTCCAGAGGGGTTGCACCAATTTGCAGTCTCACCGGCAATGTGTGTGTGTGCCATTCCTCCACATCATCACCAACATTTAGTGTGACTTGTATTCTTGATAGGTGCCATTCTGACAATAGTGAAGTGAGATCTCAATGTTGTAATAATTTGCATTGCAAAAATGTTGAACATTTTTCATGTACTTGTTGACTTTTTGCGTCTATTCCTTTGAGAAGTGTCTATTGTGTTCCTTTACTCCTTTATTGATTGGGCTATTTGGTTTTTTAGTGTGGAAATTTTTGATCTTTATATACTCTTGAAATTAATGACTTACCTCCAATGTGGGTTGCAAGGATTTTCTCCCTTTCAAGAGGTTCAACAGAGCAGTATTGTATGTTAGGCTGCAGAAGCAGTAACATCCTCAGCAGTATCTTACTTTATTTGCTTATGTGAACAACAAGCCAAGGAACCACTCTCCTGGAATACATGGAAAAAGAATCTTTCCACAGGTAACATTATCTTGCCCTCATTTCCGATGTACATAAGAGAAAGTCAGGGTCCTTTAAGACAATATTTATTGGGCTGAGCACAGTGGCACATGCCTGTAATCCCAGTGTCGCAGAAGGCTGAGACAGGAAGATTGTGAGTTGAAAGCCAGGCTTAGCAACTCAGCAAGGCACTAAGCAGTGCAGTAAGACCCTGTCTCTAAATAAAATACAAAATAGGGCTGGGGATGTGTGGTCAGTGGTCAAATGTCCCTGAGTTCAATCCCTGGTACTAAAAAAAAAAAAAAAAAAGATAATACATATCTGGATGTACAGGGCCAGGCTTGCTCTCATTATTTCATAATTGGCCAGGATTTGGGGAACAGAAATGGACATTCAGGGAATTGGCATTTTACTATCCCCCCACTTTTTAGAATGATATATCTACCTTTCTCTAGGAGACTGGAATTGTGTTGTGTCCTAGCATAGGGTGTCAATTTAATCAGTCCCACTGAAAAACCTTAGAAAATTATCTCAATAGCTTTTCTTGCACAAATATTTCCCATGTGGTTTCAAAATTCACCATGGGGGAATTTAGTATATTCTGTGTTTCATCTTTGGGAGAAGATTTATAGAATCTTGCACAGTATTTCTTCTATAGTCATTCCATGAACTATTCACTGGCATTAACTGTACTTAGTGACTTCATCACATAAATTATAACATGGTTATTCCTGTATGCTGTGTCTTCTGAGTCCTTCCAGAAACTCAATGAACTTGAGTTGCTCCTGGGGTCCTGTGATGCCACTGGATTAGGATTTCTGTGTCTGAAGAGGCTTCCTGGATGCCAGACTCCTGTAATTAACTAGGAAAAACAGACAAAATTGGTTTGGAGTCAATACTGAACTAACCCAAAGCATGGGCAAAGTTGGCTTTTGTGAGAACACTGCTTCTGCTCATTACATTCAGAATTGCTCTTTGGCTACTTTTTTTATATAGGAGAAAAGTGGGCCCTCAAAGTTCAGGGTACCATCCCCTTATCACATTATTAAGTAGTCTGAAGACAACATTGGAATTTAAAATTTCTTCCAATCTAATGAACTGTTCACTTTTCTCATGGTGAGTTATTTCTTATAGTATGATTCTCCAAAAAAAAAAAAAAAACCTTCTGGTTATTCCTCTAGGTTTCTAAGAGTAAGACCACAGAGGCCACCAAAATAGCAATAGAAGCTGGGTTCTGCCATATTGATTGTGCTTATGCATACCAAGTAGAAGAGGAGGTAGGACTGGCCATTAGAAGCAAGATTGCAGATGGCACTGTGAAGAGAGAAGACATATTATATACTTCCAAGGTATTGTGTATACAGTGTAAAAATTACTGCAATATGATGTAAAGAAGTGAAATTATGTTAGGTGATCAGTTGTTGGAATGTGATTATTTTTACAATGTTTATTCACATATAAGATCCTGTATCAAAAACAGAGATGTATTATAAATTCCTGTTTGCTGTCTACAAATGTATAACGTTAAAGTTCTTTACTTTTCTGATTCTCCCTTCAGCTCTATGGCTTTGTATTGTTTGTAGAATGAGATAGAGTTATGACCAGATTCTGGATTCATTATCTCCTGGGTGATTTTGTAAAATTTCTTATCATTCTGAATATCTACTTTTACATTTGTCATTATCAAAGAACAATGTAGGACAGTTCCATGGGTACAAAAGAAGATCCAGCTAAAGTATCTTGATTTGTGTCTCACA
Source organism: Marmota monax (assembly GCF_021218885.2). Taxonomy (NCBI): domain Eukaryota; kingdom Metazoa; phylum Chordata; class Mammalia; order Rodentia; family Sciuridae; genus Marmota; species Marmota monax. The sequence continues at coordinate 1,627,950 of NW_026692357.1, read as the reverse complement.
CATATTAAATATTCAAAATGTGTTTCTTTCACTCCTGTAAACAAAAAATATTTATTCTTATCTAATGAAATGAATGGATGAGATACACTAACAATAGCTTTGCAATCTCTATGAATCACTATTCAGATATTAAATATGTTATTGTTTGCTAAAAATATATATCTCTTGATTAATTCCTTCCATAGTTCAAATGTTTTACAAATAATAACTGAAAATATAATCCAGTTCACATGAACTGGTCAGATTGGTAGAACCAAAGACTTAAAGAGATATCATTCTTGTGATCTCAAGTTTCCAAGCAAATGACAAATAAATATCTTAATATGGAGTTAAACAAATATCCAAACTATGTTTCCTTTCTTTAATCTCTGAAGCTATGGTCCACTTTTCATCGGCCAGAGCTGGTCCAATCTTTTTTGAAAAGATCACTGAAGAAACTTCATTTTGACTATGTTGATCTCTATCTTATTCATATCCCGACTGCGATGAAGGTAGGAAATTTACATCATCAAACCTATTTAATTTCAGCAGTCAGCATGACCATCATTACCATGGATGGTTGAATTTAGCTTCAATTATAAAATTATGTAAATAATTTATATGAATTATAGAAAGTCCGAATTATGTCTAAATTCATGATTAGATGTAATCTTCAGAGACATCTCAGTTAATTCATTCATTATGTCTAGATATGGAAGTTTGCTTAGTTTTGGTCTCAGCCTTTTGCACTGGTGGTTCATACGACTTTGGGGCAGTTCAAATACCATGGTCATTAATATTAGAGAGGGTCTCTCCATCTTCCAACATCAAATCTTGAATTGAAACTTGATTGACGATCTTTGGTATACTTACTTACACCCACATGTGTTAAGGTAGATAAAGAAACTGTTTATCTTGTGTCATCACTGAAATCCATTATTGCTGAAGAACAAGCCCATGCATCCTCTGAATTTCCCAGTGAAAGACTTTTCCCCAGGACAAAATATAGGGTCAGGAAATGTAACATGAGCCAACTATGAGACCTCATTAGATGATTAAGAAAATCATATAGAATTATAAATATAAGTATATATATGTAATTACCTATATGTAATATAGATATACATAGATGTATGTAAAATTGAACATATAGATAATTTGATGTAAGAGAAGAATATAGGAAGCTAAGCACTGAAAGGTATTCCTTACACATTCACATGTAAACACTTTATAAACAGATGAATATAGAGTGATGCTTTACTTATTTCAAGAAGGATTAGTGTCCCTCCCCTTGGATATACCTAGCAGCATTACTGTATGTGGACATATGAATTCAGCAAAGTTACTGTTATGATCACTTCTGTTTCAGCCAGGGGAAGAGCTTTACCCAAAAGATGAAAATGGAAAAATACTATATGACTCAGTGGATCTCTGTGCCACATGGGAGGTGAGTGCCTGAAGGAGTGACCCCACAGGAAGCCAAGAAGGTGACAGCTCATGCCAGCTTCTGTAATTATGGATCTAGAAATCATCATGTTTAAAAGAGAATTTTTGCTAGGGTGGTGGGGAGGAACACATTCCTGGTATGTAACGGAGAGAAATAGAGGAGGAGGACTGATGACAATGAGGACACAACCCTCCTGCCTCCATGTGCAGTCATGTCTGATGCCTGAAGAGGACACAGAGGAATTCTTTTACTGGCTCTCAACACCTTCCCATATAATCTTTACCATTTTTCTCCTCTTCATAATCAATTCATCAGCTTTGTTGTCATTTCTTGACAGTGCTCCTCTTAACAGTTCTATCTTGCCTTTATACTGACATAGTCCATTGTACAAATGCCTCTTCCCAACCCCTTCCTCCCAAGGCCATGGAGAAGTGCAAGGATGCAGGATTGGCCAGGTCCATCGGGGTGTCCAACTTTAACCGCAGGCAGCTGGAGATGATCCTGAATAAACCAGGCCTCAAGTATAAGCCTTTCTGCAACCAGGTGAGAGCCCTGAGCCTCACTGCCATCTCTTATAACACTTCCTTGTTTCTGTATCACTGTCAGGTGTCCACTGGTCCTGTCCTTCTGTTCATTCATATTTGTTGAACAGAAGAGTCTAGATTTAGTGCCACTATCTTGGAGGGTGTGGAGGATTCTCAATTGTACCTGTGCTGGGTGAATCCTTAGTGAAAATGAGGGGAAGAGCTTAGTGCCCAGGTTATGGAAGAATCAGGTGATCAAGGAGGGTGGTTGTTTATCTGACTTCAGGGGCAAGGTGAGCTTGTCCTTGAGCAATGAAGGATGACCAGATCCTGGATGGGTGAATGTGCTGTGGGGGGAACTGTGTGTAGGAAAGAAGGTTAGTACATAGGAATAGGCAGTGAGCAAGAAAAGAGTGAACCTAGGAGATCAGTGAACAGGCTCTGTGTGGTTGTTGGGTGCCTAAGTCCTTGTTATTTCTTATTTAGGTTCATGAATCCAGAGGCATATATATATAGCAAAAGTAAATCAGAGCTTGTGAAAGTTAAAGGCCTGGGAGGAATGAACTTGTTAATGATGGTACTGAAGTGGATGAAATCTATTTTCATATTAATGTTAGCATTTAGAATATACAGTTGACATCATGCCTGAGCCATTCTTACCTGCTTTCTTCCATGTTTTCTGATATCAAATCAACTGTGCCATCACATGTATTCTGTACATGTTTCTGTCCTCTCACTTATTATTTCACAACTTTCAGTCATGGATTATTGGTCTTTGGTTGGAAAACAGACCATATAAAATTCATAAATTTCATGTAAGTTGATTGATCAGTATAAATTTCTAATATCAATGTTAAAAAATAGAAAATAATTTTAGTATTAATTTTACCCCAATTTTTTAATCATGAAATTTTTTAAACAGAAAATGTGAGAACATGGCACAGGACATCCATATTTTTTAATTTTTATCTAATATTTTTGACATATGAGTTCACTGTAAAATGTTTATTTCTGTGGGTTTATCAGCGTACTTATGTGTAATATCTAAATCTCTTCAAGGTCAATTATATACTAGACTATTCACTTTTAGAAACTTCAGAGAATATCTCCTAGGAATGAAGATGATCTCTCACATAGCACATTTTCATTATTATATCTAAAGTTAATAGTAAGTCTCTCACATCATCTAAATGCAATCTACATTCAAATTTCCCATGGTTTTCTGAAATATCTTTTATAGTTCTTCCCTTTTCCAGAATGCAACTTTGGTTTACATGTTTTTTTTTTCCTATCATGTTTCTTAAGTTCTTTTCACATAGAATGTTCACCCGGAACATTTTCACACAATATTGAACTAGGAATTTTTTAAAACTTATCATATGAGTTAACTTGTTTTTAGATTTCCATTTTCTGTCAGTTAGGAGTTGGATTTGAATTCCTTATGACAAATCAACACCTTGGCAGTGGAGTCCTCATTATTGGGTTTGCATTACAGTAGAAAAAATTTAAACATATGGCTCAGTGTTGCAAGAATGAATTTATTAGAGTAAGAAAAGGTAAAAGATGAAACTCTCAAAGATGAGAGCGAGTCTTCACAGAGAGGAGAGGGATGTAATTACCATCCTCCTTGCCAGTTTTATTGGGAGTCACATGGAAGATTTCAGAGTCCCACCTAGTTTCATCTCTTGACTGTTGACTGACAGTGGGGTTGCCTCAGAATTCCAAATCTCCATTGTGCATGTTCTTGCCCTGTAGAAGGGGATTTTCCAGTCAGTGTCACTTTGTCCTACACTGACTGGTTCTAACTGGATCTTGGTCTTAGAGACCATGGTTAGGAGGAATTATTCTAAGCTCCCTGAGTTCTGGAATCTGGTTTTATTGGTTTTGATGAACAAATTTATCCAATGTCACATGCAGAATATCTATCAAATGTCTTTCAAACATGTCCTCATGAGTCTTTGACCAAATTTTTGATTTCTGGCACAATTAGAAGTCCAGGTTTCCATTTTTTTTAAGTTAGCTTTTTAAAAAACATTTTCTTTTCATATTAACGTTAGCATTTACTAGACTCAGAAACCTTCTATCTTGTCCACTGCAGGTAGAATGTCATGTTTATCACAATCAGAAGAAACTGCTGGACTTCTGCAAATCAAAAGACATTGTTCTGGTGGCTTTTCGTGCTCTGGGAACTCAACGAGAAAAACGATGGTAATGAGAGCTTGAGGGAATTTACCTAAAATGCTACTGTTTATGAACTACACTTAGTCCTACAAGACTCAGTTTTTACAATATAACTCTCAATTGATTCTGGTAGAGGGAAAATTTTTCATTTCTGAGAAAATCCCATAAGACACTAATGCTGCTGCTCCAGGGACTGAATTTGAGGATCCCTATTTGGAGTGGTCCCAACAGACCTGTTTTGTGAGTGGGTCCAGTGGTGCTTTCCTGTAAACCCAATGATTTGGGAGGTGAAACAGGATTAGGCATATGGATCAATGGTAGAATACCTTTGGAGTCAATCCACAGTAAACTGCAACCTCCAAAAAAGAGAAACAAATGAAACCTCCTAACTAACTGGGCCTCAGCACTTAAGCACCTCTGTCTTTCCTTCCAGGGTTGACCAGAGCTCCCCAGTTCTCTTGGACGACCCAGTTCTTGGTGCCTTGGCAAAAAAGCACAAGCGATCCCCAGCCCTGACTGCCCTCCGCTACCAGCTGCAATGTGGGGTTGTAGTTCCGGCCAAGAGTTTCAATGAGAACAGGATCAAAGAGAACATTCAGGTATAGAGGAGGGCTGCAGGCATTGAGGTTGTTATGCAGTATTCTTCACAATTATGCTTCATTGGAAACATATAAGGATGTTTTGGGGCAAAGTCAATATCACCAGCTCGTCTTCTGCATGGAAGATTTCAGGTTCTTTCAGAAGTGTGTTCTCTTACTCTACAATGAGACAGGCAATGTAGTTGGATAGAATAGGATAAAACACATAGATTTGGTTTTCAGACCTGCCAGCCATGTGTTGTTGTTATGGTTTGAATGTGAGGTGTCCCCCAAAAGCTCACAAGCGAGACAATGCAAGAAGGTTCAGAAGAGAAATGATTGGATTGTGAGAGTCTTAACCCAATCGGTGAATTAATCCCTTTGTAGGGATTAACTGAATGGTAACTATAGCTTTAGGGTGTTTCTGGAGGAGGTGGGAATTGGGGTGTGGCTACGGTGTACATATTTGTATCTGGTAAGTGGAGACATCTATGTCCTTCTGTTCACCATGTGAGCTGTTTCCCCCTGCCACACTCTTCTGTCATGGTATTCTCCTTTGCCCCTGAGGAAGGAAGCTGGTCTCCCATGGACTAGGAGCTCTGAAACCCTGAGCCCTCAAATAAACTTTCCCTCCTCCACAATTGTTCTGGTTGGGTCCTTGAGTCACAGCAGAGAGAAAAGCTGTCTAAAACAATTGGGTAACCCTTGCAAGTGGCATCTTTGTATTTGTTTTTATTTTCTGAAATGGGAATTCGGATCAGGTGATTTTTATTTCATACGTGATGATTTTATTTTACACTTCCCCCAATCCTCAATATATTTTAATATTCATATATTTATTCACTTTGAGTTTTTTCACTTGTTGACTATCAGTATATGCATTGTCCATTTAAATGGGTTGTTTATGTTTTCATTTTCAAGTAGGAGTACTTTTTTTGAACTATTACTTAGAGCAATTTCAAAACAAACCACCCTTAATATTGAGGTTAGTTCAAAGAGCATTTGTTTATCTCATGATTCTTTGGTTTGACTCTTTGCCTTGGCTCAGCCTGAACTCACGAATGTCTTCCAGCTACACTGGCTGCTCCTGTTCTGTAATGAACTCTCCTATGCATCTGCAGAACAGTGTGCTCCCTCTGCTTCAGTCCTGCTTGCTCTGTTCTCTGGGGTGTTTGAGCTCCCCTCCATAGAACTTCACATCTCCCTGTTGACAACCCTGACTTCACCTCATCACATAATACTGTTCCTAGGCAGTGAATGGATCCTTGCAGAACCTCCTCATGCCTATGCTCAGAGTGGGCACATCATTGCTTCTGCCAAGTCCTAATGGCCACTGTAAGTTATAGACAATGCAAGACTGAAGAGATGAGGAAATAGACACGGCCTCTTAGTGAAAGCAGCTGCAAATTCACATAGGAAAGATTTTTGGAAACTGGGATTTGTTAATTATTGGGCAAATAATTTTGCAAATTGACCACTTTTATATATTTTGGATATTGTTTTTCAGATTCAGATGTATTTGTTGAAATATGTTGTCCCACATTCTGCTTGTGCCTTCATTCTCCTTTTGATATATTTTCATGAACAAACTTCCTTCTCTTATTGTTGTCTTCATGCCTTGACTTTGTGGTTGATGAGTGTCATGTTTTATCTTATAATGGGAATTCAACATTATTCCTTTTCTTTCCTTGTTTTTTGGTACCAGGGATTGAACCCAGGGCCTTAACAATTTAAACATATCCCAGGCTCTTTTTAATATTTTTAATATATTATTTAGGGATAGGGTCTTGCTGAATCACTTAGAATCTCACTAAGCTGCTGAGGCTGGCTTTGAACTCATGATCCTCCTGCCTGAGCCTCCCAAGCTGCTGAGATTACAGGCATGTGCCACAGTACCCAGCAGGAACTCAATGTTATTCTATTATATTACTTTACAAATGGTTACAATCTTTAATTCTAAATTTAATTCAATTGCAGTATTTTTAAAAAACATTATATGAAACAAGGATCCAGATACACATATAATGTTTAAATAACTAGCCGAACTTCCCAGCAACAGGTATTACATTTCTGACTACATTTCTGTCATCACTTGTCTTATTTGCTCCTTCCCATTGTCTTAATTATCTTGGAAAATCAGTCTGTCTCTCAAACACTGCAAAGCATTCCCTTAGCTCTCATTCCTTTAACAATATCTTGGCTATTCTAGTTTGATCTATTATAATGAACATTTGATCTATTATAAAGAATTTAGAATCACATTATCTGTCTCTATAAAGATTGTCTTTGTTTGCTTAATGTTGCATTATTGACCTCTCAGTGAATTTGGAGATAAATTACTTTTGAAATATTAAGGATTCTAATCCATGATTTTGACACGAGTCCAGAAATTTAGCCTGTCTTTTAAAATATTGCATTTAGCTGATCTATGAAGGCATTTGTATAAGTTCTGTTAGATTTATTCATACAGAAGTGATAATTGTGATAATCTTTAGATAACATATTCCTTTTTGAGAATTTCCAAATGTACAGAAAAGTTTAAAGAATAAAGCAGTGAATCCTATTTATCTAATTCATTTATTGTGAAATGATCAACATTTTATTCTTTCACCATTTCTTTTAGTTGTAGATGGACACAATATCTTTATTTATTTATTTTTATGTGGTGCTGATGATCGATCCCAGTGCCTCATACACGTGAAGCAGGGGCTCTACCATTGAGCCACAGCCCCAGTCCCTCTCTTGCTATTTTTTAAGGAAATTACTAAAGATTTAATTATCTATTTGTTTCAGAATGTGAGCAATTTGTGAAAATTGTTTCCGTGTTTAAAATGTCTCAAATTTACTCCAGGTGATTCTCTTTGAGCTAGGTCCTTTGCCATTTGTACAGGATATAATTAGTACTTTAACAATTCCTGACTTAAAAATGTTGAATAAAAATCATTTGTTGGAGTTTTGACTGTTCATTGATGGAATACAGAAATCAATTGTATCCTTAAAAATTATTGAATTATTTTACACAGTTCAAAATGTTTCCTCTAGATTTTTTTGGGTCCTTTACATACCTGACACTTGTCTTGGAATAACATTACTTTTATTTTGCTACAGCTTCTTTTTAACATTCTCTTTGACTCTAGTTGGTGCAGTTTCCATACATTACATATCAAAAATGAAATTTTTTATATTTTCAACTTACATTTATTGACCATGAGTGTTTTGTTTGATGTCTTTAATAACTACTGGAACCTTTTCAAATATTTTAAATGTTTCTGCAACAGTTTGATTTCATTGGATTTCCAGGATTGGCAACGTGCAGTCTACATAGGCTAAAAACTTTCTATTTGTGCGATAGGTTTTTGATTTCACGTTGACTGCAGAAGACATGAAAGACCTAGATGGCCTGAACAGAAATTTTCAATATATTGCCTGGCCATTGTAAGTAACTTTGGCAGAGGTGTGGCCTTTGTTTATTTTCAAGTTTTTCCCTCTTTTTCAGTGCAGTTTCTATCAGAACCCAGACATGGCATTTCACTATCAAAAGTTTTCCTTTGAGGCTGTCAAAACATTTGGTTTTGAGTTTGAAAATGTAGACATCTCAATGCAGAGGGAAAAAATAGTTTTTGTGAAGAGATCAAAACCAAGGGAAGAATGTGCTGATAAAACATTCTTATTGAAGAGAATTTATTGTTATCCAAAAATTTGTACTCTTTATTGATGCATTATAGTTATAGAGTCTGAAATTGAACAAATAATATAAATGAGGGTAAACAAGGAATATATGTTCTTCTGCCTGTGGGAATGTTAATTCATAATACAAATAAATATGATGTTTGAAAGGGGATTAGATAGTCCATAATTGCATGTTCTTAAAGAGTTACAGGTATATTGTTATCATTACTAATTTTGTATTAGTATATATGAAAGACGAAGTAGGAACATAATGTGAAGAACAGTAGCAAGCAACTGGCAATTCTTGCTAGCTATAAAAAATTTCAAGATGCAACAATTTTCTGTTGTATTGTTTCTAAAGGAAAATTGTAAAATTTGCACGGTGAGCTCCTGGGATTTGCAGGTCTCTCTTAAAAACAATATTCTTTCCATATCTGAATTTAGCAGCATGACATGTGTGATGGGCCATGAGCAAATAATGAATAAATTAGTGAAATTACTAGCAATATACTGTACACCTAAAATACTTTTTGTATTGGTCAATATCTGAGCTTGTGCTTACATTAAACATGGCATAAATGGAAGTGTCTTCTCCACAAAGTAAGTAAATAAACATGATGCAAATCTGTTTCTGCTTCACTGACAATAAGGAAGAAGAAAGGATTTCTTTGCTTTGGTAGATTGACTGATAGTGCTAAGTAAAAGAGAGAAATATAAGTGAATTCTGGTGTCTGTGAGTTCTGTTCTTGGCAGGGGAATAGACATTTCCAGTAAAACTAGGTTCATGAAAGTAGGAACAGCAGAGTCTACAGCCACTCCGGAAATATAATGGAGCTCCATAGGTATCACTTCTTCACCCCTGTAGAAATGGAGTCTCTGAGTCTATGTTGCACATTTTTCTTTCTTATTTTAGGATGACCAACCACCCAGAGTATCCATTTGATGATGAATACTAACATGGACACCATTTCATGATTTCTACAAGGATCCCCCACACTGATAATCATGCGGGAGACAGCTCAATTGATGCTGATTGGAGAAATCATTTCTGTTAATACATATTTCTTAGCTTCTCACTTTTTGCTATAGCAAAATTCACCAGTTTGGTAAAGGAGGCACTAAATATCCATCAATTTTTTGAAAATAAAGTTTTTTCCCTCAAGTTTCTTACCTTCAGTGTCTCTGTTATATATATGATTAGTTTATTTTTGATTCATTTTGAGCAAAAATTAACATTACCTTTCTGGAGTGGGAGTAGATAGGAGTTCTCAGGCACTAGGGAAGTAGCGATTGATACTTACCAGTCAGTGCTTCTCTAGCCCATGGAGTAACAAGAAAACACTGCATTTAGATCATGGCTTTTGGTCCATAAGATGAAGTACCCATGGCAAGGATGAGCTCTGGAACCTGGGGAATGAGGTTTTCCTTTCAAATGGTTGTCAAGGATGTGAGAGGGGAATGGGCCAGGAAGGAGCATGAGGAGAATATGTTTCAAAGTTTTTTTTTGTGGGGGTGCATTATAGTGATATATAAGAGTGGGATTTATGATGCCAAATTCATACATGCATATAACATTTGATCAATTTCAAACTTCAATACCTCCCCCTTCCTTGTTCTCCTCCCTCCCCTTGATCTGCTTGCTCTACTCTTCTGACCTTCCATTATTGTTATTTTAATTACTGTGATATATATGTACATGAATATATGCAGATGATTGATTTATTGTTTTAATGTGTAATATGCATACACGGAAATAGCATAATAAGTAGATTTCATTCCTTAGTTACTTCCCAATGTCTTCCCTTTTCCCTCCCTCTTGATTCCCTTTCTGTATTCTGCAAGTCTTCCTCCCACCAAATGCTCTTTTGATAATTATATTCTGCAGACAGAAAAGAACATTTTGTATACTTTATCCAATGCCATTACTGGAGTCACGATTAGCATCAAGAAGAAAAGCTGAACCAACCTTATTTACAATATGTTTGGAAATATTTCTGTCAATTAAGATGCATTCATAGAAAGGAATCTCATAAATCACCTGGAAATTTAGAATACAGAGTGATGTGAGAAAATGTTGGACTAGCAAAGCTCTAGTTTAAATCTCATAGACAGGAAAGGAAGGTATAGAAGTTTGAAATTGATCAAATGTTATGTGAATGTATGAATTTGGCATCATGAATCCCACTCAGATATCACCATAATGAACCCCCCCGCAAAAACAAACAAACAAACAAAAAAAACTTTGAAACATATTTCTCCCATGGAAACATCAAGAAAGCACTGGAGTTGGTGAATGAGCAGTATACAAAATCTATAAATAGTCAATTGTGTAAATGAAATAAAAGCATGCAATGAAGATAAACGGGATTCCAGATGGTAGGCAATTTCAGAGTGTTTTTGCCCACCATTGCCAAAGCTGCCTTGCACAGTGTGGTCTTGGTCTGTGGGTGGTGTCAACAGAGCTATCAATTTCTTTCCCCCAAAACAAAGTTAGTGTACTGAAAGTCACTGTGTCATATTTTGTCACAGACTTTGGGAGATACGAGGTAACATGGCTGTGCTTATCATCTCTAGAACACCTTGCTTCATCCTCCTAGCCAGGCAGCAGCTTAATCTCTTAGATAGTTGTGGAGATTAAATGGCATGCCTCAGCAGATCAGAGAGGCAGCTTGATACTCATAGTCCAGAAAACACCAGATTTCATGGCATGAGATGCAAAAAATAAATTCTAAGGTACATAAATGGCACCACTTTTGTTAGGTGCCATTTTCATGTACCTTAGAAAATGTCTGCAACAAAATCTTAGTGTATCCTAGAAAATAGAAGAAATTTCATTTTTTTCTTTTCATTTTTAAATGAAAATAATTAAAATAACCACCAGTAGTCTCTTCTACTGACCATGATTCTAGAAGAATAGAGAAGAAAATGAGGCCCTTTGAGACTTTGCTACAGCTTCTGCACATTCCATGGTCAACTCTTAGAAGGGATAGGAGGGGCAGGGAGGGGATAGGGGGATTATCAAGGATGGTGGGATGTGGTGGACATCATTATCCAAAGTACATGTATGAAGACACGAATTGGTGTCAACATACTTTATATACAACCAGAGATATGAAAAATTGTGCTAATAAGAATTGTGATGCATTCTGCTATAATTTTTTCTTAAAAAATCAATTAAAAATTACAAAAAAGGATGGAGACAAACAAAACAAAACAAAAAAGAAAGAAAGAAACCTATGGGGCTTATGTCTCCAGAGGCTTTGAGAAGTTCTCAGTGATTCTGAATGCTCTTGCATGTGGGCAAAATGCAATGAAGACTAGGGGTTTCAAGGAGAAACTTGTTATCTCTGGTGGTTGCTTTTGTTTGGCTACATCAAGGCAAAAAAAGCTTACAAAAATATCATTTTGGCTTAAACCTCATAGACAGATTTATTTCTATAACAAAAACCCAAAGAAAGAATAAGTTTTGGATCTTGTTCATGAGTGTCCAGAAATTCTCCCGTCTGCTCCTGGCTCTTCCATTTCTGGGGGTTGACATCATTCTCAGACTGACAGCAGACCACCCAGCACAGCAGCTCAATAACCAGTGTAGGAGGAGGAGTCACGTCTTTGTATAATAAACTTCTTAGACATTTACAGGGAAGGCAGCCTCCAGCAGGATTCTTCTCATGTGGATTACCTAGTACTGGGTTTTTTCCATGGTTACCACATGGTAAGGCCAAATGAATTAAGGTAAGTGACCCAAAGAAATAATCTTGAGGGAAAGGGATGTTGGGGAGACAACCATCTTGGTCACTGAAGTCATAATGAAAAAACAATGATTTTTTTATACTTGAGGTTTCTAGTTGCCTAGATTTTGACCTGCTTAGCACGTTCTTAAAACCTTGTAATACCTTAAGCTTTATTACAGACCAAATGAGTCTTTTGGTTGGATACTCAGTTCTAAAAGAATGGATTCATGTAAGCACAAGTAGAACAATTACTTCTCATTATAGACATGTTTCTCCTAGGTAGTTGGTACAAGGACAGACCAATAGGGGGAAATGACAGGCCTCACCCAGAAGCAGGTCAGTTACAGGAGAAATGCAGAATGAGAGGAGTCTTACCAGTTTTCATTTACTCTATTATTCAATGCAATGTGAATACATTGCTTGTATGGGAACTTCACAGGGGAAAGAAGAGAGACCCAATGACTGCAGCTCTGGTGGATCAGGAATTTGATGCATGGAGATGTGGTAGAAGCCACAGAGCAAGAGAATTGCTTATGGAATGGTTAAAGTTAAGATTTCATCTTATTTACTTCAAGCATAGTTTAGGTATGAGTAGAAATTCCTAGGGGTTGAAAACATCAAATTCTAGAAGTTGAAAATGCCCCAAATCTGGAAACTCAGTTGTATCTAGGATGAATGAGGGTAATATCAACATATCTTGGGCAGAAATTTAAACTAAGAGAATGAAAGCAGTGTACCAAGAAGTGGGTAAAGTTAATAGTCACAATAACAGCAGCCTTAAAGGACCAAAGTTTTAAAGACAGTTTCCTCTTGGGATCTGAGAGGGATGTTTGGAGTCTATAGGCCTCTGCCACCACTGATCCACATTCCAGGTGTCCATTGCTTACTTTACCCTGCACATCACCAGCCACCTGACATCTACCTGCCGAGCATCTGACGTTTGGCTGCAGAGTACCCCAGACTGACCATGGAGTGCCTGCTGCTGCTTGGAAATCCATTGTCAGGGTACCCGCAGGTTTGGCTGCACATGGCAGCTGCCATTTTGGGACACCAGCCAGGGTCTGGGGGTCCAGAGCCAAGGGGCCTGCAGGTTTGCTGCAGCTACCTCCACTATCTCAGGGTGCAGCTGCCTCAGTCTGGGGACACTGTCCAGGTTTGTATAATATATTGTTGGGGTACCTGAAGGTCTGGTTGCACCTGAGGTCTTCCTGCTGGGTGTGCTAGTGGCCACCATCTGCTGGGTGTGCTAGTGGCCTCTTTGCAGGATTGCTCCTTTGTATGAGTGTATCCCTGGTGGTCTTTCTGCAAGTTGGAAGAGCTTAGAGATCGCAGTACTGCAGCAAGGCTGAGCCTGGGGAAGCTGAAGCCCAGGTCCATCAGATTGCAGCAGGGTCTGTGTGTGCCAGTCTGGGCCTGAGAAGCCTGTGGAAAGACAGAGACTGGAGGAAATTCTCTGGGGGAGGGGGGGGCACAGGTTGGAGAAACTTGAGAAAACTGGGCTCTCATCTGCTTAGTAAAAGTCCTGAAGTGAGCCGTGATCACAGGCCCTGGCTACAATGGGTGGGAAGACTGGAAGAGGGTATGAGAGAATCTTGCTATCTGCTGGCACTGCCAACTGGTGTGACACCCACCAGACTAGAGCTACTATCAAACATCAGACAGTCCCAACCTACCAGTAGAGAAGGAAAGCTGAGAAAATTTTTGAAAGCCAATGAATGCAATTGGCAATTTCCCATAGAGACTTTTCTTTCTTTTCTTTTTTTTTCTTTCCCCTCTCTCTCACATCTCTACTATCTCAGAATTAAAACATTTTTTACACATCAATTTATTGAAGAGTGGGAAGTCAAATAGTATATTACGGTTTAGTTGTATATTCTTATATTTTTGACTTAAAAAAATCTGTATATATTTTTTCTCTCTCTAATATGTCTCCTTATATTTTCTTTCTCATTTCTCTCATGCTAACAGCTAACCTCTACTAATTCCTCCTTAGTCCTTACTATAAATTTTTACCTCTATCCTCTCTCCTCCCTCATAACATCACGTCCTACACTACTTCTGTTCCATCTTTGTCCATCATTTGAAATGGTAAATGCTTTTAACAAACTTACTGTTTATATTGCAGACAATGATTGAACACATAATTTCTGTCTATTGAGATAGAACTGTAGATGCCTTAACAGGAGCTATTAAGTTTAAGTTTGTATATTATTTGCATTGGTGCTGTTAATATTGGTCTCCCTCTTAATGGTGAGGTACTGGTAGCCTTCATGACACTATAAGATTACAGGGTAGAAACAGTACTGCCTCAGATCCATACCACTAGATGGGAAGACACACATGAAACGCCCCCCCCCCCAAAAAAAAAAACCAAGAGAACAAAGCACCTCAAACAAACCAAGATGTTCCAACAATAGAATCCATAGATGGCATAGTAGAAGAAATGTCAGAGAAAGATTTTATAATGTACATAGTTAAGCTGATCTGTGAAATACAGGATAGTATAAGGAGTGAAATCAAAGAGAATTCAGGAAGTGAAAGATCACGTCAATAAAGAGAGATTGTGGAAGAAAAATGAAAGAAGCAGAAATCCTCAAAATGAAGAAATCAATAAAACAAATTATAAATTCAGTAGAAAACATCACCAATAGAACTTGGAAGACCACTCGGAAGACAGAACCTCAGACAATGAAGACAAAACATATACTCTTGAAAATAAAGTTGACTGCACAGAGAAGATGATAAGAAATCATGAACAGAACTTCCAAGAAATATGGGATAACATGAAAAGACCAAATTTAAATTTATCAGAATAGACAAAGACATGGAGATACAAACCAAAGAAATGCACAATTTTCAATGACATAATATCAGAAAATTTCCCAAATCTAAAGAACGAAATGGAAAATCAACTAAAGGACCCCAAATGTACAAAATTACAACAGACCCACACCAAGGTACATTTTAATGAGAGTAACTAACATCCAGAATAAGGGTAGAATTTTAAAGGCTACAAGAGAAAAATATCAGATTACCTTTGGGGGGAATGAATTTAGGTTTCAGCTGATTTATCAATCCAGACCCTCAATGCTGCTTTTGTTCTTCACACAAGTGTGACCTCATGAATCTTATGGGAAATTCTTGCTTTTTGTCAAAATTTGATTGAGGCTCAAAAATTCCCTTTTCTATCTCATATCTGGAATTTTCTGTCTCCTTTAGGGGATAAAAGTATTATTAAATGCTTGGTTTAAAGTGTCTTGCTCTTAGTCATCTTTTTTTAACAGGTTATCAAAGTTTCCATTTAAAACAAGATCATTGGAGGGTGGATGATGGGAAAGGCAGCGGAGCACAACAGACACTAGTATGGCAATTTGTAAATCAATGGATGTGTAACTGATGTGAATCTGCAATCTGTGTATGGGGTGAAGGTGGGAGTTCATAACCCACTAGAATCAAAGTGTGGAATATGATATGTCAAGAAATTTGTAATGTTTTGAACAACCCACAATAAAAAATTAAAAAAAAAAAAAATAAAAAATAAAACAAGATCATTAATGTTGACATTTTAAATTCATATTTAATATGACATACTTGTATCTTAAGTTTTTAATAGTTTTCTTTTTCCAAAAGTGTTATTTTTTATTTTTTCCTTTTTAAAATTAGAGCTTTATAGTTATATATTGTAGTTAAGTTCATCCCAGCAAAATCATACATGCATGGAAACTGATTTCGGTCATGATACCCCTTTTCCCTTCCCATCCTCCCTCCCCTCTCCCATTCTCTCCTTTCTCTCCTCTACTTGACTTGCTTTCACTCATGGAGTAATTTGTATTTGATTGGTTCTTTATGTTATCCTATCTCTCCCTTTTTCTTTCCTTTATTTAACACCAGCTTCCACATATGAGAGAAATTTGACCATTGAGTTTCTGAGTTTGGCTAATTTCATTTAGCATAATATTCTCCATTTCTAACCATCTACCAGATAATGCCATAATTTCATTCTTTTTATGGCTCAGTAGAACACCATTGTGTGTGTTTGTGTGTGTATATTATATATATATATATATATATATATATATATATATATATATATATATATATATATATCAATCACAATTTTCTTAATCCGTTCAACTATTGATGGTTGTATTCATTGAGTCCTCAATTTAGCTATTCTGAATTGTGCTGCTATAAACATTGAGGTGACTATCACAGTAGTATACCAATTTTAAATCTTTTGAGAAAATATCAAGGAGAGGGATAACTGGACCATGTGGTGGTTTCATCTCTAATTTTTTCGGGAAACTCCATTCTGCTGTCCAGAGTGGTTGTGCTAGTCTGTAGTCCCACCAACAATGTACAAGTGCACCTTTCCCCCCATAACCTTGCCAGCATTTACTGTTGCTTGTATTCTTGATCATTACCATTCTGACTGGAGTGAAATTAAATCTTAGTGAAGTTTTAATTTGCATTTCTCTGACTCCCAGAGATATTGAATATTTTTTCATTTATTTGTTGAGACCATTTGTGTTTCTTTTTTTGAAAAGTTTCTGTTTAGTTCTTTTGCCCATTTATTGATTGGGTTATTTGTGGGGGTTTTTTGGTGTTATTTCAGTCCTTTTATGTTATGGATATTAATTCCTTATCAGAGGGGTAACTAGCCAAGATTCTCTCCCATTCTCCCATTTTGTAGATTATCTCTTCATACTCTTAACCATTCCTTTTCTATGCCTAAGCATTTTATTTTATTTTATTTTTTTGATTCTTGGTTTTATTTCTCGCACTTTGAGGATTTTGTTAAGAAAGTTGGTGCCAGTGTATTTATGATAGAGTATTGACCCTGTTTTCTTCTGGGTATTGACCCATTTCAATTTGAGTTTTGTGCAGGGTGAGATAGGGGTCTATTTCATCATTCTACATATGGCTATCCAGTTTTCTCAGCACCATTTGTTAAAAAGGCTGTCTTTTCTCCAAGATATATTTTTGACACCTGTGTCAAATATCAGTTATGTGCATTTGACTGTGTCTTCTATTCTATTCCATTGGTCTTTATGTTTACTTTGATGGTAATACAATGCTACTTTTGTTACTATAGCTGTATAGTATAATTTCAGATCAGGCATTGTGATGCCTCCTGCTTTTCTTTACTTACTAAATATTGTTTTGGGTATTCTGCGTCTCTTACTCTAAATGAATTTAAGAATTGTTTTTTTTTCTAATTATTGTTTGGGGTTCTATATGGAATTTAATGCCATGGAGTATTTTCTCCATGTAATTGGATATATTGACTTTTGGGGAATAAATATTATCATGATATCTTGTTGGATTGTTCCCTTTACTAAGGTGTAGTGGATTTCTTTGTCACTTCTGATTGATTTTTGCTTGAAATATGTTTTGTCAGATATGAGAATAGCTACTTCTGCTTGTTTCCTTGGACAATTTGTTTGGAATATTTTTTGCCATACTTTCAGCTTCAGCCTGGGCATGTCTTTGCCTATGAGTCTCTTGTAAACAGCATATAGTTTAATCTTGCTTTATGATCCATTCTGCCAATCCTTTTCTTTTAAATGGGGAGTTGAGACCATTAACATTCAGTGTTAGTATGGATATGTGTTTGTGGTTTCCTGCCATTTTGGTTTTTTTGCTACATTCTATCCCATTTTGATTGTCTTTTGTTGGATTATTCTATCAAACTTTTGTTTGTGACCTTTGAGAATCATTTTGTAGTTCCTCTGTGTAAAGTTTATCTTTGAGTATTCATTGTAGTACTGGATTGGTGCTCATTAATTATTTTAGCTTATTCTTGTTGTAGGAAATTCTTATTTCCCCCTCAAATTTGAAAGTAAGCTTTGCTGGGTGTACATAGTAACACTGGATGGAAGTTTATTTTTTATTTTTTTTATTTTTTATTTTTGTTTAGGGCTTTGAATATCTCATTCCAGGCCTTCCTTGATTTTAGGGTCTGGACTGAGAAATGAGTCTAAGCCTTATTAGTTTGCCTCTAAATGTGACCTGTTGTTTCTCTCTTGTAGCTTTTAATATTCTTTCCTTATTTTCTGTTAGGTATTTTGATTATGATCTGTCTCTGTGAGCTTCTTATTTGACTAGGTCTATATGGGGTCCTATAAGTCTCTTGTAAGGGGGTATCTATTTTATTTCTGATATGGAAAAAGTTTTCTGTTACTATATCACTGAAAATGTTCTTTATGCCTTCAGTTTGTATCTCCATGTTCTCTTTCATCCCAATGATTCTCAGGTTTTGTCTTTTAAAGTTTTGCCAGAATTATTGTATATTTTGGTCACAATATATAATTTTTTTCCTGTTATTAACTTCTGTGTACTCAAGATCATATGGCCTGTCTTCAATCCCTGAAGTTCTGTCTTCAAGGGCCAAGGTTCTATTTTCTATACAGTCTCATCTGTTAGTGACAACTTCAAGTGAGTTTCTGATTAATTGTGTCTCTCTTTTTAGGAGTTCTGCTTTTGTCTTTTTACTATTTCTATTTCTTTATTAAAGTGGTCTTTCATGTTCTGTAATTGTTCTTTTAATTTCTTTTTAGATATCCTTTTAGTTCATTAAATATTTAAATAATCAGTTTTTTTAATAGTCTTTCTCTGGGTTTTCACGCACCTCACTTTCAGTGGGATCTTTTGTTGGACATGTGGATTTTGGGGGGATATTTTTTTGCCTGTTTTCTGAGGTCTTGGATTTGCACATTAATTAAGGTGCATTACTCTACCTCTTTTTTGCATGTGTCCTCAGTGTGTAATTATCTTATTTATTCTTTGACTTCTCTCTACTTTTGATGTATGAATAGATAGCAAGTGTTAAGAAGGGGGACCTAGTTTCCTCTAGGACTTTTGTCTCCTCACTTCTTTGAGTTGAACAAATGTTAGGGAATGTTTACTTCAGCACCAGTCTCTCTAAACTGTGAACTTTTAGTGTCTCTGTAGGTTTCCAGCACTTCACAGAATGAAGCAAAATAAACAATGGTAACAACCATTGCAAACAACAAACAGTAAATAGTGTTCAGTGCCCCATTCCTATTATGGCACTTTTAACATTAATTGCCACTCATTAAGAGGAATGGTGGGTTCAGCCATTGTCAAGATTAAAACCATAACCAGGAAGTATATCTGGCTTTAAAGCAGACAACAGGCATCAACTATATCATCCTCAGCACTAAGGATTGTATTAGCACTAATGTTGGAGGCAGGAGTTATAGAAACCAATTAATTCTTAAAGATGGTAAAAATACAGCTAGTTAAGGGAAAAGAAAATGTGTTAAGAAGTTAGAAAAGACTTTGCAATTTCAAAAAGTGAACAGAAAGAATGCAGATATAGTAGGTGATATTTATTCAGAAGGAGGGGAAAAATAGAAGCAGCAAGGTATTGGGGCAAAGGAAGAGAAAAAAACAGAATTTTGCCATTAGCCTGAAAAGATAAGAAGAGAAACTGTTAGACCAGGATGCAAAGAAAAGACCATCAACTCCAATTAAAATCAAATTAAAGCAAGCTTATTATTTCCACCAGCCAGGCTGCCTCTCCCAACAAAAACCGCAGGAATAAGACAGCCCAGAAGCTTTCTAGAAGCACAGCTTTATAGCCCAGAAAGTTATACAAAGAGGGTTATAGATAACAAAACTCTGACCATAACACAAAGGATAGTTTATATTTTTGCTGGCCCTGACATCAGAATTTATGAAGGTCATTAGAGCCTCAGAGAGGGTTGTTATCTGGTCAGGGAAATCCAGGCATGGGTGAGTTCAAGGCATTGGCAGGCATGCCAAGTAAGTTTAGAATTTGCAGTAATTTATAGTAAAGCCGAAATTAGCTTTTTATGCCTTTGTGGCAAGATGGCTCCCAATTTTATGAGGGAATCAGGCTGGGTTTATCAAAACAAGAGAAGTAAACAAATAAAAGTAATAGAAAACCAATCCAAATACACAATCCCCAAAACTCAAACCCCCAGAAGAAGACATAATTACATGAAAAATTGTTTGACAAGGAAAAAAAATAATTACATTGATAAATACTAAAAATGAGAGAAAAAGAGACAAGTGTTTGTATATATGTCCCTGAGCCAATCAGCACAGCCAGATTCACATACTCTCCCCATACCCAACACACACAGAAGAATAAATTAAAATAATGATTTTTTAAAAAAAATTAAAATTCAAAATCTGAAGGAAACTTCTCCACTGAAGTGGTGAAAATATTGAAGCCAGAATTAAAGAGAGGCAGTGTAGATAGATGATCAGGTGGGATTGAGAAAACACAGGCCAGTTTGAGTCCCAGTTTGAGACCAGCCCTGAGGAATTGAAATGTTGATGCCTTCAGAGCATTTTCTCCACCCTTATCTAGATAACCTGCCCCTGCTCAAATCTGTTGCTAAGGTTACCTGACCTAGGGATTGTCCCTCCCTATAGAGAGTTGTAAAAGTTGTTAATTGTGAAGGAAGATGGTGGCGAGGGGAGTGCATTGCCCCCGTGTGCTGCTTCACTGTGTGGGAGTATGACAAGTCAGGACGGCTAAAGGATATCTTGTTAGGAATTTCCAGCAATAGTGGGGTGCTCCGGAACCTGGAGGAAGGATTTCCATCGCACGAGGATCGGCTATGGGGACTCAAACGCGAGAGGTTTGTCGCATGGAGGGTAACACTGCTTATTCAGCAAATCGCCCCGCGGCTAGAGTCTGCAGCGCGCTGGGAAACGAGGAGATAGCGACGCAGGGATACAGCGCTGCAGTTTCTGCCAGCCGTGCAAGCACTGTACTCAGGGCTGAATTCTGGGTTCAAGACGGGGGAAGGAAGCGGTCCATCTCTGTTCTCCACACTGGTCAGACCACAGAGGAGGCCAGCAGCCACCATGTTGGAAAGCTGACGTCACCATACCTGTTTTCGACTGACCGCAGCTCATTCAGCCATAGAACAGGTAATTTCAGGCTGCAATTCGCCTGCGGCTTGCAGACAGATTGCTAGGGTTCAGTGCCTGGGTGCTTCTTAGAACCTGATCTTACCGGAGCGAACACCGAGCGCGGGGCGGCCGAGTTCCGGCTCCCGGAACCGTCCCGGAACCGCCCTGGCCCAGGGCTGCGGAGCCTGCGGAGGCTGCTTCTTGGACCCTGCTCCTATCAGAGCATACACCAAGCACTAAGCGTCCGAATTCCGGCTCCCGGAACTGAGCCCTCAGGGACTGCTTCTTGGAGCCTACACTTATAGGAGCTTACACCGAGCAC
This sequence comes from Marmota monax, assembly GCF_021218885.2. Classification (NCBI taxonomy): domain Eukaryota; kingdom Metazoa; phylum Chordata; class Mammalia; order Rodentia; family Sciuridae; genus Marmota; species Marmota monax. The sequence continues at coordinate 1,606,603 of NW_026692357.1, read as the reverse complement.
GGAGCGGCCGAGTTCCGGCTCCCGGAACTTCCCTGGCCCGGGGCTAGGAGCCCGCGGAAACTGCTTCTCGGTCCGGGTCCTGCTGAGGGCCGGTCAGGACTCACCCGTTGCTTTGGTTGCCCGGCAAGGGGAACGAAATGCTGCCATTCGCATAGGATACCAACATGGCAGAGATCTGATGTCATCAGAAAGCGGCGGAGGAGAGAACTTCATCAATACCAGCGGCAACATAAACAGTTGGTCTCCTGGTAGGGGGGGTGAGGCACAGACACCCGAGTCTCCTCAATTTGTAGTCGAGCCAGAGGGGAGGAGACGGGCCGCCGCCAGCGCCCGGAGCAGGCCCAGTGGCTCGCCAGCGTGGTGACCGCGTGACCCCAATTGGAGAGGGGGCGGAGCGGAGCCGCCACCCGCACCCGCAAGGTGGGCAGACCCGCGACCCAGTGGTACATGGGCGTGGTAGGAGGGGCAGGGCAGAGCCGCCGCCCACGCTTGCAAGGTAAACAGACCTGTGACAGCCTGGCGGGTCAGGCCCAGTGGCCTGCCAGTGTGGTACACACGTCACTCCAACTTGAGTAGGGGCAGAGCAGATCCTTCTCCCACGCCCGGATCAGGCCCTGCCGGTGTGGTGGTCACGTGACCCCAATTGGAGTGGGGGCGGAGTGGAACCGCCACCCGTGCCCGCAGGGTGAGCAGACCTGTGACCAACCTGCAGATCAGGCCCAGGGGTCCGCAGGCGTGGTAGGAGGGGCAGGGCAGATCCGCCACCCGCGCCTCCAAGGTAGGCAGACCTGCAACAGACCGGTGGATCAGGCCCAGGAGCCTGCCGGCGTGGTACACACACCACCCTAATTGGAGTAGGGGCAGAGCAGAGTCGCCGCCCGTGCCAGGAACAGGCCCAGCGTCCTGCAGGCGGGGTAGTCACGACACCCCAATTGGAGTAGGGGCAGAGCAGAGCCTCCACCTGTGCCCGAAAGGTGGGCAGATCTGCGACCGACCAGCGGGACAGGCCCAGTGGCCTGCCGGTACGACAGACACGTCACCCCATTTGGAGTAGGGGCAGAGTAGAGCCGCCGCCCGCGCCTGCAGGGTAGGCAAACCTGCAACCGACCAGCGGATCAGGCCCGGTGGCCTGCCGGCGTGGTACACTTGTCACCCCAATTGGAGTAGCAGCAGAACAGAGCCGCCGCCAGCGCCCAGAATAGGCCCAGTGACCTGCCAGCGTGGTAGCCACGACACCCCAATTGGAATAAGGAGAGAGCAGAGCCGCCGCCCGCACCTGCAGTAAAGATACGCAAGCAGTATGAAAAGACAAGGAAAGAAAGGACAACAAGTAATGCAGGTCAACGCAACTTTAGAAGAGGTAACAGCTGCAGCAGATGGAATGTCAGATAAAGAATTCAGGATATACATGCTTCAGATGATCTGGAGTATCAAGGAAGACATTAAACAGCAAAATCAGACAATGAAAGATCACTTCGACAACAAATTACGCAAACAAATCCAGGAAGCAAAGGATCAACTATACAGGGAGATAGAGGTTATAAAAAACAAACAAACAGAAATCCTAGAAATGCAGGAAGCAATAAACCAACTTAAAAACTCAATGGAGAATACTACCAGCAGAGTAGAACACTTAGAAGATAGAACATCAGACAATGAAGACAAAGTATTTCAACTGGAAAAGAACATAGACAGCTCAGCAAGACTGTTAAGAAACCATGAGAAGAACATCCAAGAAATATGGGATAACATTAAGAGACCAAACTTAAGAGTCATTGGGATACAGGAAGGTACAGAGCTCCAAAACAAAGGAATGAGCAGTCTATTCAATGAAATAATACGAGAAAACTTCCCAGACTTGAAGAATGAGACAGAATCCCAAATCCTAGAAGCCTACAGGACGCCGAATGTGCAAAATCATAAGAGATCCACACCTAGACACATTATAATGAAGATGCCCAACATACAGAATAAGGAGAGAATTTTAAAAGCTACAAGAGAAAGGAAGCAGATTACATTTAGGGGTAAGCCAATCAGGATAACAGCTGATCTTTCAACACAGACTCTGAAAGCTAGAAGATCCTGGAATAACATATTTCAAACACTGAAAGAAAATGGGTTCCAACCAAGAATTGTGTATCCAGCAAAATTAAGCTTCAGGATGGAAGATGAAATTAAAACCTTCCACGACAAACAAAAGTTAAAAGAATATGCAGCTAGAAAACCATCTCTTCAAAACATCCTCGCCAAAACATTACAGGACGAGGAAATGGAAAATAACAATGAAAACCAACAGAGGGAGGTAGGACAGTAAAGTGGGGGAAAATAATCAAAGAGGAAAACAAACCATGTTTAGTAACAGAAATAAACAAATATGGCTGGAAGAACAACCCATATCTCAATAATAACCCTAAATGTTAATGGCTTAAACTCACCAATTAAGAGACACAGCCTAGTAGAATGGATCACAAAACAAGACCCAACAATATGCTGCCTACAGGAGAAGCATTTGATAGGAAAAGATATACATAGGCTGAAGGTGAAAGGTTGGGAAAAATCATATCACTCATATGGTCTTCGGAAACAAGCAGGAGTGTCCATACTCATATCAAATAAAATATATTTCAAGCCAAAGTTAATCCAAAGGGATAAAGAGGGACTCTACATACTGCTTAAGGGAACCATACACCAACAAGACATAACAATCATAAATATTTATGCCCCAAACAATGGTGCAGCTATGTTCATCAAACAAACTCTTCTCAAGTTCAAGAGTCTAATAGACCACCATACCATTATCATGGGAGACTTCAACACACCTCTCTCGCCACTGGACAGATCTTCCAAACAAAAGTTGAATAAGGAAACTATAGAACTCAATAACACTATTAATAACCTAGACCTAATTGACATATATAGAGTATACCACCCAACATCAAGCAGTTACACTTTTTTCTCAGCAGCACATGGATCCTTCTCAAAAATAGATCATATATTATGTCACAGGGAAACTCTTACACAATATAAAGGAGTAGAGATAATACCATGCATCTTATCTGATCATAATGGAATGAAACTGAAAATCAACGATAAAAGAAGGAAGGAAAAAGCATACATCACTTGGAGAATGAACAATAGGTTACTGAATGATCAATGGGTTATAGAAGACATCAAGGAGGAAATTAAAAAATTCTTAGAGATAAATGAAAACACAGACACAACATATCGAAATCTATGGGACACATTGAAAGCAGTTCTAAGAGGAAAATTCATTGCTTGGAGTTCATTCCTTAAAAAAAGAAAAAACCAACAAATGAATGATCTCATACTTCATCTCAAAATCCTTGAAAAAGAAGAGCAAAACAACAGCAAAAGAAGTAGAAGGCAAGAAATAATTAAAATCAGAGCTGAAATTAATGAAATCGAAACAATTGAAAAAATTGAAAAAATTGACAAAACTAAAAGTTGGTTCTTTGAAAAAATAAACAAAATCGACAGACCCTTAGCGATGCTAGCGAAGAGAAGAAGAGAGAGAACTCAAATTACTAGCATACGGGATGAAAAAGGCAATATCACAACAGACACTTCAGAAATACAGAAGATAATCAAAAACTATTTTGAATCCTTATACTCCAATAAATTAGAAGATAGTGAAGGCATAGATAAATTTCTGAAGTCATATGATCTGCCCAGATTGAGTCAGGAGGATATAGAAAACCTAAACAGACCAATATCAATTAAGGAAATAGAATAAACCATCAAAAGGCTACCAACTAAGAAAAGCCCAGGACCGGATGGGTATACAGCAGAGTTTTACAAAACTTTTAAAGAGGAACTAATACCAAAACTTTTCAAGCTACTTCAGGAAATAGAAAAAGAGGGAGAATTTCCAAATTCATTCTACGAGGCCAACATCACCCTGATACCTAAACCAGACAAAGACACTTCAAAGAAAGAAAACTACAGACCAATATCTCTAATGAACCTAGATGCAAAACTCCTCAATAAAATTCTGGCGAATCCGATACAAAAACATATCAAAAAAATTGTACACCATGATCAAGTAGGATTCATCCCTGGGATGCAAGGCTGGTTCAATATACGGAAATCAATAAATGTTATTCACCACATCAATAGACTTAAAAATAAGAACCATATGATCATCTCGATAGATGCAGAAAAAGCATTCGACAAAGTACAGCATCCCTTTATGTTCAAAAGTCTAGATAAACTAGGGATAACAGGAACATACCTCAATATTGTAAAAGCAATCTATGCTAAGCCTCAGGCTAGCATCATTCTGAATGGAGAAAAACTGAAGGCATTCCCTCTAAAATCTGGAACAAGACAGGGATGCCCTCTCTCTCCACTTCTGTTCAACATAGTTCTCGAAACACTGGCCAAAGCAATTAGACAGACAAAAGAAATTAAAGGCATAGAAATAGGAAAAGAAGAACTTAAATTATCACTATTTGCAGATGATAAGATTCTATACCTAGCAGACCCAAAAGGCTCTACAAAGAAACTATTAGAGCTAATAAATGAATTCAGCAAAGTGGCAGGATATAAAATCAACACGCATAAATCAAAGGCATTCCTGTATATCAGTGACAAATCCTCTGAAATGGAAATGAGGACAACCACCCCATTCACAATATCTTCAAAAAAAATAAAATACTTGGGAATCAACCTAACAAAAGAGGTGAAAGATTTATACAATGAAAACTACAGAACCCTAAAGAGAGAAATAGAAGAAGATCTTAGAAGATGGAAAAATATACCCTGTTCATGGATAGGCAGAACTAACATCATCAAAAGGGCGATATTACCAAAAGTTCTCTATAGGTTTAATGCAATGCCAATCAAAATCCCAACGGCATTTCTTGTAGAAATAGAGAAAGCAATCATGAAATTCATATGGAAAAATAAAAGACCCAGAATAGCAAAAACAATGCTAAGCAGGAAGTGCGAATCAGGCGGTATAGCGATACCAGACTTCAAACTATACTACAGAGCAATAGTAACAAAAACAGCATGGTACTGGTACCAAAACAGGCGGGTGGACCAATGGTACAAAATAGAGGACACAGAAACCAATCCACAAAACTACAACTATCTTATATTTGATAAAGGGGCTAAAAGCATGCAATGGAGGAAGGATAGCATCTTCAACAAATGGTGCTGGGAAAACTGGAAATCCATATGCAACAAAATGAAACTGAATCCCTTTCTCTCGCCATGCACAAAAGTTAATTCAAAATGGATCAAGGAGCTTGATATCAAATCAGAGACGCGCCGTCTGATAGAAGAAAAAGTTGGCTACGATCTACATACTGTGGGGTCAGGCTCCAAATTCCTCAATAGGATACCCATAGCACAAAAGTTAATAACTAGAATCAACAAATGGGACTTACTCAAACTAAAAAGTTTTTTCTCAGCAAAAGAAACAATAAGAGAGGTAAATAGGGAGCCTACACCCTGGGAACACATCTTTACTCCTCACACTTCAGATAGAGCCCTAATATCCAGAGTATACAAAGAACTCAAAAAATTAGACAATAAGAGAACAAACAACCCAATCAACAAATGGGCCAAGGACCTGAACAGACACTTCTCAGAGGAGGACATACAGTCAATCAACAAGTACATGAAAAAATGCTCACCATCTCTAGCTATCAGAGAAATGCAAATCAAAACCACCCTAAGATACCATCTCACTCCAGTAAGATTGGCAGCCATTATGAAGTCAAACAACAACAAGTGCTGGCGAGGATGTGGGGAAAAGGGTACACTTGTTCATTGCTGGTGGGACTGCAAATTGGTGCAGCCAATTTGGAAAGCAGTATGGAGATTTCTTGGAAAGCTGGGAATGGAGCCACCATTTGACCCAGCTATTCCCCTTCTTGGTCTATTCCCTAAAGACCTAAAAAGAGCAGGCTACAGGGACACTGCTACATCGATGTTCATAGCAGCACAGTTCACAATAGCAAGACTGTGGAATCAACCTAGATGCCCTTCAATAGACGAATGGATAAAAAAAAATGTGGCATTTATACACAATGGAGTATTACTCTGCATTAAAAAATGACAAAATCATAGAATTTACAGGGAAATGGATGGCATTAGAGCAGATTATGCTAAGTGAAGCTAGCCAATCCCTAAAAAACAAATGCCAAATGTCTTCTTTGATATAAGGAGAGTAACTAAGATCAGAGTAGGGACGAAGAGCAGGAGAAGAAGATTAACATTTAACAGGGATGAGAGGTGGGAGGGAAAGGGAGAGAGAAGGGAAATTGCATGGTAATGGAAGGAGACCCTCAGGGTTATACAGTGGAGGGGGTAGAGAGAGAGGAGGGGAGGGGAGGGGAGAGGTGGGGAGGGGGGAGGGTGGAGGATGGGAAAGGCAGCGTAGCACAACAGACACTAGTATGGCAATATGTAAATCAATGAATGTGTAACTGATGTGATTCTGCAATCTGTGTATGGGGTGAAGGTGGGAGTTCATAACCCACTTGAATCAAAGTGTGGAATATGATATGTCAAGAAATTTGTAATGTTTTGAACAACCCACAATAAAAAATTAAAAATATAATAAAAACCAAAAAAAAGTTGTTAATTAATGCACCCTGGGCCCCCTTTCTGCCAGGATCACACCACCTTGACCCCTCCAGTCCATCTGCTTCTCAGCTTTTCCCACTGAGCATTTCCTGGGCCTAGTCATGTAAGCAGGAAGGAAAGAGATAAGGGGGAAGAGAGCAGGAGACTAAAGGAAGCTTACGACATTTGAAAAGGCAGAACACCTCACTTCTTGTGATACCAGGATACTAGGATACCAGCTATGGGCCCCCCTCTCCCTCCCAGGATAAATCTGTATTACCCCTTTTAAATAAACCCTGCTTTATATGCTTGCCTTGGCGTGCTTTAATGTTATACTTCAACATGTGAGGAAGCAGGACTCCTCACTGGTAACTGGCACTATCAATATTTGGCCAGTTTGGGTGGTCACTATCTATGTCCAATAGTCTTTCTTTCCAATTCCTCTTGATTTACATACTGATAGAGCAAGGGGTGGGGGTAGTTAACCCTTTCCTGTTTTTATGTTGCTTTCTGAATTACCAGTTGAAGAACTTCAAGTTTGAAGCTGTTTGATATAAGATTCTGCTTCCCCTCTTACCAGGGAGGGGTTAGGGCACACTATCAGTGTTTAGAATTAAGATGTGGCTTATTTCTAATCAGGGGTTTTGTTGGGTGGGAGCTTCTTTGGAGAGACTAGATTGACCTGCCCCTAGGGATAGACAATAGCCAGTCTCTTCTGCTGGTCTGGTCCTCAGGAGCCTCCCAAGAAATCCAATCCTGGAACAGAGGGGGCCTATCCTCCACCATTGCTGCCAAGGAACAACCTTCCCAGGCTTAGTCTGAGTGTATTCACCTCTGCCTTCTTAGACTCTTCCCTTGCTTTAGCTGGTCATAAGAGCCACCAAAAACACAAAGGAGAAGTGAGTTTGGCTCTCCTTAGCCCTTCTGACCCTTCTTTTACCTTTTTTCATCACCTAAATTATCTATTTTTCATTTTTTGATATTATTAACCAAATCGGAGTTTGTATCAAAGTTATTTAGGTTGATGAATAGAGAATACCTTAAGAATGAGGAGGTGTCTAGTTTATATGATATTTCTAAGCCTGCTCAGAGAAACTACTTTTGATTTATTATGAAGAACTAGCTTATGTGTGTTGAGGGCCATCCGTGGGCTGTGTGTGGACTTTGTTGGCATTGCAGCCTAATGAATAGGGACCTCTGGTGTCTGAGAACTTGCAGTGGACATTTCCTCTGTGTAAGACTGCCTAGAGACATTGTGAATTCCTATTCTGCTCTGCCATATCCCACACAGCACCCAAGATGGGGTGACCTGCTGTAGCTGCACAGCCTGAGATGGGTGTGACCAGCCAAGATGCCAATCAACCTACTGACTACAAGACATCAGGAAGCAAGACTCCATCCTTGAAACCTTACCCCTGCCTTTGCTGTACCCTCTCAAACAAATCACTGGAGCCATTTTCCTTGTCTAGCTTCAGCTCCCACGTGGACCAAACCTATCAGGACTCTGCTTTTGAAAATGTCTTTCTCTTTGTCTTTTGTTCTTCACTAATTATTCTAGACTTTAATTTCTCAGGTGGCTTACACAGTCCTCGGCAGGAAGAAGAACCCCTAACAAGGCATTAGCTATCTCCTCATATAGGTGGTATTACAGAGGCCAAGAAATACCACAATCTATTTGTAAAAGCTTTAATTTCTTTTGTGAGCATTTTGTAACAATTTTTTTTTATTTTGAAAAAGTCCAATTCATAAATTTTCCCATTTATGGGATGATGATTTTGGTTTCAAATCTAAAAATTCCTTCCCTATTCCTATACCCTCCCAATTTTTCTCCTTGGTTCTTTAAAGTTTGACTTAGTCTTTGTGTTAAAGGCATGACACGTTAGCCAAGGTTCATTTTCCCCTCTGTGGATGGTCAATTTTTCCAGCATAATTTGTTGAAAAGGCTCTTTCCTTCTTGAGTTGTTCCTGTACCTCTGTGAAAATTGGTTGGAGTTACTGTATAGGTCTGTTGCTGGGTGTTCTGTTTGTTCCTTTAATCTATGAGTTTACTCCTCCATCCATACTACAGCGTTCTGACTCCTGTAGCTACAGGATGCTCTTGACATTAGGAAGACTGATTTCCATAACTTTATCCTTATTTGAAGACAAATCATTCACATGCAGAAAAATATTAAATAAACAAATGATACATATCACAAAAAAACATTGAGAAAGGTCTTTGTTAGCATGTATTAGACTTCATAATTATTATTTAAATTTTTCACTCAAGAGCACTACCTGCTTCTACAGAAGCAGGACCAATTTTTATTCTGGAGATACACACCTGTAGATTTTGAAGAACTTACTGATAGAAGAGCAGTCCTGGGTGGAAACAAGACCAAATGTTCCCCACAATTTGGGTCAGAAGGAGGGATCTATCTATTGGTTAAGACAAAAGGGACTTTAAGCTAAAATGTACCCTGCTTAACTTAAACCGATACCAAAGAGAAGGAGGCATTGCTGGAGCCAGAGTCCTGTGCCCAGCTCTGCCAGTCTGTCTATCTAGAGTTTGCTGGGCACACTGCATTCCCATGAGAGCACTCTGCCATTTCCCAATGTGTGTTGCTACTCTTTAGAGACTCTGTCATTTAGGCTGGCATATCTGGTGTCTGGAGTGAAATCTTTGGCGAGGTTCTCTGAGGGTACCTGGTCTCTGAGGGTCCTGGAGCTGAGTGTGGCTCTGACATTCGCCTCAGCCTTCTCCATTGCTGCACCTTGGTCTTTTGGGCTTGGTGAGTCTTATTTCAGGTCATGCTCTGCCCTCCTTCTGGTAAACCTGGTAGATGCTCCCTGTTGACTCCTTGGCATTGGCTTTAAATAAGGTAACCTTAAGAAAGACTTTGCCTCTCTTTGGGGGACAAAAGGTATCTTCTGTCTTTTATGACAAGCTCTCTCAGGTGCAAGGGCACCATCTGGGTGAGTACTCAGATATCACAGAACTCACATTCTGAGTACGTCTTTGTCTTCTGGTGAGTTCTCTTTTGGTTCTGTGTGCCTAGTTCAATATATATATATAATTTGAATGCCTAATTGAAAAGTTTTCTTGTTTTTGTGAACACTTTAATTTTGGTTTCATTTTTGGTTAGTAATGTGCATCAACAATTGATTTAGCTTACTATTTTTCTCCCTACTTGTTTCTGAAAATCTTCTGAGAGCAAAAATAAGTATTCGAAATGGTGAACATGGGACATCAAATTAAGAGCCACTAAGGTCACCATCACCATCTATTAAAGACTGTACACTTTGAAGATAGTCTCCTGGTCACAGACAGGCATGGTTGACACTAGGGTACCTGCCAGGGACAAGACAATTTCCATGCAAGTAAAGAAAGTTTGGTCACAGATTGGACAAACTAAGGCAAAGGCTATCTGCCAAGTTAAAAAAACAAAGATCCTGTGCCCAGATATACCTGTCAAAGCAAAACATTGATGATTCTGTGACAGGACTTGAAGCACTTTTCTTTACTCTCCAGAGATTGATATGAAACAAAATGGGATCTCAAAATTTTAAAGCATATAAGGAAGATGTGAATACCTAATTGAAAGTGCCTCAAGTGGCTGTTCTTTGCATTCTTATGCAGGTATTGTTTTCAGTTTTAATTCATGGGAAAAGATAATTCTTACACTGCAACTATCGGGCAGACATGTAAAGGATGTTTAGCTCCTTGGACCGCTGCTCTGTGTTGGTCAGCATTTTGTCACTGTGATCAAAATACCTAACATGAGCAACTTAGAGAAGGGAAGATTTATTTTGGCTTCGGTTTCAGAGATTTCAGTCCATGGTGTGCTGGCTGCAAGGCAGACATGAGGCAGAGGGTGTGGTGGGGAAATCTGCTCAGCTCAAGGCAGCTGGGATGGGTGGAGAGACAGGAAGCACCCAGGGGAAGATATAAACCCCAAGGCCACACTGCCCCAGCCAGTAGTATTCACCACCTCCCAGTAGGTGGAGTCAAATTATAATCCACTGGAGAGATTCAGTCATTTGCCCTCTGAACATGCTACAATGCCTAACACATGAGCTTTTGGGGACACTCCAGATCTAAACCACAACATTCTCCCTTTATCTGACATCCTAAATTCTAAAGAAAAGCTGCACCTAAATGATCTAGATGTTACTGGCTAAATAATCTTTCTTCAGATTTACAGACCCCAGAACATGGGGTGCACTTTTGGATAACATCAGAATGTAGAACACCCTTTCTTATGCTGCAATCCTGAGCATCAACTAGCACACAATCCATAAACTGTTGAGATGTTTAACTTGCAGAAAAGTAACATATTTGTGTAAATAACTGAACAAACTAGCCTAAGGTGGTCAAGGTCAATTGTGGTGTCCTAGCCAGAAAGAATAAAAGAAAAAAAAAAGAGAGAGAAGGAAAGACACACCAGGGTGATGAAGACCCCATCCAACAGCCTTCCTGCCTGTTGTCCCACTGCTGCACCTCCTTTCCTACCCTATAAAAGCCCTGGGACATACCTAGGTTCTCTAAAATGGTCTTTTGGGTGCAGGTGCTGCCCTTGATGAAACCTGATTTCCTCTGCACCAATTCTCCTCTCCTAAGTATTGGCTTTCAAGCAGTGAGCAGGTTAAGAATTGACTCCAATAATACCTCTCTCTTTTTTCTGTTTTATATTTTCTTTCCTTTTTTCTTCTATTAAAATAAATACAAATTGAAACACAAATCCACTTAAAAGTTTTTCTCTTGGCATTTCAGCTAAGATAGGAAAAGGAAAAAGAAAAAAAAAAAAAAAACTTCCAATGAATGGGTTTTGCCCAGTTGCATGGCATCCTAAACACCTAACAGTTATATTTTAAGTTTGCCTGGCTGATTATTGCTTAGGGTAATAAAATGGTTCTATCTGTCTTCATAACTACTCTTATGCCTTGGTCAAAATTTTCATGGACCTGGAAAAATTTTTAAAGTGCATGGATGTGGAGCAGGGAAGGAGTAGTTAGACACTGCCTGAGAATATGCAGGTGGTAGGAGACTCCCAAATATCCCTCCACTCCCCAGGGTCTTTAAAGATAGCCTTTTTATTAAACTTTTCCTTGGAGATTTGGTCAATCCATACAGAACTGACCCCAAATTCTACCTCTGCCATGATTATTCTCACATGAGGCTGTTGTATTAGTAATAGATGTCTTTTTGTAGCAAAACCCTCTCTTGGGGCCCAGAGCCAGGATATTCCTACCTCTAGGAGACAATCTGTATGAGCAATAGCCTGTTCTTATTGAGCAGATGCAGAAACTGAGGCTCTGGAAAGCAAACTCATTTGCTCAGTATCATAGAGCTTGAAAGTCACCATTTCTGACTACAGAACCTACTCTCCTAACTCAGTTGGCCCAATAGGGATAAGATGGGAATGGAAACAGACATGGAGGGAAGCCATCCCCATCCAGCTCCTATAGCCGCTGGGACATCACACCCTGCCTACCCTGAGTCTTGCACCAGAAATGCTGACAGGCTCATACTAAGATGGAAGTGGAGACACGTGAAGAGGGGAGAGGCCATAAGGAGCACTGTGGGGCAGACAATGGACATTCTTTCTTCTTAACTTCCCTGGCTAGGAGCCTGAGGTCAGTGACAGAAGTTCTATCCCCTAGGGTCCCCAGAGAGTTGGTATGGAACTGAGTGTAGAACGAGGCCAGATACTCTGAGGGATGAGCAAGGCAGCACTCAGTGCCTCACACTCGGCTCACCTGGGAGGCCGCTTCCTGCCGGAGGATAGGCTACACCAGGGGGTATGGGGGGCAGGAGCCATATTTCCTCTCTGATTTGGGGTTTCCACAGGAATAATTTGACTTACCAGAAGACCTTATTTAAAAATAGTATTAAAAATTAAAATTTAGATTTTAAAATAAGAAAAAAAATCTCTGTTTTGACGAAGATGGAGCTCTAGATTTACCAGTTTCCTTTCCATACAGGTAAGGATTTTGCTTTAAGATCACATAGAGGGTGTGCTGCTACCTCTCCATCTAGGAAGCAGGATGTCTTTTTTTAGAGCTTAGAAGCCACATGGACTAACTTGCATTACATGATCCTTCAGAACTGTGGGGATTCCCTAGACAGTTCCCAAGTCCTCAGGGAACTACACTCTTTCCGTTACTTAGATGACACTTAGTTCTTTGAATTTCTCGGAGAAGCAGGCTCTGCTCCAGGCAAGCATCCCCTGACACTCACTCTGTTGTCCCATCCCTGGCTAACGCTGGTCTATGGCAACTGCAGAGCCTTGCAGAGGTGGCTCAATGGTGCCAACCTTCCGATTTGTGTGAGCAGAGCAGCAGCCAGAAGAGATGCTCTCTCAGAAATCTATGTGGAAAGGATAGTCTTTGTGGCTTTCAGTTCTGAAAAACAGAAAAGTGAATAAAAAATAGAAACAAAGAATTATTATTTTTAAGAGAAACATTTGAAATGACATAATTATGTATTTTTAATGTCCTAGGATATAAATTAGTCTTTGAGTTCATTTGGTGGCCCATTTTCAAACAAGGAAAAATTATGGTAAGAAGGGTTAATTAACCTAGAATTTATGTTGTAACTAACTCTGAGTCAACCATCCAATTGGAATATTTCTCTGTTTATTTTACAAAGGAGTAAAAGAGGCATATTTACGTGGGGAATGTGGCCAATCGAAGGTTCCTGTTAAGACTCATGATTTCATCCATGTGATTCTCTGTTAATTCAAAATCGAACACCTGGAAATAAAATTTTTAAAGGAATTTCAGCTCATTCATATTTAATTTGCATACTACTTACAAAGCACTGTAATACACCTGCAAGGGACAAGAGGATGGGAAAGAAATACTTCATCAGGACTCTGGAACTTGCCCTGCATCACAGCTGACCTGGCCGAAATGCACTTTGATTTGAATCCCTTGGTTGGAGTTGGCTTACCCTTGGCTACTTTAGGAAACCTTGAAAAGACAGGACACATGTTGCTTTTATCTTTTGGAAGTAAAGAAAATATGGAAACAGTCAAAAGGTGCAGCAAAAAGTTTTTTCCATTGACCCACCTTCTCCCCTGCAAAAGACGAAGCCATTTGTTCCATATAACCCCACCAACTAGGGAGCCACCTGCCCCTGAAACTGTTCACTATCAGCATCCGTGTCACAGAACCATTCTTCTGAGTAATCTTTTTTTGTTTTTTTGTTTTGTTTTGTTTTGTTTCTTCTGGAATAGTATTCTTGCCCCCTCCCATCCTCATTCACACTTGAGGATGATGACAGTGACCCACTCCCACAACAACAGTGCTTCATGAGTGTCACCCACCAGTGTGGAGGGGCTGATCAGAGAAGGGCACGAAGGCCCAGCAAGTGATTCCAATATACCCTGGTGGGTGAGAGGCCTGTGGGAGGCCAGCCTCTACCCCAGGAGATGACCATCCTGAAACCATGAGAAATTGGTTACACACAGTGTGGGAATTCTGATCGGAGGAGCAGATATGCTGGTGGAGTAGTTTGGGTTAAGGAGAGAAGGAAACAGCTTTAGAGAGTCCCTAAGGTCAGGCGGTTGTCTCTGGCTGGCCCAGGGACAGCATCTTCCCCAGTGGGTGGCTGACCTAATGCAAAGGAACAGGGCACCCTGACTGTGCCCCAAAGTCCTAGAGTCAAATCCATTGCCACAAGGGGCCATGCCAATCCAAGGCACTGAGAGCTACTACAGGTGAACTGAAGGGCAGTGTGGCTCTTCTAGCATCTGCCAAACCTTTGTGCAGCTATGAACCATCATGGGTTGGAGGTCCTCAGATTCAGAGAGTCGGATGATCTTCTTGAGTATCTGACCTTCCAGCAGCAATCCTGGCTGCCCTGTGGGGGCTGAGAGCACCATAGCTGGGCCCAGGTAGGAGTCAATGTCAGCTACTGTATGCCAAATTCTAACCTCTGGCCCAAGACTGGGCCTAGTTCCCAGAGGCTTGTCAGAAGCCATCCAAGAGAGAACTTTTACTTGCTACAACTCTCACACTCCTCAGGTATGAGAGTTGGCTGGTCACCTTTAGCTGATTTGAACTGTTTAAAACCAGGATGCCCCAGGAAGGATGAAGGGTAGTGCACAGGTAGCAGGTGGGAAAGGGAACCTGTGCCCCACAGGCAAGGGCCTAGTCAGGAGAGGACTGAGTACTGCAAGGTTCTCTGCCCCATTCTCAAGGTCTCCCCTTGAGAATGTATCCTCATGGATACCCTGCCTCCACTTCTGAGAATGCACTCTTGCCAACAAAGAGGCTGTTCCCAAACCAATCAGCCTGACACACATAGCGAGCCCAAAGGCATCGGCACTGCCCCAAATAGGTCAGTCAGTGGGTACATCAGGGCATGCACGCTTTGTGCTAGCTGTTGTACTGAGCCCCGAGAATCCAGCAGTGCCTCACACAGGAGACGGGAAGCCCAAAGAATGACACAATCTCTGGGCAGAGAACTATGTCTACTGCAGATCCAGGTAACTAGCAACCCCTAGCACACACAGGTCTACACTGTACTCACGTGACTAATGAGTGTGGGCTACATGAGAGATTTCCCATGATGATGACTGGCAGCTAATGCCAGGCACTTTCCTACCCCAGGCACTATGCCAATCACTATTTACATTATGTTTAACTCTACAGCATCCTGTGAGATGCACCTGATGGGAACCAAGTTAGAGAGGACCCACGGCTGCTAAGTGGTGAGTAGGCCTGTCAGATCCTAAGTCCGAGATCTTAACTACTGTGCTATAGAGTGTGCTCTGGGTTGAAGGCACATCTAGTAAAAAAATAAACTTCACATACTTCCGTGATTCTTGGTTGAGGTTCAAAATGCTGTCCTTACAAGAACCATAGTCTTTCATGTTTTATACATATTCTGGTAAATAAAGATACCTACCCATTGGTTTTTCACTCCTACCTCTCTAGTCTCTAGATGAGAGTCAGGGCTAAATCCTTCAACCAACACCACTCAAGGTCCATGCCCTCCTGCGACCAGTGAGCATGCCTCCATGTGGCAGATGGATGAGGTGCTACCAACCTTCTTCCTCCTCCTCATGACTATGTGGCTGGACAACATCCAGCCTCCCTTGAGGGTCAGTGTGGCCCCATCATCATGTCAGTCCACTGAATGTGAAAGGAAGTGAGGTGCACTCCAAAGTCTTGGCCTCCCCCAATTTCTCCCATCAGATGCTTTTCCCTCCTTCCCATGGTGGGCTGCATGGCAAAGAAACCAAGCTCTGGTGGACAGGGGAGCTCTGAGATGGAAGGAGCCCAGGGCCTTGGGTCACTGAGAGAAAGATTGATTGCCAAGACAGTGCAGAGGAATAGACAGCAGATGTGTCAAGGCCACAGGATGCTGGGCCTGTTTGTTATGGTAGCTAGCCCACCCTAACTAATATAAATTCCCAAACCCTCTAGCATCAAAGAAAGAAAACACCTACCTGGATGTTTTCTTGAATCCGCTTTGGGTTGGTAGACTTGGGAATCACTATCAAATTCCTCTGGATCTGAAACCTGATCAGAATCTGCAGAGGAGAATTGACATCACACAGTGGTATTCTCATGAAGTCAAACCTAAGTCATTTCCCTAACAGCTTGAGCCTTACTATAGAGCAAGAGTCCACAAGTCTCCTTCCTGCTAAATCCTTGAGAAATCTCACTGGCATTTTCCAAACAGTTCTCTCGGTACGTCTGTAGTAACTGCCATTGGCCCAAGGAAAGGTCAAGGACCTGCTCACACCTTAATGGGATTTCCTTAACATGTGTCCAGTCTCCAGAGAAATCAGGGCAAGAACAAGCCATTGTAATAAAGGACTCTTCTGTTCCCTTTTGCACTAGCTTCCCATGCAGATGGTGGGGCAGAGGGGACTGCCTGTGAACTCCTCCTGAGTCCTGGCGGGGGGGGGGGGGGCAGGAGCGCAAGCTTGAATCAATGGGACTATGAGGCAACAATTCACTTTCCACACTGGGAAGTTCTGATGAGTCCTGGACTCATCCAGGTGAGCTAACCCTTTCCTAGAAACTGACAAGCCTTTTAATTCAGGAGGGAGAGGATGTGGGAAAGTAATTCCCAGGTGTGACAGCCCTCCCCAGTACCTGAGCACATGACTTGTTATAGTGATTTGCAATTCTCCGAATCGTGGGGTTATTCAGCAAGTCCGTTCCCTCCCTAGAGAGACACAGCGCAGAGGGTAAGCCAGCACAGATGTTTCTTTCTTTAAAATAAAACCTTTCCCCCAAATGAAAGGTTCAGTATTTTCTTATCACAATACACACTCACTGTTGGAAATTTGAAGGATGCAGAAAAGCACATCACCCCAAATACTTGTCTGGAGAAAATCACGGAAAACATTTTGGTGATATCTACATATCCCTTTTCCATGGCATTTTGAACTTCTTATCAAGAACCAGGTGGCAACAAAAACCACCATGCAGTGGGCTCTCCATGCTGTGGCAGGCCCAATGACATACAGACCCTCTAATGCCTCGGCTGTCTCCTATCAGACCTAGCAGAGGTCTCTAGCACTGCCAGGCAATCTTGTGGTGATGGTGAGAATCTCAGAAAAGTACATCTCCAATACCATGAAAAGGTGGACACTGAACACATGAAAACTTCACTACAAGAACTTTTGAAAGACTATGATACATCTGTGGGAACCATTTTTTCAAGAGCCATTTATTATGATTTATTAAGTAGTTACTGTGCTTCAAGCACTGGGCTAGTTAGAGTCCTCAAAGGGTCCCTAAGGTAGCAAATATGGCCCAATTTTCTTTCCAAAGACCCATGTTGTATCCCCTCCTTTACTGGATCTCCCACTCATCCATCAGAGGCCCTTCTATCCCAAAGTTCAGCTTTGATATATGACCAGCCTTCTAGATATTCCTTGGCTGCTACCAAGTTCAAATACACATGCCCCATTTCATATGGAAAACATGCAAGTGATAAAATTCAAATAATTTCAGCCTGTCCAGGATCCTAATATGATCTAGGCACTGAGCTAAGTTCTGAGAGCAGAAGAATGAATAAGATACAGTCCCTGCATTCAGGGGACTTTACCCAGTGGGACAAAGTAAGAATAAAATAGTGACAAGATGGGGTGGCATGGACCGTGTGAAGGAGGGCTTCCTGGAGGAGGTATAATGCTGGATTGAACTTCATTTAGAAACAGGAGGGCACAAATTGAGAAAACATAGATTTGTGGGTAAAAAGATCAGTATAAGCAAAGGCACAGAGAGTAGAAACACCCTTTTCTATCCAAGGAACTACTGGTAGTTCCGTGTGGTTGATGCAGTAAAGTTCGGCAGCAAGGGGAGGGAGGAGGCTAGAGGCACCCAGAGACCAGGCCACCTGCAGCTCAGGGGCCAGCCAAGACCTGAAGAATTTTTGAGCAGGAAAGTGACATGATTATATGAAAACAGCTACTTCAGTATTCCTGAGCAGTACACTGGAATGGGATGGCTCTGGGAAGGAGCTAAGGTGCTCCTCATAGAACCTGAGGGAATCCTTGCTTCACCCAAGTAGAGATGGTGACAACAGAGATCAAAAGACATCTGAGTTCTCTTGGCACCATAATCAATAAGTCTTGGTGGGGGATTAGACCATGGGAATGGGAAAGATGATTTCCATAGTTCTGGCTTAGGTGGCTAAGTGGGTGGTGGTAGCTGATAAAGGGAGCACAGTACAAATTCAAGGCTAGGGGGAAGATAACACATGGAATTAACATTATCTAATGAGTAAGAGGTCTGTGAAAAGTCCAGGTAAAGAAGTCAGTAGCTGACTGATTTACTACTGGGGAGCTCAGCAAAAGGGGTCACTTGAGGCTGGTTATGTAAATTAAGAAGGGAAAAATGACTCTAGCTCCCAGTAACAGTTCCCTATCTCCAGCCCAGGGGCTTGGGAGGTGTGACTGCCCTTTGCGACCCCCCACATCCTGCCCATCCTTCTTGATGGGAGTCCTTCCATCAGATGAAAGGGGAGGGTGGTATCTATTGCTGCCAGGACTCCAAATAACACAGTCACTGACTCATCCTTACCTCGAGCCACCAAGAGGACGGTAAGCAGTCACAGACACATCTTTGGCTTTGCAAAAGCGAATCAAATTCTTCTGAGTAAGATATGGATGGCACTCAATCTATAAACAGAATCACAGCATACCACACAATTCAGATAACAGCATGCTAAGAAAGTTCTAAAAGACAGACCAACACTGGTGTCTTGGTTACCGTTGATTAGCTGCAGGCCCCAGGCCAAGGCCTAAATATCCTCATCTGCATGTGAGCAGGCTGGGCCATGCCAGGGCCATGATGCCAGGTCCTGTAGAGGCCTATAAGTCTGCAGCCTCATAAACACCCACTTGCTGTAGTGTCACCTGCTTGGTGTGGCCTTCCTCAGTCACTCAGAGAAAAGCTGCTTCATTCTGCGGCTCCTACCTCTCTCCTGTCCTTTATTTTTATCTATAGTATCTACAATTATCTGACACACCCTATATATTTCATTATTTTTGTCTGTTGTCACCAGGATTTAAGTTACATGAAAATAAGGATTTTTGTCTCAACTGGTTTCGTTCATGGGTGTACCCCAACACTGAGAGCAATGGAGACATAGAGAAGGTGCTCAGCAAATATTTGTTGAATAAATAAATGAAATAAAGGCATTACATATGACAAATACACACTAGAGGTGATGCTGGTGAACATTTTGAGAAACTTGAGAGCAGGGTTGTAGTCCCTTCCATATGCTCTGAATTCTCCTGGCCATTCCAGATTATAAGTGGACTTAAAATAAGTGTTTGTTCAGATGGAATTAGAAAGAACTATGCCTGTCCTCTCAGGATCGTGTGTGTCCAGCAAGGTAAGCTTTTGGGAAAACTTAGAAAAGGTGGCCTTCTAGAACTTTCTGGTATTGTGCTCCTGGTTGCTCACAACCCTGACAAGGCAACAACCATTCTTAGGTATTTAAAATGCTGCTCAAGAAAAAATCCTTACTCAAAACAGAAACTGACATGCATATAAGTAGATTGTGTGCATGTGAGGTCTTAGAAAAGGCTGCACTGTCTTAGAAATCAGGTAGGTGGCTGCTCTTTGTGGTGGGAACTAGCACAGGACATAGAGTTTACAGAAGGCTGAGGATCACGTTTCTTGTTCTGGGTGCTGAACACTGGAATATGTTCACTAGTGAACACTCCTGGAGCTATACTCTTTATGACTCACGCACCTTCTTTATGTATGTTATATATCACATTTTTGAAGAAAAAAGCTAATTTATTGAGAAAAAGGAAAGAAAAAGAAGAAAGTGATACTCTATTCTTAATTTTTGCAAACTGGAAGCTACTAAGTGCCCACCCAGGGGCCAACACCAGTAAAACGGGTAAGTTCACTATCTGCACAGTGGAATTCTACACAGAAATGAGAAGGAAAACTGTACTCCCACGTGCACGTGGAGGGAACTGACAAACAACGCTGTGGGCAAGAACCCTGACACGAGAACTGATGGCATGTTACTATCTCAACTATAAATGTCAATGTCACTGGACATCAGAACAGTGGCTACCCCTGCAGGACAGGGATACAGAGTGGAAAGGAGAAGCAGTGTAGAGTGCTGGGATACTGGATGCAGGTTGGGGAGCTATGCTCAGTTTAAAAAATGTACCAAGCTCCACTCACAGGTGTGCGCGTTTCTGTCTATGTAAATGAAAAGTTTAAGAAAATAAAGGGCTGCAAAAACGCTCTTTGGACATTCAAAGCCAGTCAGTCAGATTAGCAAACACAATAGTCCTTTGCTCCCAAGTCTTTTCTCTGCATTAAGAAAAAAATATGTACCTTTACCTCTGCAGCCTGAGGGGCTGGGCTGAAGATATTGGGTCATCTGTCCCTTTCTTGCTGCCAGTCTGCAAGGGCCAGGAGAGGCAGTGGGAAGGGTTGCTTTCCTCTGATGAGGAGGGACCTGCCAGGACCTCCCCTTCTGAATACATCCGAGGATATGCCTATAGGTGTGCATAGAGAATCAAGCTCCAGATCACACCCTACAGGTCAATGGCGCTGTCCAATCATATAAGGCTTTAAGATAGCCGCTTGCCTGCTCACCCTGTGACATTGCCTAACTGCTAACTTAAGTTATAATTTTGACAAAAATGGGAGAAAAACACCTCCTTTGTGATTCATGCATTCTGCCATTTCCAGCATGGCCAAACAGAGGTAACAGCTGGGCAGCCAACTACCCTACTTAAGCCCTCCCCATCCTCCTACCAGCTCACCTGGTTAGTTATTGGCTTGAACTTCAAATCAGGCTTATTCAAAAGTCTCTCAAGCTGTTCATGATTGAAGTTTGACACACCAATGTCCTTCACGAGTCCTTTAATCACCAAGTCTTCCATGGCCTAAAAGAACAAAGGACTTTGCTGTGTGTACAAGCTCTGTCTATTTTTCTGATAAACGCCCTCTCTCACCAACTCTGCATGGACTTCTAAAACTGGATCCACCCCAAACTGTAAAATATTTTACTTGAAACTTCAAAACCACTGTTGAATGTAAGGTCTAGTCCCAGTTCCATCTTTTAATACCTTTATTTTATTTATGTATGTATGTATGTATGTATGTGGTGCTAAGGATCAAACCCCGTGCCTCACATGTGTGAGGCAGGTGATCTACCATTGAGCTACAACCCCAGTCCCCAGTTCCATCTCTTAATAGCAGGAGACACTGGGAAAATTACATGACCTTGATAAGCCTAAACTTCCTCAGTCACAAAATGAGGACAATATTATCTACACATATCAGAGAGTTGTTTCAAGGCTACATGAAATGATGTACAAAAAAGCATTTAGATAATGCTGGCATTGAGCAAACCCAGCACATTTTAAGTACTAATATTTCTATTACCTTCAATAATTGTTGATCTGGTGTTTGGCAATGTGGGCCCTGTTGGTTTCATTTTTCCACTTTCCTTTTCACCTATGTGACCATCTTTTTAAAGGACAATGGTGCACCGTCACTCTCCTATTCCACCTTAGCCATTTAGCATTTTAAAGAACTCACGAGCAGAGCAACCTGAAGCCAAGAGCTGCCACTGACCACAAGCCAGCCTGCCTCTTTCTTCAGAAGTGCACGGCCTTCCTGTCAGTGTGGATGGTCAGGAGTAAGTCCTACCAGGTCACAAGGACAGTGACTGATGAGCTTAAGTGCACCATTGCTGCTGTGCTGCTGCAAACACCAGAACCTTGCTTGTGCTACATGAAAAACCTAGAGTTTACCCCAGATCTTTAAAGAGAGGCACCCCAGTGTGACAGGAAGGACAGGAACCCCTGGGCACTGCTCCTGACACCTGAGACACATGGTAGCACGTCTCCACATTCCACTTATTCATAAGAGGAGAGGACAGTGGTGCTCAGCCCAGTGGTGTCCTGTCATTTCCCTCATGTCTCTAACTGGGTGACCTCAGGCTCCCTCCTGGCTTCACCTTGCAGCCTCATACTAGTGGCTCCAGATGTCATCTCCTGAATTTAAGCTCTGCCCTGAATTCAGCAAGTGCATTTTCTTCCTGGGCTTCAAACATGACCAGGCTCTGTCCCGCACTGGGCCAGCTCTGCTAGAGCCCTCAGGGAATCTTACCAGGCTCTCCCTGCACCAGCCGGCCAGTTGGCATCCACACACTCAAATCCACCACTTCCCTGGTTTCCCTCACCACTGTCTTGGGCCCTCACGACCTGTCTGTCATCTGGACCCTGAAAACAGGCTTGGTACTTGTTGACTCTCTCTCCATTCGATTCTCCCACCTCCCCATTGTGAGCTGTACCATGCTGCCAACATTAGAGTCCTAAAATGCTTAAAAGAGAACTAAAAGGAACTATAACGTACTACTAGTGGCTATCATGGTGTAACAGGAACATGGAGTTTTGAATTTTATTTTTTATATTCTTCTGTATTTTCTGAAACAAACGTGTGATAATTCTAATTAAAAATAAGTAAACTTTGGGTGGGAACAAAGGAGGTCTGTATTAATTATTCCTAAAATAATATTTCAGAGAGACATGCCACCATAAGCGAAAGGTAATAAGAAAGTCATGTGAGGTCTCCGAGTTCTTCAGGTCTTCTTTCCTAATTTACACTGCAAACACTGTGTCTCAAGTAGACAACTCAGGGTCTGAACATAAGGTGTTCAAGTCTCATACCCATTCCTATCTGGAGGTGTATCACCAGGGATGATGTTGCCAGAGGAGGTGTCTCAGCTTACCTCCCATGTTTCCAAGAAGCTTGTATCACTAGGTATAACTACACCGCTGAGATCCAAAGGGACATCTTCTTCTCCAGGCTGTGAGAACCAGAAGAAAGGAGCTTACTGGGGCTTGTGATCCTCCCTGATTAGAAACTAGGGGGACAGGGAATCCAGATATTGGGAAGAGCTCTGTTGTGAGACATCCATCTAAGCCTTGGCCTTGTCCTAAGCATTACTAGCCTAGCTTGACCACTTCTGTTCTGTAGGCCTCAGCCTCCACTTTGATGAAATCAAGGATTGTGAAGACTGAGTGGTCAGCAAAGTCTATGCCAGCCTTGACTTTGTTCACTGTTCACTTCTCACAAGGTAAGAAATAAAGATCTTGGTTCCCTGCTTATTGTTAAAAGTTTAATAACTTCAGGCTAGGAATGGGGTATTAATGGGGATCTCCTTCAAGTCTTAAGAGCAAGTCTTAAGTCTTCTTGTGACTCCATTACTAGGATCTTTCCTTTTCTTAGAACCACCATCACAATGATAGATAATGAAGTGAGAATCCAAAGGTTACAGGAAGTGAAGGGTAGAGAAAGATACCCTAAAGTCTCGAAATCTAGAGTTACCCTTAGAGCAACTGTAGATATTGCTTTGTAATCTGACCCTTGTTCATTTACAATCCTACCTCACTAACATTGTCACAGGGCAAGTGGCAGAAAATACATATCCATTTATTAATCCTTAAGCATTAAAAATTTTGAAAGTTCTGGCCTGATCCATATTTTAGAGGCATTTTCTGTGTTAATGAGAAGTAATTGTTTACTTCGCAGCTATCTCCCATCTTGATATTTTTTTAAACATCCACATAAGTCTAACCACTTACTGAGCAGTACCTGGAAGCCCATTGGCCAGTGCATCAGGTACAGATCCAAGTAATCCAGCTTCAAGGCCTTCAGACTCTTTTTGCATGCCATTTTCACCAAGGACGGCTCATGATAGGTGCACCACAGCTACAGGGAGAAGGGAGACCACAGTCACACAGCTGCCATCCACAGCCAACACAGCATCCGCTCCATATTCCTACAGAGCTACTCTCTGGGAGATCAAAACATTCAAGTTGAGATGACAACAAATACAACAGGGGAGGTTCTCAGGAGAGGACAGTGGCAGCACCCTTAGCAAAATTCCCCAGGAGTCTACACACAGGGCTTTGCTACCTCCCTCCTACTCAGGGGACATTCAGGACACCAGAAGACATTTGGTGGGAGGGCTGATGGTTATTTGGATTGACTGAAACCAATACAAGAAAAAGAAAACCATGCTGTTCGGCAGAAAAGATAGGAGTAACAATCAAACGTTATGTTTCCAATACAAATTGGCTTTATGATCAAGGTTCTCCATTACTAAGGTAGATAATCATATGGGTTAAACCAGATGAGTTAACATATGTTGCCTTATATTAATGTAGATATTTCCATCTCACTTCTAGGAAGTAGGAAAATTTATGATTGCTTTTCTCCTCATTACTTTTCCTCCTATATTTTTATTAATTGTGACAGAAGCTGACCTGAAGGCTCTGTCATAGCAAGTGAAAAAAAAAAATTCATAAGATAAAGTAAAAGCAAGGAGATTAAATGAAATCAAATGACAAGTATAGTGTATTAACAGAAATTGGGGGACAGACAAAAATAAAATGCAAATACACCACACTGTTAACAGTAGTTGCTTCTAGGCAGTAAGTATATTGACAGAATTACATTTTTTATGACTTTTTGAAATCCCCAAGTTTCTGCTGCTGGCTGTGATCCACTCAGAAGTAACCCATCGTCAGACTACAGGGCAAGACTCAGAAATCCCATTACCCATCTCACTACCTTGATATTCAGAAGTCTCCTTCCTTGGCCAAGCATATACCAAGGCTTCTCCTTTAGCCTCTGCCCAGCTAAGACAGCAACAATGAATGATAAAACTTAACTGTATTTCAGTAAAACAGAAAGGCAAACTCCCTATAGAGAGTTCCCTAAATCTCAGAATTATGGGAGTTTAGATTTGGAATTCATTCAGAAGAATGAACAACAAATATTCACACTTCCTGAATGACAGCTAGAACTTGGACCCATGACTTCTGGTCTCCTGGTTTTAACATTTGCTTCAAGGTCAAAAAAAAAGGAATTCATTAATTCTGTACTACTTAGTCTACCTCCTATACTGTTTAGAAGGCTTACCTTTTTAAATATCCTTCACACTCATTCCCCTCCTCTGCATCCTTCTCTCGCTGAAGTTTAGGCCTTCATCACTTACCACCTACACTGCTCTTTACTGGTCTCTTGCCTGTCTCAAATGCGTGCTCCTTTCAGCTTCTACAATATCCAACATACAACACAAATATCGCTTACCTATAATACACACTGCCTGACTTAAAGACCTCTTGGTTTTACTTTGTCTCCAGGAAAACAGGCTTCTTGAATAGCATACCAAAATCTTCACAGCCTGGCCCAGCCTCATTTCTCATCACCCTGCCACCTCTCACTGTGTAATCCACAAACACCAAGCTTCTTACAAATCCCTGCATCTGCATTCCCTGTGTCTATGTGCAATCTGCTCCCTTGGTTTGCAATTCCATCCCAAATCTTCTTTACCTGCACTACTCCCAGAGCTACTTATTCAGCAGATCTGCTGGGGAACTTGGAATCTGCATTTTTCCAATCACTCCGGGTAATTCTGAGCTTGGGAATTTCTGTGTAGACAGAGTTCATGAAGGTTGGAACTTTGTCCTACTCACCACTGGAGCCAAAGTGCCTATTACTCAATCAATTTTAATTTTAAGAATGCACCTAAATGAAATAATAATAATGGAAGGGAGATCAGTAGAGATCAGCAAGTGAATTATGAGGAGGGGAGGAAAAAGGAAGGTATTGAGAAATGATAATGTTCAAATTATGTAATATGCATGTATTAATATGGCATAGTGAATTATACTAATATGTATAATTATAAAATGCACAATAAAAAATAAAAATATATGTTAGCAAAAAAGATGGAGCAAGAGAACTTAATAATAATAAGTGAAAAAAAAGCAGGCTGTAGAATAATGTGTTTGGTGTAGTTCTGCTCCTGAAAAAGCAAACAAACCAATACCCTGCATATGAGCATATGCACTGCATGAGCCAGAGAAAGTGCAGAAGACTGTTCACATGAATCAGTCAGAAAGATGAAGACACAGAATTTGGAATGTGGCCAGAGAAGAGGAAAATTATTAACTCTGTTTTTAGACATCTTAGTATTGTGATAAATTATTATACAAGAAAAAAAGAATGTTTTACCAATTGGGGGATCTCTGCACTCCTACCTGAGTGATTAAATGCATAATATGAAGCAAAGAAAGCTACATATAATATAACTTAGCATGTTTATTAAGCTGTGATACTTCTTGTTAGTTTTTGTTCAAGCAGAAAACAAAGCCATCTCTTCCCATCAGGAGACTGGTGAGTGCTCCAAGCAAGGCAAGTTCAGCTCTTCCATTGCCTAAGAGTACAGTGGCTGGGACTCCACTGTCCCTGCAGCTAAAAAGCCTACCTTACTGACAACAAACAGGTCCTCTCGTCTCACGACACCCTCCTTGATCTTGTGTCGAATTCCTGCTCCTATCTCATTCTCGTTGTTGTATAAGTAAGCGCAGTCAAAGTGCCTGTACCCCGCATCAATGGCCACCTTCACTGCCTCAGCAGCTTCTCCTGGAGAAGCCTGCAAAATCAGCAGAAAAGAAGTGTTCCATCAAAGTCAGAGAAATGCAACCTCCAGTTCTCTCTGTCCACCTGAGAATAGAGAAGCAAATGATACATACTTACATAAAGGCAATCTACCACACAAAAAAGCATAGACCCAAATCCACATAAGTAGTCTGGATCCCACAGCAATAGAAAAATTCAGAAAAGAAGGCAGTTACTGCAAATTGAGCTCTATCAAGGCAAGGGATTGGAACTATGGGAAGATTGTGGGAGAAAGTTTACAGTCTCAGAAAACTGGGGATTCTTATATCCTCAGTTGAAGGGTAATTGACAAACATCCTCTGCACTTCAAATATAAAGTATAGCAGTATAATTGTCTTCATTTAACAAGCAATAGATTCAGAGTGGCTGAAAGCTAGTAAATCAAACATCCATCTTAAGTTGAAAAGAGAAAATAAAAATAAAAATGTTGTTAATGAACTTGGAAACAAAGATGTAATAGAGAAGACCAGAAAAGCTAGAAATCAGTTATTTGAAAAACCTTAACATGATAGACAAAACTTCTGGCAAGATTAGTCAAAATAACATCAATTTTAAAAAATAAAATGACATGAATGAAAAGCAGGATATGAATATAAAATAGATTTAAAAGAACATATGCCAACAATTTGGAAAAATGACAGCAAATAGAAGAAACTCCAGAAAAATTTAACTCAAAAAGAAATAAAATTTGAAAAGTTTTGTAATTATTAAAGAAATGAAGCCACTAGAAATAAAAGAAAACCACCATTTACAGAGTTCTAGAAAATTTCCAAGAAGAATAATCCCAATTTATCATGAAATCTTTCACATAACAGAAAAAAAAGAAATACTCTCAACTTGTTCTACTAAAAATAACAGTTTAACCCATCAAGGATGGCTACCAAATATCACACTCCCGGCTAGATGCTGAGAACCAATATGAACAAAGCATATCCTTGACCTTCAAAAGCTGATTGGCAGATGGGAGAAATAATTTAAACATTGAACTAGCAGGGGCTGAGTATTCTAAACCTGACTCAATCAATAACTCCCATGTGACTTCTCATATGAACATCTTTTTATCAAGGACTAAATTTATTTTTTAAGAGCACATTGGTAGTCAGTGCTGTCTTTCAAATCACAGGCAGGGATTACAAAGTTCAGGCAGGGAAAGGTCCAAACTGCTAGTACTATCAGCCACTAAGGGGGTTGTTTCTAGATAGGGAAATTGAAGTTCCAAAGTTTATTTTTAAAACCAAGTTGGCAATTCTAAACTTTCCTCATCTTTTCAACAGAGATAACCTTCCCGGTCTTCTAGTCTTCTGCCTTACACAAGCCTAACAGCCTCTCCTCTTGGCTTCCCCAAACATAACATCTTAAGGATTATTGACTTGGCCTGGATCTCACCTACCATTCTGAAATACCTAGCTGCACTCGCCATTTTCAGATAAGTGTTTGCCAAAATATCCCATCATTTACACAAAGGGGTAATTCTACATTACAAAAATAAACCAGACTCAGAAAGACAATTATTGAATATTTTCTCTCAAACGAGGAAGGAATGGAGGGAGGGGAGGGGAGGGGAGGGAAGGGGAGGGGAGGGGAGGGGAGAAAAGGAACATAAAGCAGGCTACTATTAAGGAAGGGGAAGGAGAACAGGAGGAGGGACAAAGAGGAAAGAAAGGGCAGTAGGGAGGGTGGCTATGATCAACGCACTTTTTGTGAATATATGAAACTGTCATAACGAACCCCGTTATTTTGAACAATTATCAGAACAATTATAATTTAAAAAAAAAAAAAAAAGATTTTGTTTTGGAAAGTTTGGGCCCGCCCGATTTCGCAGCAGGCGGGCACCTAGGCCCTGCATCAGGTTTCAGAAGGCGGGAGGGGAGGCAGGCCGCCCTTCCTTCCCCTCCCGTGGAGCACGAATGACAGCGGGATGCCGCGGGACCGCCAGACCCCAGCGGAGAGGACAGCGGGCCTGGAGGGGCCTGGAGGAGTCTGGAGCCTCGTCTCGGGCCGCCCCTCCGGCCCGCCAGGCCGCCTCACCTTCCAGGTGCCCAGGCCCACTGCGGGGATCTTCGCTATGGTTCCCACTGCGGGGACCTTCTCCATGGTTCCCGCCGCGGTTCCAGACCTTCGCCTTGGACCGGCCCCGGCGAGTCTCCGCGGCCGCGACCAGAGGCGACCGGAGTGAGGCGCGGAGAACTCCCTGATTGGCTGGAGCTGCGACGGGCTGAAATCTGCGCCCCGATTGGTTGGCGGCGCTGAGGCAGCAGGGCCAATGGGCCAAAGGGTTCTCTGATTGGCTGGCGGTGCTGCCCGCCTCCTTTGGGCCTAACAACCTGTGCTCAGGTGCGCTTCTCTGCTCCCACACGTGGCGTCTCCTCTGGTTTCCTAGCAACGTGGCTGAAGCTTAGAATGGATGTTGGGGAAGGGGACCCCAAGATTCCCAGGCACTTTCCAAGCCCAGAGCCATCCCCAGGCTACTTCTGGCTAACAGCCTGCCTGGGATCCTCCTCTATCCACCCCTCTACACCTGGGTCTAGGGTAAGCCTCTCACCCCAGGGGAAAGAACCTAACAGGAGGAAATAGGAGAGGCAGTGGGACAAACCTGCGGAGGGGGTCCAACCTCTGCTGGGACCAGTCCTCTACATACAGCCTAGGGAAGTGTGGGGGGAGGCAGTAATTTTTGTGGTTCTGTCTTTGTCAGAAGACAGATTTGTCAGGGAAGAGTTTTTGTGGTTACTGTCATTCTTTGTGGTGGTCACTGTTCCATGTTGAACAGGCTGTTTCTCAAGGTATCAGCCCCGGTTAGCAGTTCTCCTTACAGGGTACTGTCTGGGGTTTAGGTCAGGCCGACTGTCTTGCTGGGCCTGAGTGACCATAGAGTGACTCTTGTCCTACGGTGGAAGATAATGTTTCAGGATGCTGTTGCCTGATTCAAGTTCATCCTAACAATTACCACCCGCTGTGTGGAGCTGGTAGTATGGGATACAGGAGAGATAGTCTTGCTTTTTTCTTTACAATTGGGATGCTTGGAGCAGATGACCCTGAAGGTCCTACAGGCTTGAGGAGGTGTTAGCTTTAATACTCCATAATGATACACGGTGCATTGAATCCTTGAAAAATGCCTTCTTCCCCAGGGGTCCTTCAGAGCAGACAGCTGCCGGGGGAGTTATGAGAGGAGGACTTGAAGTGGTATAGAAAGTGGCAGATCCCAGGACCACTCATACAGGGCCTAGGGACAAGAATGTTGGGCTCGATGTGATTCTGCAATCTGTGTATGGGGTGAAGGTGGGAGTTCATAACCCACTTGAATCAAAGTGTGGAATATGATATGTCAAGAAATTTGTAATGTTTTGAACAACCAACAATAAAAAATTAAATTAAAAAAAAAAGAATGTTGGGCTCTTAAGGATCTCATTGGAATAGCAGCTGAAGTCATGCTCAGGTTCTGGTGAAGAGCCTGCTGAGTGAGCTGGACACCCCAGAGCCAGTAGAGGGAGAAACCAGACAAGGGGGTTTTCCAAGGTCCCTTCATTACTCCTCTAGCTTGCATTTGAGCCCCTGGAGACATCCAAAGACAAGTCAAAGTTTCGTTTCTGGTTTTCCCTGCTTGGGGCTGCAGTGCCAGAGCAGACCACCAAGGAAGAACAGTGCCCCCTGTGCTCAGTAGAACAAGTGGAGCTTGGGTAGAGGCCCCACAGTGTCATTCTGGGTGTCCTGCCAACTGCCACCCAACTTGCACTTTACTTTGCTAGCATTCAGAGCCTCACGTATGCTGCCCAGAGATTGGAAAAGGGGCTCAGATCTCGCATTACTCACCCAAGCAAACATGCTCTGAGACTCCCTTTTTCAAGGGTAGTTATAGGATCTGGTGAGACTCTGGAAAGTATCGATGCAGACTCTACACTTCAGGAGCTCATAGTCTAGAGGACAGGTGGACTGAGTCACAAGACAAAATCCATGTGAGAGAGAAGAGTAATTGCCATTGAGAAATGAAGCAGGATGCTGTGAGGGAGAGTCAGCAAGGGAGAATCCTGAAAGCCTCACTGAGGTGACATTTATGCTGCCATCAGAAAGAAAAGAGGAGCCAGCTTTGTAGCAGGATGGGAACAGTGTATATGGGGAAGGCTCCACTGTGCAGAGATGTGGAGGTAGAAGTGAATTTAGCCAGAGAGGAGATTAGAAAGGAGGCCAGTGTAGCTGGAAAGAGTTTGGGAGGAGAGGAGGGGAAGGAAGGAAGAGGACAGGTCCAGACACTGAGATCTAGAAAATTGTACAGGATTTCTATTGCTGTGTCACAGCATTACCCCAGACCTAGTGGCTCATAACAGGCATTTATTGTCTTGAGTTTCTGTGGTCTATCAGCAGCCTGGGACTGTGGTCTCAACTGAGGCTTGACTGGGATAGGATCCACTTCTGAGATCATTTACAAATAAGATTCAATTTACAGTGAGATCTTTTCCTTCTTTTAGTTGGGACCCTCCCTCAGGTTTTTGAAATGGGGGCCTCTCCAGATGGTGCATATTATATCTCAGCTTGTTTCACTAGGGCAGGGTTGAGGGTGCGAGGAAGAATACTGGACAGAGGATCCAGACAGAGATGTAATTAATCTTAGAAGGAACATCCAATCACTTCTGCTACATTCTTTTGGTTAGAAATTAGAGACTAAATCCACCCTCGGGAATGTGGGGATTGCCTAATGAAATATATGCGAGGAGGTGGAGTTTGATGGAGCCACTGTAGGGACTACCAGGAATGGGCCAAAGTGAGACACTTGTGTCTAAATATAAGTAGAAAGGGAGGCCCTTGGAAAGTTTAATGCCAGAGGGGATATCCAAATTTCATTTTATTTCAACCCTTGTCTTTGATCCCAACAGCAATAATTTTTAACAGTACAGTTTCCTAGAATGTGCCCAGTAGACTCAGGAAGTTTGGTAGGGTATTCAGGAACTTCAATCTAGAAGATTTCTAAAGGAACTGTTTTTTTTTTTTTAAATGGTCTTCTTGACAGATGCACTTGTACATAACAGCATTAGCTTCACACTTGAAGTACTCTTGTTGCCTGTTAACAGCATTCTGCTACAGCTGCTTTGGATGGTGCTGTTTAAGAAATTCTGCTTAATAAGCAGTTGTTACTTCATTCTTAGGCATTGTCTTTCTCCTTTGGTTTGTCTTCAGTGAAAGCTGACATTTGCTTACTGTGGTTATTGTCTTGGTGATTGGCTCTCTGTGTGCCACACTTCAGATATGTGAGTAGCTACTGTGTATCAGGTGGTTGGGAAGGAAGTGGTAATATGTAGGAGGGCCCCCATGAAAGCAGATAAAGGTTTTGTCCTTTTGGGAGATGAAATTTCATTAGGAATTATAGTTAAACTAGAAAAGTAGCACGGAATAAGATTATATTATAATTGAAGTTTAATGGAACTCAAAAAGGAAGGAATGATGCTAAATTGTAAAGCAATGAACAATTGAGATAAGCCTTGAAGGACAGATGAATGGAAATGGTGATTGAACAGCTCCATTTAAAGATTCTCAGCTTATAAAGCTTATTATTAAGGGAAAAAGGAGAATGAAGCAGAAATGCACCATGAATGTACTTTTAAAATTATACTTTGGGGATTATTCATATTACTATTCATAGATGGTTTATTCTTTAAAATGAAGGAAGTTAGAAAAAAAGTGGCTGAATAATTCAGATTGGATGCAGCAGTTCCCTTGTCCTGTGGCCTCTTTGGCTATTGTTCACACAATATTAACAATAGGAAAGAGTCTCTGGGGCATCACCTGCACTGTGTTCTACATTCTCTGGTATTGGAGGTAATAGCCCAGATCTGCTACAGCCCATGTGCTTGTCCCTGGATGTTTGTCCCCGTTCACATAACCTCTGTACCATCTCCTCAGCAAACCTGTGACTTTTGAGCTGGATACTTCCAGACAACCAGATGTGATTTCACTGTGCACATCTGATTTTGAAAGATGACAAGAGGGAGGCAAAGTGCTGAAGCAGTGTTCCAGTGCAGCTGGGCAGACAGGCTCACTCAAGAAAGGGAAAGTGGGTCATCTGGGGCTGGACAGCTGGAAGGAAGCCACACAACAGAAATGCAATCACCTAGTGGAGCTTCAAATAAACCAAAGCCAACCCCTGTTCTGCTGGTGGCAGCTACACCAAGCCCACACTGACACTCAGGTTTTCACATACAACCAAGCACTGTGCCTTTCAATTATTGTTTTAATAACACCATTAACTTGGAAAAGTATACACTTGATTCTGTTTGAAAAGAAAGAAAGAAGCATGAAGGCAAAAAATATTACTTCAAGCAAGGTCTTTGCAAATGCCTTTGCTGCCAATAATGGTTTTACTTGACACACACCCCTTCCCCCATTGCCCAGCAGCCAGGGGACTCATCATTTGCAGAGGACGCAGAGAAAACAATCAGTCATCTAAGACAAAATCAACTTCTTTCATGTTCTTCCAAGAACAGGTTTGATGTTGTGAATTACATAAGTATCTAACAAAGTGAACAACTTTAGAAATCATGAGACTGTTTAAAGCCAGGGATTTAAAAATGTTCAAAAGGGGAAAGACTACATAAAGAGAACATAAGATTTATGACGCTGAGAGATAGCATTTTGCTGAGCTGATGAAGTCAAGATTAAGTAGGGCATCATGGAACGCTGCACAAACCATGCACTGGGCCAATGTGGACAGGAAATGTGATTCGTTTGGTCATTCAGCAGTGCTTTAAAAGCAGTGTTTTGTTTAATGATAAGCATAGGAAGGCCAAATTCATCTAGAAGGAAATGTCATGACCTGTTTTGCAACCATAATAGGTTATGCAATCTGGACAGTCTTTAGCTGCCATAAGGGATGGGGCTTAAAAAGGAATGTGTGAAGACTTCATCTTAAGCATGCTCTTTGAAGTGACCCAAGGAACACTGTGCCAGGTGAACAAACCAAAATGTATCACATTTTTCAGTTAGAAATGGATTATGATCCAAACTAACAAAAAAAAACCTCACCACAGTAGCTTTTTATTTAGTCTAAATTTCATCTTGAAGTAGATTCTTTTTAGACTGATCAGTCTGGGAAACCTTTTGGACTAGAAGAAAAAAAAAACAAAGACAGTAAATAAATGCTTTGAAAATAACAATAATGTTATTAAATAATCACTAAAATTTATGGATAGTTTGCTATGTACCAGAAATGTGCGAGGACTTTCACATGCTTTACATCTTTTACCAAGGATTTGGTAGAATCTAGCAATTAGAAATTGTTACTAGTATCAGTAATTAAACCAAGAATTTGTATTATCCAGTGCTAACTTATAAATTGGATACATTTATTTCAGTTTTTCAGGTTTTTTTCAGTGTCTTTTTGGCGGATACACTCCAGACTGGGAAGTCCACATCTCCACCCTATTTCTCTTTAACTTCAGCTAACTTTGTCCTTCCTTTATTTATTTCTCCTCGTCCATTTGATTTGTTTAAATTTTGATGAGTACCCTGTACTTTAGAACCATAAGGTAATTTTTTTGTAATATTTTTTTTTAGTTTTAACCCTAAGAAACTTTTCTTTAGGAGATAATACAGAAACATCCTTTTTTGATGTTGATATCTGATGTCAGATATTGAATGATATTGACACTGTATTATTGACTTTCATATACAATTTAATTTTGGGTATTTATAATAACTTTGTCCCTTTTAAAATGATTTGTATCATTTTGTATAATGTTAGTTTGAACTAGCCATTTATGTCTTCTTTATCTAAGCCAGATCAGAATTTAGGATGAACATTTGGGCAGAAGGAGATTTTTTTGAGCTGGGAAGAAGTGGGTTAGAGCCTGTCAGTGTCTCTTGTAATGGGTAAGATGATTGATCTTTCCACTAGGTGGGGGGGCTACTTTGTCCCCTTGTGTGTGACTGGGAGGAAGGGTTCTCAGCCTGCAGGAGGACTTCCTACCCAAGATGGGGCACAGAAACAGCTGAAACATAATTCATCATTAGCAAGGGCCAGTGATAAGACCAACTTCTTTATCAGCCTCATTGGAATGCAGTTGCTATGCAGAAAATGTTTTTTAAAATGCATTTGAATTTTTATACTGGAATTTGTTTTGCTATAAATTGAAGGGTTAGACACTAATTGAATGAGCAATAGAATCTGTAGAACGAAATATTCTCCTACTTCTGAAATCCACATGATGAATCTATACATGCTAATAGGGAAAACATCCAGGGTTCCATGTTTCTCAAGAAAGCAAGACAAATCATACACACACACACAGACACAGAAATATCTACACATATACACATATGTATATACATTCACAGACACATACACATATGCACATGTATACACAAACATACCCCCTTATATCTGTCTGTTTATATACTCAATATGCCTAGAGCATTTTATAGCATATGAGAAACTTACCAATGATTATATGTGGAGTAGAGTAATAAAGTATAGGATAATTTCAAGAAATTTGGATATTTTTAGATTAGTTTGACAATGTACTCATAATTTTATAGTTTCCTAATCTATTACATAAAATGAAAAAAAGCATTTTTTATATTTAATTGAACATTCTAAAATGTGATGTTAACATGTATTTTGATAAACGATTTTAGGAATCATTACTTTATTGTTAATTATGTTTAAATATCAAAAATTCACAAAGTATACATCAAGTGGATTACTATTTAGAATGTGCTTCATCTGAGCTTTGGAAATATTTTGTTATTCAGTAGGATTAGTTCATTTATAAAATATAAATTGAAAAAAAAATTTTGATAAAAATATTTGCCTAAATATTAGTGGAGAATATCCCTTCTGATACACTGTACTTCAGGCTTATTGAAATGCACATGGACTTCATAAGTTGGTTCTTCCTGCCCTCTGGTGGTCATTCCTCAAAATGCAGACCAAGCTGTATGAAAGTGAAACATTTAAAATTATTGACAACTTTATGAAATGTGTGGATGACAACTTGATTTTCAGAGATTTGAAGAGTCCGAGAAATCATCTTATTTAATTTTTTCCACTTAATTTTGCAACATAATCATGAAGCTAGGTTTCATAATCTTACTTGTGATTACTCACATAAAATTGAATTCTGGAATTTCTTGACTATTTCACTACATATTAAATTATCCAAAGCTGAAGTGATTTTCTGTAGAACCTTCACATATGTAGTATAATCTTAGACCTTATAACTATCTCATCAGGGGAATTATGCATATTAATAAGTGAATGAAATACTTTTAAATGTACTTACTCTTGTTTCCTACTATTAAGTCCTTAAATACCTGAGTTTTTACTTTTTATAACCACTCTGTACAAGGTGTGAGGTAGGCTCTCTTTTTTTATGCAGACTTCACACAGAAATAGAGTTACAAGGCGGGAGGCTGATAAAACTTAGTGTAAGTCCAAGGTTAAAAAGCAATCAGATTTCTAAGTTTTTTCTTAATTAAAAATATATATATATCAATTCAGTGAAATAATTGTAAATTGATTTCACAATTAAACCAGAGAAAATTGGTAGTCTGCAGCTTGTCAAAGGTTCTATTATTTTTGTTTCAAGCAACAATTGTTGACCATATTTTCGCATGTGCTAATGTGCTTCCATTTCAAAGACCTTAGCTCTTCCATCAATCTCAAGAACCATGTTCCATGGGTTAATGGAAGGCAATTTTAAAAGAATATATTAAAAAGGGATTATCTTTTCTGAAGAATTTTAAGAATTAAAAAACAGTAACTAGCATTAAGTATCCTCTCTGTGGTAGGGGCTAAATGGATGCTCATGGGCAAGGAAAAGTGCACACTGACTTCCCACAGTCAGTACAATAGGAACAATGGAGTAAACCCTAGGAACTAAAGAGATAAAACCAACCTGTAAGGATTAAACACATACACCCTTGCATCTTGGACTAAGTCAGAGGCCTGCAAGGCAACCAGAGATGCATTATTCTCAGGAGCACTTGGAACATTTACCAAGAGAGAACATATTATGGACCACAAAGAGAGTTTAGGTGTGCTTAAAAGAATTGGAGTCCTACAACATTTGCACTTCTAGCTTCACAGTCCCTCTGAGTGCTGGTGGAAAGAATTTGGAAGGGACAAACATGCAGCGAATGATTGCAATTATATGGGCTGAACTACATAGTGTCAAAGAGCAGGTAGAAGAGGGGCAGACTGAAAGATGTGGCGGGGAATCATCATCAGGACTAACACACTGCAGAAATTGTTGGGAGAAAGAGTTGCATATCAGTCAGGAACCATTCCTGGATTTCTATCAAAGAAAACCATTTGGAGAAGGATTCACTTTACCAAGAATAAAAGTATAAGACAAAAGGAAAGATTTGGAAGGAATCAGAGTGACTGTGTCATTGTATATGTAATTAGTTTAGTTTTTCTGTTTTGTCAGACCAGGAGAATATCAGTTTGGACAAAGGTAAAATATCTCCTAGAAAAATGGACTTCAAAATCAAGAGCAAACATGTAGTAAAAGGTCTAAAATTCTTAGTGAAAAGTTGATAGGATGAAAATACATTGAGAAAATCCCTGAAAAACTCCCTCCTTCTTTCTTTATTAACCTTCTATCCTTTCTGTCAAATATACACATGCATACACAGAAAATTGAGCTGATTAAGTCCCCAAATAAGCAGAGACTGAACATGGCAAAACTGATATTGAACATGGCAAAATATCATCTTTGATGATTTGTGAAACAAGGGGAAATTAATCATGGACAATCCAGATATTCAAGGGTTTGGCTAATTAACTTTCTTTACAAATAATATAATTTTCAACTGGGTTTTCTGAAACCTAAATTCCAAGATATCCTGACTTTTATGAGTAGTGTTACAGGCACCCAACTGAAAAATTTCTTAAAGGAAGAGAAAATAGGTCAACAGCAAGTTCACTGGTGATGTCCACACGCATAGTGTCAGCGTAATCCATGTGAATGCAGGATAAAGTGCAGTATATTCAAGGGAGAATGGAAAGTGAGAAGGCAGAACACAAAAGTTTCTATTCCCTACA
This sequence comes from Marmota monax, assembly GCF_021218885.2. NCBI lineage: Eukaryota > Metazoa > Chordata > Mammalia > Rodentia > Sciuridae > Marmota > Marmota monax. Next base: position 1,569,003 of record NW_026692357.1, on the reverse strand, counting down.
GAATTTTGACTGTGAATGAAAAGATTGGATAAGAGCTAGATGCTTTGTTTTCAGATTTAAATTTCCTTTGCCACTGTTATTTTTTCTTGGTTGCATATTTGTAAATAGGGTATTTGTGTATGTTCAGATGCTGAGGAGAAAATTTCACTAGGAAAATACTTGACATAAACAAAAGATGGGATAGAATCAGTGGGGTGGAAACAGGGAGAAAGAGTACACAAGGTGAGGTGGAAGAACAGGTCTTATGTCATCATAAATTCACATTTGGACTATCTCCTTCCACCATGGAGTCTTCATGCATTTACTCCTAAGTATTCCTCATAATAATGCATTGTTTTCCTCAAGGGAATAATGGCTTTTGCTTATATTAATTCTCTGTTCTGATCTATGCCATTTAAGTCATTGGAGGACCACTAAACTTCTCATAATAATATTTGGATTATCAGTGTCTCACAAACCATAGAGGACACCTCTGCAGTTCTTCTGTAATCCCTGACCAACAGTCTCCATCCAAGACCCTCTGGGCCCATTCCAATCTTCCTCTTTCATGTCCCTTCATTTATGTCCACTTATGTCTGTCTCTCCTTCCTGGATTTCTTAGACTTATTGGACACTTGTATTCCTATTGAATGATTGAAAATGAAAAGCTTATAAACATATTGAAGAAGAAATGGAGATCAATAGTTCTATGAACCTCTATGGAATTTAAAATTTGGTGTGTATATGCACAGATAGATTTATTTGTAATAAAGTTCTAAGTTAATTGTATATTTAAGGTGATCCGTTAGTCAAAAAAAGTATAAGAAACAATAAAAGAAGAACCCCAAAGAGGATCACCTCATGTGTACTTCCTCATGGCTAATGTCAGCACGTAGTTCAAGGGTAAGGCTGATGAAATACAAATTATGGTCACATCTCACCTCAAGAATCAACTCACCCTAGGGCTAGTTATCCCAGAATAGTTCAACAAATATCATTGGGTGTTTATTTTGTATCCAAATACTGGGCTAAAGGCATATTGATCATAAAAATATAAATATAATCCCATCTTCATTGGTCTCTAGTAGCTCAGTCTTATAAGAAGGACACATTTTTATTAAAATAACTTTGATATATTTGTATATGAATATGTCTACACAGATAAAGTCAACATTTGAGTTAACTATTATAATGTGGTATAAATAAAGGAGGAGAAGTTGCCTCTTCTGTCATGATACCGAGGTCAAAGAGTACTGACAAGTACTGACTACTCTTTACCCAGGCCATTTTCAGGGTTTGGTCAGTAATTAGCAACCACGAGGGATGAGGTAAAATCTTCCTCTCACTATGAAAGCAGTGAGTTCATTGAGTTCAGATTCCTCTTTTGTAATATGACCCACTGGGTGTGGAGGTATCTGTTGTGGGTGGACCCCTTAAGTCATCCTTGTTGGACTTGGGAGATTATAGAGAATCAATGCTAGTGGATGTGAAACCCTGGCTATTTTTTTTTTTTTTTGCCATGACTTACAATTCCCTTTGTCTCTGATCTCAGTTTCATGTCTTATACCTACATCCACGAAACAAACTATTTTAATACTTTGCAATAGAGTAACATTACAGAGCTTGCACATTTCTTAGATGGTTTCAGTGATGAAGATGGGATTGTAACAGAGTCGTGATTTTCTAGAAGACAGAAAAAAAAGTAAGGGAAGAACTTTAATGGGCAAGCTAAGAGGCTATGAGATGACTCCTGGGGATTCAGTAGAGAATGCTGTTGTGCAATCATGGTCTGGAAGGGAGGAGTCAGGGTCCCACTGTTCTCTCCATTCTGGAACATCTGGAGGCTGAGCAGCAAGAGGTAGTTCTGAAACCAATTTCAAAATTGTCTTTTGGTGTTGGGTCACTTTTTTGAGAGGAAGGGACACAATCATAGCAACATGCAGCAAGCCCTGGGACAGTAGATACAAGGCATTAGGGCTGTGACTGCCGAGTCAGGGGTCTCTAACACTGAAATGAACAATCCATAAAAGGACAAAGTCTTTGGAAACAAGTTTGTTCATTAAGCTGAACAAGCAGCCTCTGGAAACTGAAAGTACATGCGAAGGCTTGCTTACTGTAGCTACCTTCTCCCCAGCAGCCACTCATGCCCTCACTCCAGAGCCCTGCCACAGCTGATTAGGAACAAGGCCAGCAAACTGGGAAAACTCAGGGGCATAGAGAAGAGAATGATGACCATCCCAGTTTGCTTGGGACTGAGGTTGTTCTGGCACCTGGACTCTCAGCAGAGAAATCAGTGAAGTCCAGTGAAAACAGGCATGGGTATCTCACTCCAGGAAAAACTTAAACTTTTATAGCTCCATTGGATACAGTTGCCCAAGTCACCATCCTGCCTTGTCCTGTGAAAAGAGAGGTGCAGGAGTAGTCAAAAGTGCCATATTCCTCTAAGTCAAAGGTGTCCAAAATTCTGTGAGATGCACAGGGCACTGAGACCAAAGGAGATAAATGCCCCTGGCTTCTCAGCCCTGTAAGCTAGTTTCTCATGCCCCTTTGAGTTAAAAAAGCACTCAGCCAGGAAACATCATGGCCTCCAGTGGGTATAACTTACTCATGCACAGGTGTTAAGTCATGGATCTGTGTTACCATAGAGGAGAAAGAGGCACCACAATTCAACTAATAGAGTTTGAGAAAAACAGAGAAGGGACAAATGATAACACACTACCTGCTCACTGAAATAGAAATAGGTAATTAGAATAGTTCCGTATATTAATGTGTATTTGCTTCAAAGAAAGCAAGCTCTGGGCTCAGAAATTTTTACTGCCAAGTTCTCCCAATCTTTTAAGGAAAAAACAATAAAAATTCTATGGATTTTCTTCTGTAGTGTAGGGAATATTTCCAAATCATCTTTGAGGCCAACACTACTCACAAATCTAAATCAAAGAGATTACAAGAAAGTAAATCTATAAACAAATATTCCTCAAGATCATACACACAAATATCCTTTTAAAAAGCTATGAACCCAGCAGTATGTAAAACTGGCATTATGTCATGGTCATGTGGGACTTGTTCTGGAAATGGGGGACTGATATGATATTTGAGAATCGATCAATGTAATAAATCATGTTAATAAATTAAAGGAAAAAGTTTATAATTATCTGTCTAGATATGAAAAAGTTTGACATAATTCAATATTCATTCATAAAAGAAAAGAAAACTCCTTTAAACCAGATAAAACACCTACATCTAAAATTGTATTTATTGGTAAAGGGCTAAATGCCTTTCTAAATCAGGTATCAAATAAGAATGTCTTCTACTGATCATATTAGGTAATTAAATAAGGGAGAAAGGGAAAGAAAAGACATGGAAGTTGCAAATAAAAAAATGATACTGTTTCTATTTACAGAGAACATTATTTTCTAAGTAGAAAAATCCAAAGAAATCTATAGAAAAATACTAGAACCAATATGTGCTACTAGCAAAACCGTATTGAAAAACTGATTGCATATCTATATGTTAGCAATAAGAACCTGCAAATTGAATTTAGAAAGAAAACCATTTAAGTAGCACCAAAAACCCCTAAAGTAATTCTGTTGTGTAAATATAACAATGTGTGCCCTCACTATGTCAAAACTACAAAACAACAGACAAACATTGATTAAAGAAAACCTTAAAAAAACAAAAACACATAGATCTGTACTTTAGTCATGAACTGGAATGCTCATAAGCTGATAATGTCAATTCAATTTGGATAAAAATCACATATTATTCTTCCATTAGGAATTGATAAACTACTTCTGAAATATAATGGAAATTCAAAGAAAAGGAACAGCCCAAACCATGTTGAAAAAGGGAGAACTAAGTTGGATCAAGGCTTACTGTGAAGCTCTGGAGTCAAGTCAGTGGCATTAGCAAAAGAAGAGCTGTCAATCAATGGAACTGAATAAAGTCGAGAAATAGACCCACTAATCAATGTTACTTGGTTTCCTACAAAGTTCTGTAAATGAGGAAGAAAAGTCTTCAAAAACAGTGTTGGGGACATCCATATGTAAAGTAAAATAATAAAATAAACTTAAATTCTGACCCATACCTTGCAATGCATATAAAAGTCAACCCAAAAGGATTATAGACCCAAATATTAAAACATAAAATTTCTAGAATCAAACACAGGAGAAAATCTTTGCGACTATGAATTCAACAAAAATTTCATAAAGCATTAGAAGCATTCTCCTTAAATGAAAAGATAAAATGTAACTAGTTTTGATTAAGAATTTCAAATTATTGAAAGTCCCTCTTAACAAAATTCAAAGATAAGCAACATAGTAAGAGAAAATATTAGCAAAACATACATTTAATAAATAATAAGCCTTCAGATAATATAACAACTTTTAAAATTTGATAGTGAAAAAAGCAATAAAAAATTAGGAAAAGGATTTGATCAGACACTGCACCAAGCAAGGTATATATCTTCAGTTATCAGGGAAATTCAACTTAAGCAGGGAGATACTATTCCACATCAACTAGAATGGCCAGCACCACCAACAAAAAGAACTCACCACATAAGTAAAAATGCTGAGCAAATAACTATCAGCTATTGCTGGTGGGTATGCAAATGGTGCAGCCACTTGAAAAAATGGTCACAGCAGCTTTTTTTTTTTTTTTTTTTTTTGTGATCCCTCTGCAAACTGGAGATGCATAAAGAGACATTCCTACCATTGTCACACATTTACCCACTCCTCAGCTTTATTTTGCTAGGGATCTTTTAAAGAGAAATAGATTACAAATAATGACCAATACAAAATTGAATTTAAAAAATTGAGGTTCTCAAATTCTGAAAGTGTACATGTTGGCATATACATATTAAAAAAAATATTTGTGCACTTTCCCATTCTTTTACAAATCAAAGTCTACACTAATCCTGGGACCCCAGTTCCATTATTTCACTCTCACATGATAAACTCTGGACAAACTTTGAAACACTTTTACAAAGGACGTGATTGCAACTCTCGCTTGCTCTTTCAGCAGAGCTAAATTCAGGACATAGTTATTTTCCTTAAAAATTCAGTTGGCTCAACATATTTTCAAAAGAGGAAATTCCAAGGCATTGAGAAACACATCTGTGTTGCAAAGGAAATGTTTTCTTGGCAGGAAAAGTCTTTCTGACTATACAAAATGTCATCAAATTTTCAGTCGCATGTTTTGGAGTTATCTCTATCCAAAGGCCCTTTCCCTTGAGTTGATGTGATTTAGAAATGTGGCAAGCAAGTCACAGTAGTGTCAGAAACTTAGCCAGGCAATCGTGAAAATCAAGCAGCATATTAAAGGGTTTTCTCTGGGCAAAATAGTGCCATTTACAGTAATCTCTGCACCTCCAGTGTGCAGGGTTAGGCTTGATAATAGCCATGTGTCCCAAAGGCAAGAGATGAGCAACGGTTTCAGCCACTCCTTATAGATGCATTGAGCATGGGTGATCATGCTTTATTCTTATGGAGTAAAATAGCCATCAACTCTGTATCCCATTAAGAATTATAATAAAATTAAAAGAATAAAAGTACTAAAGGAAAGGTTGGCATGGACAAGAGAATCTAGAAATAAAACTTTGGGGCATGATGGGTCATCTAAATGCCCCCCAGTTTTCATCCCATTTATTCTGCCCTTTATGGAAAGAGTTGCAGTCCAGGCTTCAGACCTTTTGGAGACCCTGGCATGTTTACACAGGAGGGGTTCTGAGATAGTCTTGTCTCCTAGTCTCTCTATTTGATGTGATATGTTCATTGCTCAAAATGAACCAGAACCCAGAGCTCTGCACAACTCTGTAACTCTGAAACAGACAGTTTTGAAAAAATGCTTCTGTCACAGTTTCCAAAAAGGACACAGATCTAGGTAAACTTGTTCATGTTGCCAGAAGTATCCCTTCATTTATAGAAAGAGGATACAAAACCATGGGAGGTAAGATCATCCTGGATTAGGATAGATTCTAAGTCCAATGACTTGAGTTTTGGGAAGAGAAAGCAGACACAGACTTGACCCAGAGATGCAGAGAAGCCATGTGAAAGTGACAGTAATGGTGCCACAAGCCAAGGTATGTAAAGAATTGCCAGCAGACACCAGGATCAAAGAAAGCATCATGGAACAGATTCACCCTCAAAGTTCCCAGAAGGATCCAACCATATCCACATGATTTTGAACTTCTGGCCACCAAAACTGTGAGATAATAAATTTCTGTCCTTGTAGCCTACCATATCTGTGGTACTACATCTTTACAAAAGTTCTGGGAAATCAGAAAAATCTTAGGATCCAACATGGTGGCGAGAGGGGAGGCAGTGCTTTCAGTACCTCCTCAACAACGGGATCAGAGAGACGCATGGATACGCTTAGATTCGACCTGCTGAGAAACTCCTAGCAAAATTCCACTAAAGAGAGACTGGCCGGGAATTGGAAGGATTTTTGGAGGTGACAGTCTGCGCTAGACGAGTGAATCTCCGCCACGCAGCGCAGAGGTCCAGACCCGCCAGCCGCTGCCCGCGCAACTCGGCGACTGTCGGCTGCCTGCACGCGGCCCCCGCGTCAGGGCGGATAGCCTCCGAGGCGAAGCGCAGCAGGAGCGGTGCAGGGACTCTAGGAAGAGGTCTCTCGCCAAGCCTTCATGAAATAGCAAACCGGGAGCTGAAACCAACAGAGATAGACCAGTCCCACCCCTCCCTTCGGACACTTTGGCAAGGAGCCTGGGGCCCGCCATAGCAGAGTGGTGACATCACCAGAGTTCCCCCGACAGAATTCCTTCCCAGCGGAATCCACATTAGCAGGTGTGTGACTCCCACCCCCTCCAGATACAAGCAGCCAGGAAACCACCGGGGGCGTGTCTGTAGGGAAGCAGAGGGGATTCCAGATCCCCACCTCCCCTTAACACCAGCGGCGACACCCAAGATCTTAGCCGCCAGTTTCTGGGGGCGTGCCCACCAAAGGGGTCCGGAAAAATTAAACTGTTGGTTCCCAGATCACCCCACCACAGCACTGGGGCTTAATTGAATGACAGAGAGGGTGTTCATCGTTCGGGATATAGGACACGCAGTGGGGCTGCAAGTGTAATCAGATCCTTGGGGAACCGCCTCCGGTGAACAGGACCTGGCTGGCTGGCTGGGAGGAGGAACAGGGGGAGGGGCTGGATAAGTGAAAGGGCTCTGGAATAACAGGATTGAGAGACTCCCAGGAGCCACCGTACAGGGATTTCTGTCAGCACATAGAGGGCAGAAGCTCGGCTCAGAGGGCACAGCTCCGCCTATTGGAAGAGAAGAAAATGGGATTCAGCCATAGAACAGGGGATGACAGCATGGCAGAGATCTGATGTCATCGGAGAGCGGCCAAGGAGAGAACTTCATCGGTGCCAGCGGCGACGGAAACAGTTGGTCCCCTGGTAGGGATGGTGAGTCACAGATACCCGAGTCTCTCTCGCTTTGTCGGTGAGCCAGAGGGGAGGAGCGGGGCCGCCGCCCGCGCCCGCAAGGTAGGCAGACCTGCGACCAACCTGCAGATCAGGCCCAGCGGTCTGCAGGCGTGGTAGGAGGGGCAGGGCAGAGCCACCGCCCGCGCCGGCAAGGTAAGCAGACCTGCGACAGACCGGTGGATCAGGCCAAGCGGCCTGCCAGCGTGGTACACACTTCACCCCAACTGGAGTAGGGGCAGAGCAGAGCCTTCGCCCGCGCCCAGATCAGGCCCAGAGGCCCACCTGTGTGGTGGTCAAGTGACCCCAATTGGAGTGGGGGAGGAGCGGAACTGACACCCGTGCCCGCAAGGTGGGCAGACCTGCGACCAACCTGCAGATCAGGCCTAGCGGTCCCCGGGCGTGGTAGGAGGGGCAGGGCAGAGCCTTCGCCCCCACCTGCAAGGTAGGCAGACCTGCGACAGAACGGCGGATCAGGCCCAGGGGTCCGCGGGCGTGGTAGACACCTCACACCAATTGGAGGAGGGGCAGATCAGAGCCCCCGCCCGCACCTGCAAGGGAGACTTTTCAACTATACAAGAGCAATATAAATATATAGGGGGGGAAAAATTTCAAAAACACAACAGTTTCACCAAGAAGAAAGAAACGCAAGCAGTATGAAAAGACAAGGAAAGAAAGGACTACAAGCAATGCAGGTCAGCTCAACGTTAGAAGAGGTAACAGCTGCAGCAGATGGAATGTCAGATAAAGAATTCAGGATATACATGCTTCAGATGATCTGGAGTATCAAGGAAGAGAGTACTACCAGCAGAGTAGAACACTTAGAAGATAGAACATCAGACAATGAAGACAAAGTATTTCAATTTGAAAAGAACATAGACAGCTCAGCAAGACTGTTAAGAAACCATGAGCAGAACATCCAAGAAATATGGGATAACATTAAGAGACCAAACTTAAGAGTCATTGGGATACAGGAAGGTATAGAACTCCATACCAAAGGAATGAGCAATTTATTCAATGAAATAATACGAGAAAACTTCCCAGACTTGAAGAATGAGACAGAATCCCAAATCCTAGAAGCCTACAGGACGCCGAATGTGCAAAATTATAAGAGATCCACACCTAGACACATTATAATGAAGATGCCCAACATACAGAATAAGGAGAGAATTTTAAAAGCTACAAGAGAAAGGAAGCAGATTACATTTAGGGGTAAGCCAATCAGGATAACAGCTGATCTTTCAACACAGACTCTGAAAGCTAGAAGATCCTGGAATAATATATTTCAAACACTGAAAGAAAATGGGTTCCAACCAAGAATTGTGTATCCAGCGAAATTAAGCTTCAGGATGGAAGATGAAATTAAAACCTTCCACGACAAACAAAAGTTAAAAGAATATGCAGCTAGAAAACCATCTCTTCAAAACATCCTCGGCAAAACATTACAGGAAGAGGAAATGGAAAATAACAATGAAAACCAACAGTGGGAGGTAGGACAGTAAAGGGGGGGGGGAATAATCAAAGAGGAAAACAAACCATGTTTAGTAACATAAATAAACAAATATGGCTGGAAGAACAACCCATATCTCAATAATAACCCTAAATGTTAATGGCTTAAACGCACCAATTAAGAGACACAGGCTAGTAGAATGGATCTCAAAACAAGACCCAACAATATGCTGCCTACAGGAGACGCATTTGATAGGAAAAGACATACATAGGCTGAAGGTGAAAGGTTGGGAAAAATCATATCACTCATATGGACTTCGGAAACAAGCAGGAGTGTCCATACTCATATCAAATAAAATAGATTTCAAGCCAAAGTTAATCAAAAGGGATAAAGAGGGACACTACATACTGCTTAAGGGAACCATACACCAACAAGACATAACAATCATAGATATATATGCCCCAAACAATGGTGCAGCTATGTTCATCAAACAAACTCTTCTCAAGTTCAAGAGTCTAATAGACCACCATACAATAATCATGGGAGACTTCAACACACCTCTCTTGCCACTGGACAGATCTTCCAAACAAAAGTTGAATAAGGAAACTATAGAACTCAATAACACAATTAATAACCTAGACTTAATTGACATATATAGAATATACCACCCAACATCAAGCAGTTACACTTTTTTCTCAGCAGCACATGGATCCTTCTCAAAAATAGATCATATATTATGTCACAGGGCAACTCTTAGACAATATAAAGGAGTAGAGATAATACCATGCATCCTATCTGATCATAATGGAACGAAACTGAAAATCAACGATAAAAGAAGGAAGGAAAAAGCATACATCACTTGGAGAATGAACAATAGGTTACTGAATGATCAACGGGTTATAGAAGACATCAAGGAGGAAATTAAAAAATTCTTAGAGATTAATAAAAACACAGACACAACATATTGGAATCTGTGGGACACATTGAAAGCAGTTCTAAGAGGAAAATTCATTGCTTGGAGTTCATTCCTTAAAAAAAGAAAAAACCAACAAATAAATGATCTCATACTTCATCTCAAAATCCTAGAAAAAGAAGAGCAAAACAACAGCAAAAGAAGTAGAAGGCAAGAAATAATTAAAATCAGAGCTGAAATTAATGAAATCGAAACAAAAGAAACAATTCAAAAAATTGACAAAACTAAAAGTTGGTTCTTTGAAAAAATAAACAAAATCTACAGACCCTTAGCGATGCTAGCAAAGAGAAGAAGAGAGAGAACTCAAATTACTAGCATACGGGATGAAAAAGGCAATATCACAACAGACACTTCAGAAATACAGAAGATAATCAAAAATTATTTTGAATCCTTATACTCCAATAAATTAGAAGAGAGTGAAGGCATAGATAAATTTCTGAAGTCATATGATCTGCCCAGATTGAGTCAGGAGGATATAGACAACCTAAACAGACCAATATCAATTCAGGAAATAAAAGAAACCATCAAAAGGCTACCAACTAAGAAAAGCCCAGGACCGGATGGGTATACAGCAGAATTTTACAAAACCTTTAAAGAGGAACTAATACCAATACTTTTCAAGCTACTTCAGGAAATAGAAAAAGAGGGAGAACTTCCAAATTCATTCTACGAGGCCAACATCACTCTGATACCTAAACCAGACAAAGACACTTCAAAGAAAGAAAACTTCAGACCAATATCTCTAATGAACCTAGATGCAAAAATCCTCAATAAAATTCTGGCGAATCGGATACAAAAACATTCAAAAAAATTGTGCACCATGATCAACTAGGATTCATCCCTGGGATGCAAGGCTGGTTCAATATACGGAAATCAATAAATGTTATTCACCACATCAATAGACTTAAAAATAAGAACCATATGATCATCTCGATAGATGTGGAAAAAACATTTGACAAAGTACAGCATCCCTTTATGTTCAAAACTCTAGAAAAACCAGGGATAACAGGAACATACCTCAATATTGTAAAAGCAATCTATGCTAAGCCTCAGGCTAGCATCATTCTGAATGGAGAAAAACTGAAGGCATTCCCTCTAAAATCTGGAACAAGACAGGGATGCCCTCTCTCACCACTTCTGTTCAACATAGTTCTCGAAACACTGGCCACAGCAATTAGACAGACGAAAGAAATTAAAGGCATAGAAATAGGAAAAGAAGAACTTAAATTATCACTATTTGCAGATGATATGATTCTATACCTAGCAGACCCAAAAGGCTCTACAAAGAAACTATTAGAGCTAATAAATGAATTCAGCAAAGTGGCAGGATATAAAATCAACACGCATAAATCAAAGGCATTCCTGTATATCAGTGACAAATCCTCTGAAATGGAAATGAGGACAACCACCCCATTCACAATATCTTCAAAAAAAATAAAATACTTGGGAATCAACCTAACAAAAGAGGTGAAAGACTTATACAATGAAAACTACAGAACCCTAAAGAGAGAAATAGAAGAAGATCTTAGAAGATGGAAAAATATACCCTGTTCATGGATAGGCAGAACTAACATCATCAAAAGGGCGATATTACCAAAAGTTCTCTATAGGTTTAATGCAATGCCAATCAAAATCCCAACGGCATTTCTTGTAGAAATAGAGAAAGCAATCATGAAATTCATATGGAAAAATAAAAGACCCAGAATAGCAAAAACAATGCTAAGCAGGAAGTGTGAATCAGGCGGTATAGCGATACCAGACTTCAAACTATACTACAGAGCAATAGTAACAAAAACAGCATGGTACTGGTACCAAAACAGGCGGGTGGACCAATGGTACAGAATAGAGGACACAGAAACCAATCCACAAAACTACAACTATCTTATATTTGATAAAGGGGCTAAAAGCATGCAATGGAGGAAGGATAGCATCTTCAACAAATGGTGCTGGGAAAACTGGAAATCCATATGCAACAAAATGAAACTGAATCCCTTTCTCTCGCCATGCACAAAAGTGAATTCAAAATGGATCAAGGAGCTTGATATCAAATCAGAGACACGCCGTCTGATAGAAGAAAAAGTTGGCTACGATCTACATACTGTGGGGTCGGGCTCCAAATTCCTCAATAGGACACCCATAGCACAAAAGTTAATAACTAGAATCAACAAATGGGACTTACTCAAACTAAAAAGTTTTTTCTCAGCAAAAGAAACAATAAGAGAGGTAAATAGGGAGCCTACACCCTGGGAACAAATCTTTACTCCTCACACTTCAGATAGAGCCCTAATATCCAGAGTATACAAAGAACTCAAAAAATTAGACAATAAGAGAACAAACAACCCAATCAACAAATGGGCCAAGGACCTGAACAGACACTTCTCAGAGGAGGACATACAATCAATCAACAAGTACATGAAAAAATGCTCACCATCTCTAGCAGTCAGAGAAATGCAAATCAAAACCACCCTAAGATACCATCTCACTCCAGTAAGATTGGCAGCCATTATGAAGTCAAACAACAACAAGTGCTGGCGAGGATGTGGGGAAAAGGGTACACTTGTACATTGCTGGTGGGACTGCAAATTGGTGCAGCCAATTTGGAAAGCAGTATGGAAATTTCTTGGAAAGCCCGGAATGGAGCCACCATTTGACCCAGCTATTCCCCTTCTTGGTCTATTCCCTAAAGACCTAAAAAGAGCATGCTACAGGGACACTGCTACTTCAATGTTCATAGCAGCTCAATTCACAATAGCAAGACTGTGGAACCAACCTAGATGCCCTTCAATAGACGAATGGATAAAAAAAATGTGGCATTTATACACAATGGAGTATTATTCTGCATTAAAAAATGACAAATTCATGGAATTTGCAGGGAAATGGATGGCACTAGAGCAGATTATGCTAAGTGAAGCTAGCCAATCCCTAAAAAACAAATGCCAAATGTCTTCTTTGATATAAGGAGAGTAACTAAGAACAGAGTAGGGATGAAGAGCATGAGAAAAAGATTAACATTAAACAGAGATGAGAGGTGGGAGGGAAAGGGAGAGAGAAGGGAAATTGCATGGAAATGGAAGGAGACCCTCAGGGTTATACAAAAGAACATACAATAGGAAATGAGGGGAAAGGGAAAAATAATACAAGGGGGAGAAATGAAGGTCAGTAGAGGGGGTAGAGAGAGAAGAGGGGTGGGGAGGGGAGGGGAGGGCGGATAGTAGAGGATAGGAAAGGTAGCAGAACATGACAGTCACTAGTATGGCAATATGTAAATCAATGGATGTGTAATTGATGTGATTCTGCAATCTGTATATGGGCTAAAAATGGGAGTTCATAACCCACTTGAAGCAAAGTGTGAAAGATGATATATCAAGAACTATGTAATGTTTTGAACAACCAACAATAAAAAAAAGAAAAATCTTAGCAAATTAAAAAATCCAAAGCACATTATCATTTAGAAAATTTCCTATTGTATTGTATTAATTATAGCTAAAAAGAGAGGTGATTATTTTTTTAAAAAATACTGATTTGTGGTCCTTGGGTTCTGTGTCTGTATTGTAAAAATTTATGAACTCATTTTTAAAAATTTATCTTTTGCTTAAAAAGTCACTTTTCAGGTTTATAAACTATCATATCCCAAATTATGAATTGAAAAGAGAAACTAATTAAAGGTCTTTGAATAATAAAGAATAGTCACCTAAACTTTTCTTAGTTCTCTTTGTCAACCAGGTATAAAGTTATACATTCCTTTTGAGAACTTCGTATGAATTTTAGATGGTCTCAAAATTGCTTGCTGGAAAGGAAGACTTAAGGTATACAGGATGCGAAGGAGTCACTCCCTCTCTCTGATTTATGGACATAAGGTGTACCCCTGTCACGACCAGCGTGGCCAAGCTAGCAGGTTCCAGCAAGGGGCGAATGGGGATTGGAAGAATGAAGACTCAGATCTTGAAGATTGGAGGATTGGATAGAGTGCTGGGATCAGATGGAGTGCTGGGACCAGGTGGAGCGCTGCTCTCTGATGGAGAATCAGGTGTAGAGTTAGGCCAGCAATCTATATTATAATGTCTCATTAATGAGATTAAAGACTATGCAAGCATTATTCTTTGTATTCATGAAAGTTACAGAGTTAGCAACATTATGCAGCTTATTCCTCAGTTACATACTGCAGTTGCAATGTGCAATGTAGCTTTGTGTAGCTCTCAAGAAAGTCCATTGTTTAAAGATACTGTTACGCTGACAGGTTCAGGAGCAGCAGAGCCAGTGAAACATTGTGATTGTCTTAGCAAGACAATTTCTTTTTCCCAAGGAGCTATGTTCCTGGATCAAGGTCAAAGCTGATAAGACTCTAGCACAGAGCCTCCTCATGGAAGGATGGGCATCCTGCACCTTTGCACAGAAACTTTCCCAGGCACCAAGCAGGCCACAGCCATGAAGTCATCTGTCGCGACCCCTCGCCGGCAAGGGAAAACACGACACAGGATTCTTCTTTCAGCAGTTTATTCAGGCCTTGATTCAAGTATCATCTTCTAGCGACCCCCCGCCGAGCGCCCAAGCACAGCCTAATAAAGCCTCCCGCATACCAATCCCAAGCTGCCACATGGATCTCTCTCATAGGGTGGGAAGGGATTGCATGCCAATTCTCCATATAAGGAGTTGTTTATCACAGGCCACAGTGGAAGCCGGCGCCATCTTCTAATGGCGGCCACGGTCTATAAGAATGGCTTACCACAGTCATCGGGGACCCCAATTTCAGACACTGCTCTCCCATTCACTGTCACTGGTCTCCATATACCCCAAATATAATCTTTTTTGAGAGCTATAACTTAATTTGGGGATTTATCATTTGATGGATTAATAATTTGAATGGACTGAGTTCTAACGACAGGCAGGTCGGGCATGGGTGAAGGAAGTAGGTCACTGGGGGTGTGGTCTTGGACTATATCTTGTCCCTGGCACTTCTCCCACTCCCTCTCTCTGATTTATGACTGCCATGAACTAAGCAGCTTTCTGTTACCATGCCTTTCCACCATGATGTTCTTTACCTCAGGTCCAGACCCAGGCTCAGAGTGGTGCATTTGGCCAACATGGACTGAACCTCTGAAACCATGAGCCAAAATAAATGTTTTTTTCTTCTAGTTGTTCTTTATAGATAGTTTAGTCACAGTGACAAAAATCTGACTAACATACCCTCAGAAATAAAATAATTTGTTTTCATAATCAACCTTATCATCTGTTATGGTTGAACATGGATCATCCCCTCTGAAACATGTTGAAATTTGATTCTTAATGAAACTGTGTTGAGAAAGTTGTTATGAACTGTGACAGGTCCTTTTGTTTTCCTCTTCTGCATGAGCTTGCCCATTCACATCCATGATATTGTCATGCCCTTAATAGATGCTGCCACTATGCCCTTGGGCTTTCTGGTCTTGAAACAATCCAAATTAGTAGACTGAACTAGGAAAAAAAAACTAGGAAATTAATAGACTGAATTAGAAAAAAAAAAGCCCCCCAAACACAAAACAACTTCTTTTATTTATAAGTTTCCAAGTCTGTGAAACTTTCTTACAGCAACATAAAGCAACTAAGAATCATTATCATCAAAAAATTCTTTAATAGACTGAATACAGATAATTGAGAAAGGTCCTAGAGGTTCTGATATAATGAGGATAGGTTTGCTTTAGACAGGGGAATACAGATAAATAAAATTGTACTTTTTGATTTTGTCTTTCTTATGACTTGCTTTTATTTTTTCAAGTGAAAAGAAAATATTGACAGAACTTCATCATTACACAACATGGACTAAGAATAACATGGAAAAATCAAAGTTGATTCAATATTTCCAAAGCTGAGTTATTGAGGGAATAGTGGTACCACTAAGTAATAAAATATTCTGATAGACTTGTATTTATAGAACAGAGAATATGTGCTCTTTATTTATATATTTAGTTGAAGAAATAATAATATAGCTAAGTGAAAAAAATACAATACTCAGCTGTTGCTTTGTGTGTGAATTTGAAGATATATGTAAGAAACAAAGACACAGGTTTCAGACTCACTAACCCTGGTTTATTTTTCTCCTATTATTAAAGGCATAGTTTTCGAAGGCTTACCCATTATGGTAATTTTATTGTTTGGGCCTATTTACTTTCTGCTTCCCCTTTTCTTAATGAAAACTCCTATAGCTTTGCTTGATGTTTTTGTTCTCTCAAAATAGATTTGTTCTAGGACCGACTAGACCCCAGCTGATCTGTGCTCAGGCCTCAGCCTATCAATAAAATCTTCACCTGACCCCAACTTTGGTCAAAAGGTTTACTTTAGAAGTGGGAAGTTGCTCCTATTTGTCTAAATAAAAATGGTGCCCAGGGCTTTATGTAATGAATAACGAGGGGACTAGCAGGCTTGGGACTGTGGCCAACAGTTTGCCAGCAGAAGGGTAATCATCTTTTAAAGGGAGGACAGAACTAAAAAAAAACAGACAAGTCCAAGTGCAGCATAAATGAAATGGGTTTTGAAGCCTGAAGTGCTCTGACCTTTCCATCAGGTGCTAATAGCTTTTCTTGATAGTTTTAGTTAGTTCCAGTTGTGACTTGCAGGCTATATTTATGTTGCATTTTTGCATTTACTAATACAATTGATTCATGAGATTCACACTCTAGTATGCACAAGATGTTCATACCATGCATTATGCATTTGTGGCTGTGAGTTATGAAAGCTTTAGTAACTTTTTTTCTAAGAACTGTATACTATTTGGAACCTCTGAGGACATAGAGTTCAATCTTCCATTTCACAGATGAGAATTAAGTCCATTGAAAATAATTGAAACAATCCAACTTAATAGACTTAGATAATGACATAGTTAAGATTTAAATTCAGATCTCTTTGGCATGGAGATCATTTCCCTCAGCATAGAACATGTTCCATTAGGTTCCATGAACTGTCACTTCCTATTGCAAGTAGCCAAGCCAAGTCAGCTATTGGAGCTTTGTGAAGGTAAGGACACAGTAAGGAGTCCTTTCTAAACTTGTAGCAGAAGTCAAAGAACAAACCTGAAAGGAAGTAGAATAAACTTCAGGCCTTCTTCCTGTCTTCTAGAACAATGACTTCAAGAAGCAAAATAACTGCAGCACCACCGTCACTGACTAACTGGTTGAAGGAGGGCCCTGTGCCAGTTCCTGGTGATCAAATGATGGGGAAAACTGGGGCTCTATCCTTAAGAAGCTCAGCAGGAAGGAATAGCTAGCTAAAAGACAATTGTAACACAGATGGAAGGGTGAATTTTTGGGAGGAGCTGAGGGTCAGAAAGCCTTCCCTGACTGCAGGCAAGGAGAACTTGGCAGGTTGAAGGAGGAGAGCAGGATGAGGGAAGAGCCTAGGTAAAGGTCTGTGGCTGAGAGAAAACTGATAGGAAATGTGGAAAAATTCGCATTATCCACATGGTCGGAGTGATGAGTCTCACTGGAAAGGACCCCACAGTACAGCAAAGTGCAAGTGCACCAGACTCGTCACAGGACTTAAACACTTCTCTGTGAAATAATATCGATGAGTTCTTCGTTGCAGGAAAGAACTGAGCTCCCAGCTATAATTTGGACAGAGATTTCATAATTTAGAAAATAATTTTTAAAGCAATCAACCTTTAGAATTTTTAAAGGCCATATGCCTACAGTATTGGAAATCATATGTTCTTGGCTTTTTCTAATAGAAGCATGGCAGGTGGTTTTCCTCTCACATATTATAAGGCATTTTCAGGTTTAGAAAACTGGAATGTGCTATTGAAGAAAACTCCTGCAAATAAACACTTATCTCTGTCTTTGCAGAACTAAAAGATTGCTCTCTTTAAAATTTTATTACAACAAAAACTTTCTTTTCCACAGAGATATCTCTATTTTTGAGTGCTTAAATATTCCATTCCTGATATAGCCAAATCTCATGTTTTAATAACTTTTTTCCCTTAGTATATACATATTTGTAAAATTACATTATTTTCAAATTACATTATGGTTACTCTTAGGGTACTTTGAACTAAAATATCAGATGTCTGTGTTTCCCAGCTTTATGTAAATCTTTTAAACATAATTAATTCCATGTTCAGTTGTAATTTTCTTTCTAATTAAAAACACTTTTATTGGATACATCTTATCTTTGTTATGTGTGTCCCATGTATAGACTCTGGACTCCTTAATATAATGTGCCCATAGTGTTTGTGATTAATCAATCATCTCTAAATTTTTCACATACTAAAATTGTCAATATAATCCAACTCTCTTGGATTTCTTAGTGGGATTTGGACAGAACATTTCATTTTCTGTGATCTCTGCCTGTGCTCCTTTTAGCCATTTCAAGAGTTCCCAGACTTTTGAAAATAGCCATGAAGCATCTTGAGTTTAACGACTGCTATAAATTCTATTCAATTTTTTAAACGCACACTCTGCCTCAAATTTTAGGAATGCTTTTAATTATTCCTTACTATTGCACTTATGAGACTCATTGTAGAGGGTAATGGGTTCATGAAATATCTCAAAAATTAAGAAAGCTTGATGCTGTAATTTAAAGTGGAATGCTCTATTTTATTAACTTTATCATCTTTATCGAGGTATAATTTACATACAATGAGAAAGACAAATTTAACTGCATAGTTCCATGAACACATTCATCGCCCCAAACAGTTATCTCCTCGTTGCTCCAATGCACACAGGTTTCTCTTCTTTCCATCACCAAAGCCCAGTTCTGTGGCTTCAACTGAATGGGCTCCCATGCATCTATAGGCATTTTTGGCTTACTTTCTTGAGATGTTTTGAGATTCATCTGTGTTGTGGTGTGTCTGGATGGTCTGTTCTTTTTCATTGCTCAGTAGTTCCCTATTAAATAAGTCTGTTGCAATATGTTAATCTATTTCCTTATAGATTGACCATTGGGTTGTTTTTGATTTAGTGTCATGTTAAGTCTTCTCATGTATGAGTCATTTTCAACAAATGGTTTATTTCTTTCAAACAAATACCCATGAATGGAATTACTTGGCTATAATTTTAAATTCCCAACAGCAGTGTCTGAGATTATTTAATTGCTAGACATCTTTGCCAACACTTGATATTGCTAGTCTTTTAATTTTAGACATTATATTTTTTCATGAAAAAATGGTTTCTTTTCAAGTTTATTGGATTTTCTTTCCAAGGGCAAATGAATTTAGAAAACCAAATAATAACTGTAAAAGTTGTTTAGTGAGCATTAGACCAATAGATGTTGGAGGAATCAGATATTAAGTGGCATTAAATTGAGATGATATGATATATCCATCTCACCAATTATGGTTTTCATATGCAGTTTTCTGGCCACCAAGGATGTTAATCATCTTTTCATATATTTGTTGACTATTATTCTATGGCAAAGTAATGCCTGTTGAAGTCATTTTTCCATTTCTTATGAACTTGTTTGTCTTCTTTATTTCTTACTATAAATAGTATTTGCATATACTAAGCAATTCTTCTTCATTATGTATTTATCAGGCTATGTATATTCTCTATCTATGATTGCAATTTAATTTTCTTCTTTTCTGTTTTTATTAGAGCATTATACTATATTATGTATAGTGGGGTTCATTTTAACATAATCAAGCATACATGGAATATGATTTGCTCTATTTCAATCCTAGTACCTCCTCCCTCCCACCCCTTCTATGCTATCCATTTCCCCTCATCTATTTTGCTGGCCTTTCTATCATCTATTTATTGTTTTCATAAATTGATTCTTTACAGATATGCATAAAGGTGGATTTCATCATAGTACCTTCACACATGCACACAGCATAATTTGGTCAAACTCATTCCACTGGTCCTCCCCTCCTCTATTCCTCCCTCTCCCCTTCAAACTTTCTCCTTCTTCACTGATCTTCCTTCTTTTTTTCAGTGTGTCCCCCATTTTTTCTTTTCATTTGTTATAGCTTCTGCATATAAGAGAAAACATTTAACCATTGACTTTCCAAGTCTGGCTTATTTCACTTAGCATGATGTTCTCTGGTTCTTTCATTTTCAGGCAAATGGCGTAATTTCATTCTTCTTTATTGCTTAGTAAAACTCCATTTTCTTTATCAATTTATTCGTTGATGAGCCTCTGGGCTGGTTCCGTAACTTGGCTACTGTGAATTTCACCTCTATAAACATTGATGTGGCTATATCACTACAGTATGCTGATTTGAGTTCTTTGGGATAAATACCATGGAGTGAGATAGCTGGATCATATGGTGGTTTCATTCCTGGTCTTTTGAGGAATCTTCCTACTGTTTTCTGAAGTGGTTATACTAATTTGCAGCCTCACCAAAAATGTATAAGTGTGCCTTTCCCCCCATATCCTCACCAGCATTTATCATTATTTATTCTTGATAATTGCCATTCTGAATCAGAGTAAAATGAAATCTCAATGTAGTTTGATTTGCATTTCCCTGACTGCTGAGGATGTTAAACATTTTTTCTCATATATTTGTTGGCCAATTTTATTTTATTTTGAGAAATGTCTATATAGTTCTTTTGCCCATTTATTGATGGGGTTATTTGTTGGGGAGTCAATTTTTTTGAATTCTTAAGAGATTTTCTGCCATTCTGTAGACTCTCTTTACACTATTGTTTCCTTTGCCATGTGGAAGCTTTTTAATTTGATGCTACTCTACTTATTGATTCTTGGTTTTATTTCTTGAGCTTAGAGGTCTTGTTAAGGAAATTAGTGCCTGTGCCAAAATGTTTGAGTGTTGACCCCATGTTTTCTTCTACCAGTTGAAAATTTTCTGGTCTAATTCCGAGGTCTTTGATCCACTTGAATTGACTTGTGCACAATGTGAAAGATTAGTATCCAGTTTAATTCTTTGAAATATGGGTGTCTAGTTTTCTCAGTTCCATTTGTTGAAAAGTCTGTCTTTTTTCTCCAACAAATGTTTTTGGCACCTTTGTCAAGTATGGGATGATTGTATCTATGTGGATTTTCTGTGTCTTCTATTCTCTTCCATTGGGCTGCCTGTTTCTTCCTGTTTTTATGCCAGCACCAGGCTGTTTTTGTCACTGTAGCTCTGTAGTATAATTTAAGATCAGGTATTTTGATGCCTCCAGTATCACTCTTCTTGCTCAGGATTGCTTTGTCTTTTCTGGGACTTTTGTTCCTCCAAATAAGTTTTTAAGACTTTATTTTTTATAGTTCTGTGGAAAATGTCATTGATTTTATAGGGATTTCATTGAATCTGTATAATGCTTTGGTAGTATGTCCATTTTGTCAATATTAATTCTGTCTATCCAAGAACATTGGCGGTCGTTCCATGTTCTAGTGTCTTCTTCAATTTTTTCTTCAATGTTCTACATGTTTCATTGTAAAGATCTTCCACATCCTTGTTTAGACTTGTCTGACTCCAATATAAGGAAATTAGCATTAATATAAAAATATACCTATATTGTTATATTGTGCACATGTACAAGTATAACAATGAATCCCACTATTCTGAATAATTATAATGTACCCATAAAAGTACATTTAAAAACTTTATTAATTTTATTTTAATTTTTGAGGTTATTTTGTGCCGCAGTCTGGCTGGGCACAATCAGGAGCCACTTGTCAAAAGAAACTAACTTTATTTTTAGAACCACACAAGCCAAACAAAACAGCCTCTCAGGAAAAACCCTCAGAGCCTCAACTGCCACCACCGGCTTTTCACAAGCCTCTCTCTCCCACACAAGCTTCTCTCCACCTCCCACAATCCTCCTGCTCTTGAGGCCGATTGGCTGGGTCACGTGGGCGGAGCCAAAAAAAGTCCCCCAATGAGCAGCTCCGTGGTCTGAAAGGGCAGGGAAACAGCCCAATGAGCATCACCGCAGAGGAGCCAATCAGCTAGATGTTGCTGGGGCCGAGGAGCCAATCAGCTAGATGTTGCTGGGGCCGCTGTGAGCCAATCATCAGCCGGCAGCTGGAAGTTTGCTGGCAGCTGGAAGTTTGCTGGGGCCCCTTCGGCTGTGGCTCTCAACATCTCCCCCTCTCTGTTTAAACAACAAGCATGTGGCTTAGGGACCGTGCCTGCCTTAGGTTGTCCAATAGTACATATGGTCCTTAGGTTGGTACCATTGCAATTGGATCTTACCCGTCACTGACTACCGGTCCAGTATACGGCCACACCTGTGGAGAGGTGTTTGTACCAGCGGGGGAGTGAGGTTCTTTGCCTCACCTCTGTTGGCCCCCAAATTTTAGCTGGACTATCATGACAAGCAGAAGGGAGGAAGATACACCAAGCCAATTGACGACTCCTTTTGGAAAAATTGTACCACCAATGACATCATCAGCAAAAATACCCCAACACTACCACAAGTTGCTGCACCAACAGATAGTTCACAATGCATACAGGTGAGCTCACAATGTGTCCAGGCAAGTTCTGCAAGCAGTTCAGTGATGGCTATTGTAGAAGCTGTAGATTGGTTTTATCTTTGACTTCACCAGCACTGGGATGAAGATAGGAATTCTGGCAATAATGGCTAAAGAAAAAATTATGTAACATTACAGAAGGCACTAAAAGAAAACAATTTTCTTAACAATTTACATTGTCTTCACCGGCCCTGGGATGAAGATAGGAATTCTGGCAATAATGGCTAAAGAAAAAATTATGTAACATTACAGAAGGCACTAAAAGAAAACAATTTTCTTAACAATTTACATTATCTTTAAGAGAATTATTAAATATAATGAAAAGGAAAGGTGAAAGTAAACAAACAGATCTGTTAACCTTCTTTTTTGTTTACATATTAAAACAATCCTCAACAGTTGTTTACCCAATTTAAATTAAACCATATAAGTCACGTGAAAAAAAATATTTGGATCCATTTTATCATGAGCGCTCATCATATATGATATATGGACATACGTACATTCAAACATATAACACAAAACACAAGTGTGCACACATAATATAATACATACAACACATAACATTATAGTAAAGGCCTTATAACTTTTTACAGGTGAAATCTCCATTGCAATGTTTAAAAACTCTATAGTCAAAAAATAGAACTGATCAGCAAAACATTAACCTAGGTCTGTATGAGCTCAAAAAACAAAATAGAACTTCATGATATGGCAAAGGGCAATAATAAAATAGATATTGAAAAAAGCATCCTGGTTCTGTTGCAGATGTAAGAATAGCCAAACTGGAGTTTGGATATCAGTTGTTATGGATTTGAGCCAAATCATCTTCTTTTTGGTCTGTAGAAATCGCTTTAGTTAATCTTTCTGGAATCCAAATCGGCTGCTGTTCTCCCTGTGGAAACACACAAACAGACCCCCGACTCCAGACAATTACTGGGTCAGGACCTTTCCATTGTCCTGTTAGAATATCCTTCCAAAGTACCTTGGGCTTATGCACATTTTTTGGACACATATGCCTTTCCGCAGCACTAAGTCCTGATGAATCCAAATTTAAAAAGTTTAGAGTAAAAAGGGTTATTTTAAGTTTATCTTTGGGGAATATATACCCCTTCCCAATTCCTTCTTTTTGCTTTAATAAGTACATTTTAATAGTTTGATGAGCTCTTTCAACTATGCCTTGTCCCTGTGGATTGTATGGGATTCCTGTTATATGAGTAATGCCAAATGTTGAGCAAAATTGTTTAAAAGAGGTAGAAGTATAACCAGGGGCATTATCTGTTTTTAACTGTTTTGGAACACCCACAGTGGCAAAAGCAATGAGCTATAACATCTTTAGTTTTTTCTCCGGCATGAAGGGAGCCCATCAAAAATCCAGAAGAAGTATCAACTGTAACCTGCAAATATTTTAATTTTCCAAATTCTGGCAAGTGTGTGACGTCCATCTGCCAAATATGGTTAGGTATCAATTCTCTAGGATTGACTCCAAGATTAACTTGTGGTAAAAAGGTCACACAATTTTGACATTGTTTTATTATTTGTCTAGCTTGTTCCTTAGTTATTTTAAAACGCTTTTGTAAAGTATTAGCATTGACATGGAACTTTTTATGAAAATTTATAGCTTCTTCTAGTGTAGAAAAAATATGTATGTCATGTGTAGTTTTATCTGCTAAATCATTGCCCAAACTAAGGGCTCCAGGCAATCCTGTATGTGCCCTGATATTTCCTATAAAGAATGGATCTTTTCTGTCCCAGATTAGACTTTGTATAGTGGAAAGCAAAGAGAAAACAGTAGAAGAAGGGGAAATCCTACCAGCATCTTCAAGAGATACTATAGCATTAACTACATACTGACTATCAGAAAATAAATTAAATACAGAATCTTTAAACATCAAAAAAGCTTGTAAAACTGCATTAAGCTCTACCTTTTGAGCTGATTGTTTGGGTACTAAAAATGTAAAAGTTCGATCTGGGGTAACTACTGCTGCTGTACCATTATTAGACCCATCAGTGAATATATTTGGAGCATTCATGATAGGTGTTTTTCTTGTCATTTTTGGAAAAATTACAGGATGCAATAACCAAAAAGACAATAAAGGATTAGATGGTAAGTGGTTATCAAATGAAACATTAGATTTACACATGATTATTGCCCAAGTATTTAACTCATTAGCTAACTCATCAATTTGATTCATAGTATATGGAGTAATAATTTTATTGGGAGAAATTCCAAACACTCCCTTTGCTGCTTTTATTCCTTTGAGTATTAATTGTCCTACAGCCTCAGGATACCTAGTAAGAATAGTGTTAGGAGAATAAGATAAATGTATCCATAATAATGGACCTTCTTGCCAAAATACTCCTGTAGGAATATTTTTTGTTGGTAGTACAATAAATAATAAAGGCAAACTTATATCAATTCTATCCAAATGCATATTTTCCATATATGTTTCAATGATTTTTAATGCCTTTCTTGCTTCAGGCGTTAACATTCGGGGTGAATTTGGATCTGATGGACCTTTTAGGATATCAAATAAAGGTCCCAACTCTCCTGTTGGTATGCCTAGATAAGGCCTTATCCAATTTATGTCTCCTAATAACTTTTGAAAGTCGTTAAGTGATTTGAGTTGATCTACTCGTATTTGAATTTTTGGTGGACGGACCATGGTTGAGGATAATAGAACTTCTAAATAATTAATTGGAAAATTTAATTGTACTTTGTCTATTGCTATCTCTAGATTATAATTTTTTAATAAGTTTGTAAGTGTGGCATAACATTCTAGCAATGTGTTTTTATCTTTGTGTGCTAATAATACATCATCCATATAGTGAAATATTTGTAGTTCAGGATTTTGATTTCTAAGTGGCTGGATTACTTTGTTAACATAAATTTGACACATATTTGGGCTGTTAGCCATCCCTTGAGGGAGTACTTTCCATTCATATCTCTGATCAGGACCTTCATGATTCAGTGCAGGGATAGTAAATGCAAAACGTGGACTATCCTCAGGATGAATTGGAATTGAAAAAAAAACAATCTTTAATATCTATAACTAAAACATACCAGGTTTTTGGCAAAGCAGACAACTGAGGAATCCCTGATTGAGCAGGTCCCATAATAACCATCTCATTATTAATGGCTCTTAAATCTTGCAATAATCTCCATTTACCAGATTTCTTTTTGATGACAAAAATGGGAGTATTATGGGGAGATACAGAAGGTTGTATATGTCCTTCTGCTAATTGTTGTTTGACCAGGTCATGGGCTGCTTGTATCTTTTCTTTAGTCAGGGGCCACTGAGGAACCCATACTGGTCTTTCTGATTTCCAAGTAATTTTTATTGTCTCAGTGGCCCTTTCTGAAAATCCAACCCATGTCTTTCTGTTCCTTGATCTATTTGTATTGGTGCTGCTATACCTTGTTCTTGTTTTTCTAATCTTTTTCCTTTCCTAAAACCTTGTCTAGTCATAATAGTGGGTGCATTTTGGTTGATGTTATTTGTTAATGTCAAACCTAATTGATCTAGGACATCTCGTCCCCATAAATTTACGGGAAGATGATCCAATACATATGGCTGTATAGTTCCTTCACATCCTTCAGGATCTTCCAATCTAATACCATTGCACTTCTATGGGGATTAGTCGCCACTCCTAGGCCTCGAAGCGTTTGAGTGGCTTGTTGTAATGGCCAATGTTTTGGCCATTCTTGACGAGAGATGATGCTAAGGTCTGCACCTGTATCCAGTAGCCCATTAAATTCATGTCCTTGAATATTTAGTTTTAGCATGGGGCGAGAATCTAAATTTAAAGAAAGCATAGCCCAATCTACACCTGTGGAGCCTAATCCCTTGGAACCTCTTTCTACAGTACGACTGGAAAATCTATCATGTAGGCTGGGTATTATTAGTAACTGTGCTATTCTATCTCCTGGTGAAATTACTGATATACCCTTTGGAGAACTGGCTATAATTTTTATTTCACCTTCATAATCGGGATCAATTACCCCAGGACTTATCATAAGTCCTTTTAGAGTAGAAGAGCTGCGTCCCAATAATAAGCCTACTGTTCCTTTGGGAAGAGGTCCTTTCACCCCTGTGGGAATGATTTGAACTCCCATCTCTGGAGTTAGTACTGCTCTGGTGGAGGCGCAGATGTCCAACCCTGCGCTCCCTCTGGTTTGTCTGATGAGGGATCTGATGGACAATGTGTCCTGGGCACTACCCTGATGGGGTTGCTGGGTTCCTCCAGTGCTCCGTATATTTGTGGTTTTGGGCCCCGGAGCATTGGGCCCCCCTGTCCATTTTTTGGCAATGGAGCCCGATGCCTTTCTCCACGATATCGTGGATAAACACCTGGTCCTTGTTCGTTTTTTGATAATGGAGTACCCTCTATGGTGGTTTGAGAACGGCATTCATTAGCCCAATGTCTCCCTCTACGGCATCGTGGGCAAATACCTGGTATTCTACTCCTTTGATACCTAGTTTTGTTAAACCCTCCTCCAATGGGGCAATTCCTTTTAAAATGTCCTGTTTGTTCACAATTGTAGCATGTTCTTGGCCTGGCATCTAAAGCCTTTTTTACTGCAGCTGCCACGACTTGCTCTTGTTCATTAATGTCTCTACATAATTTAATATATGTGTTTAAATCTTCATGTTTCCATGGTCTAATGATATCTCTGCACCAACGATTTGCTTGCTCATAAGCCAGGTGTTTTAGTAATGGCATTGCTTGTTCTGTATTCCCAAAAACTCTGGTAGCTGTTTGAATAAGCCTATCTACAAATTCAGCATAAGGTTCATTAGCTCCTTGTATTACCTTAGATAATTGACCTTGTAAACCTCCATGTCCTTGTAAAGTCTTCCATGCCTTAATTGCATCTGCAGCAATTTGTGCGTATACGCCAGGATCATATGCAATTTGTTGCTGCTGATCCTCATAAGGTCCCTTTCCTAACAACATATCTAGATTTCTCTGAGGATAACCAGCTGCTGCATTTCGCCTAGCTGTCTCCTTGCAAAATTCCTCATTGTCAACCTTCCATAACAGGTATTGTCCTCCATTTAGCACTGCTTTACACATATTAGCCCAATCTGCTGGCGTCATGTTCAAGTTGTTAATGGATTCGACCATGCTTACAGTGAAGTGTGCTTGAGGACCATAGGTTGTTACAGCCTCTTTTAGCTGCTTCACTGTTTTGAAATTTAAAACTTGGTAAAATCGCTGCCCTCCTGCCTCAAATACAGGGCATGTTAATATTTGAGATTTTGTCTCAGGATCCCAACTATCAACTGTGGGGGTTGGGGACCTCCCAGTATATGGAGGTGGCCTTGTTAGTTGGACACTTACATCCTCTGGTGATAGAAAGGTGTTAGTAGCAGTCTCCTGTAGAGGTGGTTCTGTTGGTTGGACACTTATACCCTCTGGTGATAGAAAGGTGTTAGTAGCAGTCTCCTGTTGTAACTTTCCCCCTGATGGCTTTTTCTGTTTTACACTTTCTTTCTCTGTCTGACTAGCTTGAGAGGCCTTCTCTTTTACTTGAATCTTTTCCTCTGTCTGACTAACTTGAGAGACCTTCTCTTTTACTTGAACCATTTCCTCTGTCTGACTAACTTGAGAGACCTTCTCTTTTACTTGAATCAATGTCTTCTCCTTCCTCTACCATTGTCTGAACTGAAGGCTTTGGACTAAGCAAACAAGATATGAACGTCCACAATGTCAATGTGCCAACTGGCAGAGTCCCTGGACTTTTCTTTTCTATTCTTTTTAAATCTTCACCATGATGGTTCCATTGTGATATATTTAACAACTCCTCCTTAAAAAGCCATGGGCTACATTTTTGTATTGTATCAACTTATGCCCTGATTGTTCTTGATTTTACTGGGATGCCTCCTTCCTCTAACAATTTACTTAACACTCTTTCAGTTTGTTTTTTACTAATTTCTGATCCCCTATTTCTACTATAATACAACCCAACAAGATAACGCCTAACAAAACTGAAACTGAGTGAAACAAAATTGGAACAACACAAAATCATTATAATAGCCTCCTGAAATGTCCATCCGTCCTTTCTCCCTATCTGTTCCTCAGATGTGAGCGGTTTTTCTTCCATCTTACACATCTCCAGGGACAGGCAACTTAAAACAAAAGTGAAACAAAATAACAAAAGAAGAATCTTAAAATGGCTACCCATCCTCTCGCCCTGCCCTCAGGGGCGAGCAGTTTCACTTACCCTCAGTCGCTCCCCGTACGGGCCACCAAATGCCGCAGTCTGGCTGGGCACAATCAGGAGCCACTTGTCAAAAGAAACTAACTTTATTTTTAGAACCACACACACCAAACAAAACAGCCTCTCAGGAAAAACCCTCAGAGCCTCAACTGCCACCACCGGCTTTTCACAAGCCTCTCTCTCCCACACAAGCTTCTCTCCACCTCCCACAATCCTCCTGCTCTTGAGGCCGATTGGCTGGGTCACGTGGGCGGAGCCAAAAAAAGTCCCCCAATGAGCAGCTCCGTGGTCTGAAAGGGCAGAGAAACAGCCCAATGAGCATCACCGCAGAGGAGCCAATCAGCTAGATGTTGCTGGGGCCGAGGAGCCAATCAGCTAGATGTTGCTGGGGCCGCTGTGAGCCAATCATCAGCCGGCAGCTGGAAGTTTGCTGGCAGCTGGAAGTTTGCTGGGGCCCCTTCGGCTGTGGCTCTCAACAATTTTGAATAGGGTCATTTGCTGATTTCTTTTTCAACTTATTCATTATTGGAGCAAAGGGAAGCTATTGATTTTTGAATGTTGATATTATATTCTGCTACTTTGTTGAATTTGTTTATCAGACCTAGAAATCTTCTGATGGAGATTTTTTGGTCTTTTAGAACAAATCATATCATCAGCAAACAGAGATAGTTGACATCTTCATCTACTTGTATACCTTTAATTTTCGTCTCTTGCTTGATAGCCTCTGCTTGTTTCTAGAACTATATTCAGTAAATGCTGACAGTGGACATTCTTGTCTTGTTCCTGATTTTAGAGGAAATGCTTTCAGTTTTCTTCATTCTATGATCATAGTGTACTATCTGTTAAATGTGTTTTTAAATGTGGTTTGTTAATATTTTATTAAGTTTTTTTTATCTATGTTCACTAGGGATATTTTTCTGTAGTTTTGTTTTGTTTGTTTGTTTTGTTTCTTTCCCCTGATGTGTCTTTATCTGATTTTGGTATCAGAGTGACACTAGTTTCATAGAATGAGCTAGGAAGTATTTCTTCCCTTTCTATGTCATGGAATAATTTGAGGAGCATTGGCATTAGTTCTTCTTTAGTAGTTTGGTAGCACTCAGCTGAGAAACCACTCAGTTCTGGGCTTTTTTGTTGGAAAACTTTTAATTGCTGCTTCAGTCTAGTTGCTTGTTATTGGTCTGTTTAGATTTTCTGTATCCTCATGGTTCAAGTTAGGATATCATATAGAAATTTGTCAATATCATCTAGATTTTCCTGTCTATTGGAATATAAATCTTTAAAATAGTTTCTAATGATCCCGTAGATTTCAGAAGTGTCTGTAGTGATATAGCCTTTTTATTCTCTAATTTTGTTGATCTCTTTTTTTATGGGTAGTTTGGATAAAAATCTATCAATTTTGTTTATTTTTTCAAAGAGCCAATTCTTTGTTTTATGGATCCTTTGTTGGTTTTCTGTTCTCAATATCATTCATGTTGGCTTTGATCTTAATTATTTCCTGTTTATTATTGATTTTGGAATTAGTTTGTTCTTCCTATTCTAGAGTCTTTGAGTATAACATTACATTATTTATTTGGGATCTTTCTATTTTTAAAATTTTTAAAATTTTAAAATAAACTTTTCATTTAGAACTGACTTTATATTTTCTCAGAGATTTTGGTATGTTGTATCTCTTTTCTCATTTGTTTCTAGGAATTTTTTTATTTATCTCATGAGTTCTTTTATGACCCATTCCTCATTCAAAAGTGCATTATTTATTCTCTAGGTGTTAAAATGGTTTCTTTTTAAAAAATCTCTTTATTTCTAATTTCATTGCAATGTGATAGGATGTAAGAAGTCAAGAACTCAAAAAATTAAACAATAAGATAACAAATAACCCAATCAACAAATGGGCCAAGGACCTGAACAGACACTTCTCAGAGGAGGACATACAATCAATCAACAAGTACATGAAAAAATGCTCACCATCTCTAGCAGTCAGAGAAATGCAAATCAAAACCACCCTAAGATACCATCTCACTCCAGTAAGATTGGCAGCCATTATGAAGTCAAACAACAACAAGTGCTGGCGAGGATGTGAGGAAAAGGGTACACTTGTACATTGCTGGTGGGACTGCAAATTGGTGCAGCCAATTTGGAAAGCAGTATGGAGATTCCTGGGAAATCTGGGAATGGAACCACCATTTGACCCAGCTATTGCCCTTCTCGGACTATTCCCTGAAGACCTTAAAAGAGCGTACTACAGGGATACTGCCACATCAATGTTCATAGCAGCACAATTCACAATTGCTAGACTGTGGAACCAACCCAGTTGCCCTTCAATAGATGAATGGATAAAAAAAATGTGGCATTTATACACAATGGGGTATTACTCTGCACTAAAAAAAATGACAAAATCATGGAATTTGCAGGGAAATGGATGGCATTAGAGCAGATTATGCTAAGTGAAGCTAGCCAATCCCTAAAAAACAAATGCCAAATGTCTTCTTTGATATATTGAGAGCAACCAAGAACAGAGCAGGGAGGAAGAGCAGGAGGAAAAGATTAACATTAAACAGACATGAGGTGGGAGGGAAAGGGAGAGAAAAGGGAAATTGCATGGAAATGGAAGGAGACCCTCATTGTTACACAAAATTACATATAAGAGGTTGTGAGGGGAATGGGAAAAAAAAACAAGGAGAGAAATGAATTACAGTAGATGGGGTAGAGAGAGAAGATGGGAGGGGAGGGGAGGGGGGATAGTAGAGGATAGGAAAGGTAGCAGAATACAACAGTTACTAATATGGTATTATGTAAAAATGTGGATGTGTAACTGATGTGATTCTGCAATCTGTATTTGGGCTAAAAATGGGAGTTCATAACCCACTTGAATCAAAGTGTGAAATATGATATGTCAAGAGCTTTGTAATGTTTTGAACAACCAATAAAAAAAAGAAAAAAAAGAAGTCATTTCTGTTCTTTGTATATGCTAAGATTTGCTTTGTTTTCTAAAATATGTTGCATTTTAGAGAAGATTTCATGTACAGCTGAGAAATAAGTCAATTCAGTTGTTGACGAATGAAATATTGTATAAATGTATATTAGATCCATTTGTTTAGTAATACTTTTTTACTTCTGAAGGGTCTTAGTTTACATCTGGATGACCTATCTATTCTATCTATTGGTGAGGAAGGTGAGTTTAAATCACCCATTTGTACTGTTTTGGGATCTATTTGATTTTTTTTTTTTTTGGTACCAAGATTGAACCCAGGGACATTTAACCACTAAGCAACATCCCCAGACCTTTTTATTTTTTATTTTGAGGCAAGGTCTTGATAAGTTGCTTAGGACCTCACTAATTTGTTGAGGCTGGCTTTTAACTTGTGATCCTCCTTCCTCAGCCTCCTGAGCTTCTGTGATTACAGGCATGAACCACTTTGCTTAGCTCCGAGGAGGTTTTGTTTTGTTTTGTTTTTTCCCTATCATGTAGGTACACTGACTTTAGGACCATACATATTTATAATTATTATATTTTGTTGGATGATTCCCTTACACAGTACCAAGTGACCTTCTTTGTCCTTTCTCATTAATTTGGGGGTGAAGTCTACTTGTTAGATATGAGAGTAACTACTCCTGCTTACCTTCAGTCTCCATTTGCATGGTATATATTTTTACATCCTTTCACTTTCACCTTCACTGAAAGGTGAATCTTTTGTAAACAATATATGGTTTGTTCTAATTTTTTTGACCCATTGTATGAATCTATATCTTTTGATTGGAGGGTTTATACTATTTATATTCCATGTTGTTATCGAGAAATGATTTTTATTTCCTGCCATTTTGATTTGTTTCTGATGCTTAATTCAGACATGATTCTCCTTTAATTGATTATTCCTCTAGTGAGATTCATTCATATGCCAGCTCTGATATTTATATTTTATTACTTCTTTATGAAATATGTCATTGAGTATTGGTTTAGTGGTTAGAATTTTTGCTTGTTTCTGATTATTATGAAAGGTTTTTATTTCATTATAAATTTTGAAGGATAGTTTTTCTGGATATAACAATCTTGGCTGGAGCACTTTATCTTTCAGGGCTTTGTATATAATATTTTAAGCCCTCCTGGCTTTTATATTCTGGAATGTTAAGTAAAAATTCCAATTGCTTAACATTTAAACATGGCTTGCCTCTTTTGGTTGCAGCTTTTGGAATTCTATTTACATTCTGTATATTAAGCATTTTAATTACAGTGTTCCTTGGAGAGGGTATTACTTGATCTTGTCTATTTAGTGTTCTAAATGACTGTGGTATTTGGATTTTAGTCTCTCTTCTTAAGATTTGGAAGTTTTTCTGATAATGCATCATTGAAAAGGTTTTGCATTCCTTTAGTTTGAATTTGGTTTGCTCATGTACACCAATGATTCTTAGATTTGGTCTCTTAATGGTATCCCAGATTTCTTGAATATTCTGGTCAAATTCTCTTAACATTTTTTCTTTATTGTTGACTTTGTTATGATTTACTTTTTCTTCAAAGTGTGGGCATCTGTCTTTAAAATGGTCTCATCTATTGATGATGATTTCAACTGAATTTTAAATTTGATTTATTGAGTCATTTCCAGAATTTCTGTTTGATTATTTTTCAGAAATTCTACCTCTGTTGAAATGTTCTTTTACATCTTGTATATTCTCTTTTAGTTTATTCCTTAGATCTTCTTTTACTTTATCAAACATTTTAGTTGTCAACTTTTAACATTCTTTTTCTGGTATTTCCTCTACTCTAATGTCAGTGGGGTTAGTTGTGTTGTGAACTATTTGAGATTGCTTGTCTTCTTCATTTTTTCATATTGTCAGAATTTCTGCCTCTCTTCTGGGATGATTCTCTCTTCCAGCTTTATATAAGGAACGTTTTAGTGAGCTGTTTTCTTTTTGGTATGTGGCCTGGTTTGGGTGAATGTCTTGGTGTCAACATTTTCACACTCAATTTGAACTTGTTTCTATGTCCAGTTTATCATACCACAATTAGAGGAGATACTAATACCCAGTGACTTATAGACACAATGACTTATAGAACAATCACTTATACTAATAAATTTTTTAAACTTATTAACAATATTATTCAGTAGCTGAATAATTGATTATTCTTGGTCTGGTTGTTGAGATAAGATGTTTTCTTTCTGGAGTTTTAGTTATTATGCAGTTTTTTTTTTTAAATTCTCAGCTTGGACCCCAAATGGTCAAACTTGTTAGGCAAGTCTGGAGGCAGATTTTCACTGGAGGGTTTCATTCCCTTCTTGGCTGGTTGACCCATCTTTCCGGGAGTGTGCTGGGGAGAGGAGAGTGTAATCCATTGGACTGTCCACTGGCCCTTTCTAGGATTGGAAGAAATGACTCAGTGCTCACCAGATGTTGTCTGAATTTAATAGGTCTCAGTTTCTCTCCAACCCAGGTGTTATTCATGAATCCAGAGTTTAGCTTGCTTATTTTAAGTGTAAGAGTTCTGTACTCTTCTCTGCTTTGTAAACTCAATTTGCCAGTGTTGAATTGCCGTTTTGATTAACTCTTGGGGAGCAGCTGTGATAATGTGGCTTCCTCTGAATGGCTTTATTCTATTCCCTAGGGATAGACTACATTATTATAAGGATGACACAAATACAGTTCATTAAGAGCAAAGAAGTTGGGGTTTGATGATGAAAGGAAGGTTGGAATATTCAAGAGGTGAAAGGAGAGAAGCAAGGTTGTGCATGAAGTCCTGGAAGAGGAGAACGTGAAGAAGTAGAAGTGAGAGATCCAGTTTTTTTTTGCCATTAAAAGGAGAGGTGAGGAGAGTAAGAGTAATACAATAAGCAAAGATGTCAAGCAGAGCACCACCAACCCTCCCCATGTCAAGCAAAACTAGAAAGTGAAAAATAAGAAAACAGAAACAACAACAAAATGAACAAAGATGTCACTACCTCTTAGAAAAATAGAAGGAAATAGTAAAAAATTAATAAAAGACAAGAAATGTTAAAATAGTAAAGAAAAGCCTAGAAACATATGTATCTTAGTATGTACATGAATCAATCCACCAATTATCCAGAAGAACAATTTAAAAAATCAATAATAAAAAAAGAAAAATAAAAAAATTTTTTTTTTTTAAATTAACAGTGCTTCAATTTTCCCACTGAGGTAGCTGAAGTTGAGTATTTACACCCTATTCTAGATTGACCTTCTTCCTTCACATCTTGGGCTCTTAGAGTGAGTCAGGGCTGGGTGATATAATAAACCCAACCTCTTTTTGTGATTTTCACGACAGCACCTGCTGAAGTAGATTGGAACTATAGGTTCTTAAAATGTCTTTCAGTTTCTTTGTTTGCCAGTATGGGGGGATGGAATTGGAAGTATTTTCTATTAAGATTTTGTCTGGGTATCTTAGGTTGATGCCCTTCCTGGCTGGAAGTGGCACACACAGAGATCTATTTGGGAAGTTCTGGCTACTGCAAAAATGCTCTAAATGGAACTTTTAACCTTTGTTTGAGATATGTATTCTGGAGCCTTAAGTTCCTTGCACCCCTAGGGCTGAGTGGATGTCAGTTGTGGCTAGGCATCTGAGTTTCTAGTGTCTTCCCAGAGTTCTACCTGTAGGGTATAATGAGAGACCACCCTGAGTGGATGGTGCACAGCAGGTTTCCTGTAGCCTGCCCACCACCCATATATGAATTTCTAAGTCTGCATCCCTGATTACATGTCCATCTGATCAATCTCCCCTGATCCCCCTCAGTTCATTTCATACCACACAGCTCAAAAGGAAATCAGATCACACTCTCCTGTCTCCATTGTAATCGTGCCTGCCTGGACAGTTTCACCAATTCTATTCCATTGGACATTTGCATGTCAGGGCTCAAAGGAAGAGCAGCCTGAACCCTCTTCTGTGCCACTGTTTGGAATCTCCCTGGATCCACTCTTCTCTATCACTGTCTTAGGCTCATGATTGGCCAGCTGCAATTTAGGACATGCAAGAAAAACTGGATGTGACAGAGTGGAAGTATTCATTACAGACTGAATGTATGTAGAACAAGATTTGGCATAAAATCTTCTAGTTTCCTCTAGCATTCTTATTGAACTTAATTTAAATTGAAGAAAATGTGCCAATCCCATATTTTTGGAGGCTATTTCCTCTAGTTGGAGTTCTACAAATTTCAATTAATTTCTTTCTTTCCCATAGGATGTTTAGAAATGTGCTATTACATTTTTAAATATTTAGGAATTTTCCAAAAGTATTAATGCACTGTTTTCTATAGACAGAGTATTATTTGCCCAACCAAACATGACCATCTTGTGAGAGCCTCTTGAACCAAAAAAATATGTGTTGAAATATAAAAGTGATTTTACCCTTAAAGAACTGTGTGTGTAATAGGTGTCCTTAACACAACTGGTCTAGGGTATCTTGGGTCTGTCCCACTTTTAAAAGGTACAAATTCTTGCTACAACATCCTGTATTACAAAAGTCCTGGGTATAATTTCATTTAAAAAGGGGGGATTTTGTTGTATTGAAGTATAATTCACCATTTCTCAAATGCCACCCATCACTGTTTCTATGTCTCTCGTTCAGTTTTTTTAATCTCCCTACCAACACAGTTCTGTTTGGAAACTAGACTTTGCAAGTCTAAGTAAATAGATGAAGCAATTCACTTCTGAGTCAGGGCTGAGGTTTCTGGGCACTAAGTTTGCCTTTCTGGCTTCTGTGGCACAGGTGCACTTGGTGTCCTATTAACACAGTCTTATGATGGAGGGATACACTGACTCCCCTCTGTCTTCGCTGGCCTTGGTAGACTTCCCCCCACCCCATCAACTCTAAGCCTCCTTGTCACCCTGGGAACCTTCGTTACAGCATCATGTTCATTTGTTATTTTCTTGATTATGCTATAGGTACTCAAAAACATATATTGAATGTATTTATTTGTTCAATAGTGTAGGAGACTGAGGATAGGATACTGAGAAGCATTATTAATGTTAATGAGATGGGCAGAGAAGAAGAAAGCAAATAAGAATCTAAATAATAGTCCAATAGACACAAATAGAACTTACTATATAGAGAGGAGGGTTTCACTGAGTAAGTGACCAGCATCATCCAATAATCAGAGAAATCAGGTACATAAAAATCGAAGCATGACTTTTTGACATGGCAACTAGAAGATCATGGACTAATTTTTCAAGTACATTTTCAGTACAATGGAAAGTACAGAAGCTGGTCTGTCAGGCATTCAGAAATATATGGGAGCAAATTACAGAGGACTGTTGTGGCAGATAAGTGATGACTGTGAATTAGTTGAAAATTGATTTAAACCTCATTCAATTTCTGCTATGTTTCTTAAACAATACTGCAGTATTGTTATTTTTCTTTGTACTCTTCCTGTCTTCCAAATACCATTCTTGTTAATTGGTGTTAGGTTCTGAAAGTCATGTCCTCTTTATTACATCTCTCATTTAGTGAGAAATACTAATTTGGGCATATCAGTGGACTCTAGATGTGCCACCATTAACAGAATGAGCTTTCCAGCAGTGAGTCAGAAGTCCTAACACTCCTGCTACAGTGAGCTTTCCTGCCACCATGGTGTGACTATTAGATAAGTGTCCCTAGTGTTTTTACAAAAGATGGTTGCGGTGTCCACTGCCTACATAGAGTCTTCATTCTCCTCCTGTTTATTTTCAGCCAGATATTCTCTACCATTTCTGGTTGCTGGTGGCTTAGGAAAGGGTAATTTCTAGGTTTTTACAGCCTGAAGCAAACACCTCTGTCAGAAAAGCTGTCTTATTTCCATTGTAACGTCATCATTATATTCAGAAGATGGAATTGATTTTACCTCTTGTAGAAGCTTATTCTTATAGTAGATACTACAGCCTATATATGAAATTTTGGCCATGCCTGTGTGTTCCTGGACAATATTGAGTGTGTTACCATGTTGATATCACAGATGCTAATCCAGATCACTCACCTTCACCTTCCTGTATCATTGCATTCCATTAACAGGAAGCATCATCTTTTGTATGAAGAGCTTTTTTAAATTTTTATTTTAACTTTTATTTCTCTTGCCACTTCATAACTAAGCTGACGACATTTTCCCATGCTGTAGCCAGAGAGAAAGCTCATGGAGGTCGTTTCCAGGTTCATGCTGGTTTGGGTGGTAAGCATATAGACAAGGTACCGTGGATAATAAGGAGACCATGTTGTTTAAGAGGAAATCCTCCTCTTACAATGCATTTTAGAAAATATATATGAAGTGCATGTCAAGTTTATGTGAGTGCTGTACTCATTAAATATTTCTCCCTTGTAAAGAAAAAATTTATAACATTAATACAAATGGTTTTAATGTCATAAAATGAAGCATCTCTCCAATTCTGTCCAAATATGTATTTCTCTGATCTTTGTCTATTTATGTAAGAATAAAACACAATCTTTCTCTTAGTATTTTGTTATTTATATCTCACATTAATTATTTAAAAGATATAATATCTGATAATGTCTGACATAAGAGTTTTACTGAAGAAATAAATGTGTCCAAAATTTTTTGTGATTTTTCTCTAGCCAATTTTAGACCACCCAAAGACATTTGTGTTTTTCAATTTAAAATGACAAAAAGTTAAATATATCAATATTTTGAATGTTTGAGGAGTGTCACTATAATAATGAAATTGGTATAATATTTCAAATTTCTTGAGTCATTTTTTAAAATCAGAATTTATTCATAAGTAATTTTTAAAATAAGCATTTATCCAAACAAGTAATAAAGTTACGAAGTAATTATTTATGTATATAATAAGATCCCTATTGATTCAAACCTGAGGTAATTATTCTTATAGAAATAAGAGTCAGTAATTCATAGACAGCCTGGAAATATTCAAAGGTGGCAATCTCTAGAAGGAACTCACATCATGTTAATTTTATTTTTATTTTAAATAATAATAGCAATGATGGCCAACATTTTAATAAGTGTGAAGTACCTGAATGACACTGTAACTTATGCTTTGTATATATTATTTCATTTACTCTTCATAGTCAAATTACAAGGTAAGCCTTTTATGACCATTTTAAAAGTGAATATATTGAGAATTAAAAATATTAAGTCAATTTTCCACCAGTCATTTCACTGGGCACATCAGGAGGAGTCTCTGATCCCATAGCCTTGGTCTCAGCGACTGTGCCATATAGCTGAGGGCACTAACACAGGGCCTTGATTGTAGTTCTGCAGTACCTGCACGGGCCCTGGGGACTCTGAATAAATAAGAAACAACCTATAGTGCTAACAGCTACACTTTTTCAATTCCACGCCAGGACATGGGGCTGGCAACCATGAATAGCTGAGGGAACAGGACTAACCAGGACCTTTGATCCTCTGGCTCTTGTACAAATTCTGGCAATAAAGATTATTATAACTAAGTCTAAATGTGCTGAATTACAAGGGACCAGCCACATCATTACCTTTTCCAAGTTGTTCATGGGAGATGTGATGCTAGGTTAGGGCACACTTTTTACTTCAGCTCCTTCCTAGGACATGGTACTTATGAAATACCAATGTTGTGATTAAGAATACATTAAAGAACAGAGACAGCCACAGAAAACTGATGAGGGAGAACACATTTCACTAATGTTCTCTGGGCTTTAAGCTAAACAGGATGCAGACAATTTTATTTTAAAGTCATAGTCATTAGATATACATCTTTTCACATCTAAGCGGAGCCTTCAGAAATGTGATTTCTTTCCCCAAGCTGCCTCTTATTTCCAACTGTGGAAAGCAGTTTCATCTACAACTAACATTTATAGAGTCCATTTCAGTGGAAAACAAGGAAAACAGTGGAAGAATAATCCTTTCAGCTGTATTTCACTCCTCAGTTACATTTTAAAATGGGTACACTTCTCTCACATGTAGCATATATATTTACAGTCTTGGGAACAGAAATTGAATTTTGGCTTTATGGATATGGTCCAGATACTTGAAAAAATAGAGATATATTCAGAGCTGTATGAATTCTCTGGGTAATTCTGTTGTTCATCCTTCCTCCTACCTGCTACTTTAACCATCAATCAACACAAGAAGAAAATGTTTGTTTCCAAAATGCCATTTTTAAAAAATATTTTTAATTGATTTTTAAAAAAATAAATGATAGTGGAATGCATTACAATTCTTATTACACATATACAGCACAATTTTTCATATCTCTGGTTGTATATAAATTATGTTCAAACCAACTCGTGCCTTCATATGTGTACTTTGGATAATGATGTCCATCACATTCTACCATTCTTACTAACCTCCTGCCCCCTCCTTTCCCCTCCCACCCCTCTGCCCTATTTAGAGTTCCTCTATTCCTCCCTTGCTCCTCCTCCCTATCCCACTATGAATCAGCCTCCTTACATCAGAGAAAACATTTGGCATTTGTTTTTTTGGGATTGGCTAACTTCACTTAGCATTATCTTTTCCAACACCATTCATTTACTGCAAATGCCATGATTTTATTCTCTTTTATTGTTGAGTAATATTCCATTGTGTATATATGCCAAATTTTTTTAAATCCATTCATCTACTGAAGGGCTCTAGGTTGGTTCCACAGTTTAGCTATTGTGAATTGTGTTGCTATAAACATTGATGTGGCTGTGTCCCTGTAGTATGCTGTTTTTAAGTCCTTTGGATATAGTCCGAGGGGAGGGATAGCTGGGTCAAATAGTGGTTCCATTCCCAGGTTTCCAAGGAATCTCCATACTTCTTTTCATATTGGCTGCACCAATTTGCAGTCCCACCAGCAGTGTATGAGTGTGCCTTTTTCCCCACAACCTCGCCAACACTTATTGTTGTTTGTCTTCATAATAGCTGCCACTCTGACTGGAGTGAGATGATATCTTAAAGTAATTTTGATTTGCATTTCTCTAATTGCTGGAGATGATGAGCATTATTTCATGTATTTTTTATTGATTGTATATCCTCTCTGAGAAGTGTCTGTTCAGGTCTTTGGCCCATTTATTTATTGGGTTATTATTATTATTATTATTATTATTATTAGTGCTTAACTTTTTGAGTTCTTTATATACCCTAGAGATTAGTGCTCTATCTGATGTGTGAGGGGTAAAAATTTGCTCCCAAAGTATAGGCTCTCTATTCACCTCAGAGATTGTTTCTTTTGCTGGGAAGAAACTTTTTAGTTTGAATCCATCTTATTTATTGATTCTTGGTTTTAATTCTTGTGTTATAGGATTCTTATTAAGGAAGTTGGAGCCTAATTCCACATAATGAAGATTATGGCCTGCTGTTTCTTCTATTAGACACAGTCTCTGGTTTAATTCCTAGGTCTTTGATCCACTTTGAGTTGAGTTTTGTGCATGGTGAGAATAGGGGTTTAATTTCATTTTGTTGCATATGGATTTCCAGTTTCACCAGCACCATTAGTTGAAGAGGCTATCTTTTCTCCAATGCATGTTTTTGGCACCTTTGTCTAATATAAGA
This sequence comes from Marmota monax, assembly GCF_021218885.2. NCBI lineage: Eukaryota > Metazoa > Chordata > Mammalia > Rodentia > Sciuridae > Marmota > Marmota monax. The sequence goes on along the minus strand of NW_026692357.1, from coordinate 1,528,116 downwards.
TAACTGTAGTTTTGTGGGTTAGTCTCTGTGTCCCCTATTCTGTACCATTGGTCTACCAGTCTGTTTTGGTGCAAATACCATGCTGTTTTTGTTACTACTGCTCTGTAGTACAGTTTAAGGTCTGGTATAGTGATGCCACCTGTTTCACTCTTCCTGCTTTAGCTACTCTGGGTCTCTTATTTTTCCAGATGAATTTCATGATTGCTTTTCCTATTTCTATGAGGAATGCCATTGGGATTTTGATCAGAATTGCATTAAATCTGTATAGTGCTTTTGATATTATGGTCATTTTGATAATATTTATTCTGCCTATCCAAGAGCAAAGTGGATCTTTCCATTTTCTAAGGTCTTCTTTGATTTCTTTGTTTAGGGTTCTGTAGTTCCAAAACACCTTTTTTACTTCTTTAGGATGCTGGTCTTAAGTATTTGAACCTGAAGAGAATTAGACTAGATCATTTTAGCCATCTTTAAGTTTAAAGTTTCCCTCAAACAAACTACCTAGGAACAATGACCTTCAGCCACTTCAAAGGAGGACTGATGGGATAGGTAACAGCTCAGTATAATGTCAAGCAACATGGGTGACTTTCTTCAAGTGCTCGACATTGCTCTTCCCCACATTCTGGCCTGACTATGTGGGAGCATATCTCAGAACTCGAGCTACCCAACTACTCTTGGGGCAAACATAGGTGTGACTGAATTCTAACTCCAGGGCATCAAGCTATGCAGGGAGCTGCACTAGGACAACAGTGCTGGTCACAGAGTAGCATGTGGAAATTTCCTTTAAATGTCTTGTCTCGGGAGCTCACATCCACATGATTTCCTGTAGTGCATGTTTGGTAGGGACAACTGCATATTATCTTATCAATTTTCAAGAGATAATATGTTAAGGCAGTTTATTGTTAGGTTCACCGCCTTCTGGATATATTGTTGGATAGGTGATACCTAGTAAATGCTGTGTTGGGAGAATATTAGAACATGTTTTATGATACCTAACCATCATCTTGCATATGACACTATGCTGTCATATTAGGAGGCTGCTGTATTCATGTACAGGATAAGGATTTATAGAGTCTGAAGCTTTAGTTACCTAAGATAAGATCTCAAATTTGTCAGTTATGTAAAAACATCTAAGAATTAAGTAAAAACATGATCAGGCTACCATTTAATTAGCAAGATTATTTACTACTATTGGTAGGTACAGGTGTATAAGAAATAAGAGATTAAAGAGAAATAAAGTCACATTTTACACATCAGACTTAAGGCTCCAAGTTTGATACTTCCTCCCATTAAATAGTGCATGTATGAATACATCACCATGAATCCCTGTACTATATGCAATAATAGTGCATCAAAACAATAAATAAAGAATAACTTCAAAATAAATAAATAAATAGTGCTTTTTTGAATGTTTGTGTCCATGTGCAGGTAAAATGTAATGTACTTTCTTAAATGTATTTATTTTTTTCTTTTTTCAGTTTTCAAAAAGACTTTGTTATAGATTTCCAAACAATCTTTCAATAGTTATCCTGAGTCTACTATGTACAAAAAGACACAATCATTAACTTTAAGAGACTTACAGTTTAAGAGTCAGTTTAAGTATATATAAAAATACTACAAGGTAATATAAATGTGAAATTTATGGCACAGACTAATAAGGCTCTAGTGCTTCAGTTAGAGTTAATTGAGAGTAGCTGGAGCTGTCTAAAAAATTCTTTGAGGTCATAGGATGCTTGACATGATAAACTCTCAATAGTAATAAGCATAGTTAATGGTAAAAATATGTGTGTGTGTGTGTGTGTGTGTGAGAGAGAGAGAGAGAGAGAGAGAGAGAGAGAGAGAGAGAGAGAGGTGTGAATGTTGTCTGCGTGTAATTTGTCTCTATAGACAGCATTGAGAGGAGAAGGAAATGAGAACAGGTGGAAACATAGGTACAAAGACTCTCTAGTATTATTGCTACAGCAAATGAGGAGAACAAGAAGAATTTCTATTGCTAGTATGGAGCGAAAGGGAGAGGGTTCATAGATTTTGCTTACTATGGTGGTGGATTATATACACACAATGAAGAAAAAGAGGAACTACTAAAGAAAAGAGGAATGACTACTGCTGGGAAGATCCAGGGCATTCTGATAGCCAAGTCTCTATGGGCATGTCATCAGCAGTGATTTCAGTTGTAGTGCATGATCTTGATAATGTTCTCAACCAAGGTTCAGAGGTCAGTGATGACTCTGGAGCTGGCAGAGCCCTTTGGTGGTGGTATTGGAGCCCTGATTCTTGTGGCGTAGCACCTGCAAAGCACCATTCACATCTGTAGTTCTTCCCTTATTTCTATAGTCTCTGCTGGGTTATCTCCACTCTGAGCACATTTGGATTTTTAGGAATGTGTCCATCATGCTGCCAACAGAAAGATGCTTTTCTGAGGAGTAAAGGTAAGCCACCAGGCAGACTCTCTTGCGGGGGAGGCTGGCCTGAGGCCAAGGCCAAGACACAAGGCCGATGTGGGAAGTTATTTGAAACAGTGCTTGACATTCACACAAGAAGCTGGAAATGTCAATTGCTGCTTGAGGTAAACATTTATTTTCCAGGGTAAATGTTACAGCCTCTTGTGACAGTGTGTCATTCAAGCGTGCATTTAAAGGACAGCAAGACATCTTGGAAATCACTTTCATTCATAAACCACGTTTGTGTTGAACTATAAAATCACTTAATCTACCAGCTCATTGTGATCATCAAACCAGGGAAGATGCAAAATATTTCCTTCATCCTAAAAATAAAACAAAGTCCTTCTCTCCGCTTCATATTCTTTTTGAATACTAATGCATAAAATCCCAGATTAAATTAATCTTGGCTGTCACAGTCACACTTGGCGAATGAATCACAAAATAGTTTCATCTTCATATGACAAGTTACCCTTGACAGCAAATTAAAATCTTAATAAGAGTTTTTAAAATACACTTGCATATATACATTCATAACCTCTTTTATTGGAGCTCAATGTCAAAATACAAATTCTTTTGCTTTGTATTTCAGATAATGTGAACTTTTGAGGACATTTTTCAGACCTTTTTATCTTGGGGTTTCAAATTCTCTATTCATTTGAATGCTTTTTTACTATTCTTTAAAATAATTGTTTTGAAAAACTTGCTAGAGTTGTCTGATAAAGGCTTGATTTTAAAATTCACATAAAAATAATTTATTAACTGTTTACTACAGCCATGCAAATATTCATGATAAAATTCCCTTCTTCTCTCCCTCCCTTTTTCAATAGCTGGCTTCTTGGGGCCATGATGTAACAGACAAGTTGGAAATCAATTACAGGGATAGAATCCCATAGCATTGGAGAGGAGAAAATTGTGAAAGGAGGAAGTGATAATGTAACAAAAGAAATAGCAACAAATTTTTTTTAAAAAATTGGGCTTTGGTTTGAATTTTATGTACCACATCCTGGCAGAAACATTGTTCCAAATAATAGCAACTGTATGAAAATGATTCTTGTACTTTCATGTGCATGCACACCACCCCTTGGGATCTTGTTAAATGTAGGTTCTGATTCAGTAGACATCAGGTAGGAAGCAAGAGTCTGCATTTCTACAAAGATCTCTGTGAGGCTGATGTGGCCGATCCATGGATCACACTTTGATAAGCAAGGTAAAGAATGTGCACATGTTAATAGAATATACTTTTATTTCTTTTGAAGGTAAATACAATTGTAAAAATATATCTAGGCAGGTAGTTATAGCTTCTTGAAATATGATGAATTAGCTAGCTACTTCTAATACCTTTGTCTACCTAACTTTGAATTCTACTATTATTATAGGAAAAACAGTGTAAAAATTAAGAAGAAAAGAAAAATCTTAAAAATTATTCGGTATATATCTTTTTATTTTATCTTGTTAGAAGAAAGAATGTAAGATATTCTATATTTATCAAAGGGGTTTTAAAATTAGTATATATAAAATAAGGAAATAAAGAATATTCCCACATAGCCTAACTACTTTTTACTAACCATTTATTCTTACCTTTAACTCCAAATCTGATGCTTGGTGAAATACTGTGTATTCAATTGTCACATTAACATTCATTCCAGATTAAAGGCAAAATTCAAATGCCAAGACATTTGGAAAACTAAGTTCTTAGATGTTACCTCGGGACTCTTTTTTTTCTTTTACCCCAAAAGAGAACGTTGTTATTGATGGGCTGACCTTCCTAAGAAGTCCTAAACTCTAATGATTGTTTAAAAAACAGCAATCTTACAATTCAACTGACATATTCATTTATTCTTTAAGTGCTTTTTAGAAATTCTCTCTTTTGAGGGGTCAATTTAGTTTGTATATCAGATTGGATGTTTTTAGCGAAACTTGACTCCTTTCCATTCTGTGGGAAAATCACTCCTCCTCCCTTGTATTTAATTCCTCTCTCTTCAGAAATGATAACTGGCAAGTCCTTTTTTAGAGGGGTATTTACATTCTGGGTTCTAGGGCACAGATGAGTGGAGACAAGTTCCACCAAAGTGCAACAGATAACAAGTAATCACTGTGATGAAAGAGAAATGTTAAAAGTATAAGCCACTAAAATTGTGGGGAATATTGACAAATAGAAAAACTCATACCTACAATTAGGGTGCTACCATAGCCAAACTCAAAAACTATGTGTTTGCTTTGCAGGCTAATGTCTCTATTAAGAAAACTACCTTTGCAGCCTGAAAAAATGGTGACTCATAGCTGGCAATGGCAAAGCAGTTTGGATGGCAAATGTCACATTTGATAAACATGTGGCTTTATGCAAGGGAGTTGCAAAAGCAGATATTGCTAATGTGCCTGGATATTGCTAATTCTGCATTTGACCAAATGGGAAAAGAATGGTGTGTTGAAAAAGAAAAGAATTTCTCTCTTTCAGAAATTTATTGGAATAAAAAGGTTTGTTAAATAGTAATTCTGTTATCCTGACTTATAGAACAGAGAACAGAATGACAAAACCTGTGATATCCAAGACCATGCTGCCAGTTAAAGGAAAACTATACAAAGAACAGGAGTCCCTTCTGCTACTTGTCTTATAGGTAACTCAAATTAATAAGCCCTATGAGAAAGACTGGAGTAAAATATGTTAGATATCAAGTTGAAGGTCATCTGAGTTATTCACATTTAATGAGGACTTTTTTAGAAGTGTGGATTATGATATTATTTTTTTCCCTGAGGTCAAGAGATAAAATGCAAAAAAAAAAAATCTTAAGAACATTAATACTAAGTCACTGAAAAATTACTAGTGTTTTTTTCTTTTTTTGGGGGGGGTATTGAACCCAGGTGTGCTTAACCACTGAGCCATATCGCCAGCCCTTTTTTATACTTTATTTAGAGACAGGGCCTCACTGAGTTTTGCTTAAGGCCTCCCTAAATTGCTAAAGCTGGCTTTGAACTCATGATACTTCTGCCTCAGCCTCCAGTGCTGCTGGGACTACAGGTGTGTATCATTTTGCCCCGCTACCAGTGATTTTTAATGAGCTACATTTAATTGCACAATATTTTTGTATATTAGATGTCAAATGACTGACACATAAATATAAATATAAATATATATATATACATACACATACACACACAAACACATATAAATTTAAGATGATTACAGGCATTAGGGTTATTGAATAAACTTTATTTTTTTAGGATAGTTTTAGACTCAGAGAAAATTGTGAATATAGTAATGGGGTTCCAGGCACCCTACCCTGTTTCCTCTATTATTAACATCAGACCTAGCATGGTATATCAGTCACAGGTAAGGAAGCACTATTGATATACAAATGACTAAGAACAATGCTTTATTTATATTTCCTTGCTTTTGTTGGAGGGCAGAGGATTCCTGAGGATAGAACTCATAGAGATCCTCTACCACTGAGCACCACCCCTGCCCATTTATTCTGTACAAATTATTAGGGTCTTGATAAGTTGCTGAGGCTGGCCTCAAATTTTCAATCCTCCTGCCTCAGCTGAGTCACTGGGATTACAGGCATTGGCCACCACTCCTGGATAGATTGTCTGTTTTTTACCTAATTCCTTTTTTTTTTCCCTCTAGTAACCCATCCAAGATACCATATTAATTGTAGTGTAAGGGTAAAAGAAATTGAAGTTAAAGTGTAAAAGTTAAAGTGTAAAAGACTGGGCATTGTAAAGTTCCTAAGCTGCAAGGCCTGAATTAAAATGTAAAGGACTAGGTATTGTTAAGTTCCTATGCTACATGCAAAACCTGAAATTCCTGTAGCTGTTAAGACAATACTCGAACTGCCCAGTAAATATTTCCCCTGACTGCTTGGTTGTTTAATAACTTAAGGGCTCTGTGTGGTCTTGCACGTAGGCATTGCAGGGCCTAAACCAATCAGTTTGAATGTGTACCCCGCTTTAGAACTGACCTATCACCCCCGCCCGACCTGTTCCCGCCAATGTATGTACTAATCAAGTCTAAGAATTGTTGTTTGACTTTCCCATGGTGTGTGATGATTTGTTAAAGGAGACTGTGATGTATGTAAAGTCCCGCCCTCCCCAAAAAGTGTACTTAAGCATTGCACAACCCCTGCTCTAGGCTCTGGGCTGCTCTCATTTCTTGGGTGGGCACGGAGCCCTAGCATGCTAGATCAATAAATCCCCTTCTGCCAATTGCATGAGTGGTCACTTGGTGGTCTCTCCCTCTGACGCTTCGCCGGACCCTTACAGTAGTTGTCATGTCTCCTTAGGCTTCTATTTTTCTGTGACAGTTTCTCAGATTTCTTTTCTTTTATTTTTTTATGACTTTGACAATTTTGAGGAGTAATGGTTGGATTTTTTTTTTTTAATCTGCCACAAGTGGGATTGGTCTGTTGTTAGTTTTCCCCATGATTAGACTGAGGTTCTGGTTTTAGGGAATAAGACCACAGAGGGAAGGTGACATTTTTATCACATCATATCAAAGCACATACTGTGACTTGGTGTTAATACTAACCTTGATCACCTGGGTGAGGTAGAGATTTTCAGGGTTCTTCACTACAGTCCCTCTTGCTGTCCTCTTCTCCATACTGTAACACTTCAAGGGCTTTGGGGGTAGGGGGCTCATTATGTACCTTCCACCCACACTCAAAAAAATAGGGAACTGTTTCTCAACACTGAAGGCAAAATATCTGTACAAATTATTAGGAATTATCTTCCATGGGGATTTTCCTGTTATTCTCATTTGCTTATTTATTCACTCAATTGTTCACTTAGGACACTATGGACTCATGGATATTCATTTTCTATTTTGGTATATCATCCAAGAGCACTTTGTTTTTGTTACTCTGTCTTTGGCCATTGGGATCTCTTTCGTGGTCTCTTGTGTGCCTTTGACATAATCATGTCGTGTGGGCGATTGCTTTTAAGCTTATTTGCTCAGGCTCATCTTGTACATTTCCTGAACCAGTCTTGGAATCAGCTGTTTCTTCTAGGAGTGTTTGTTTCTTCTTCTGGAGAAAGGTAATATAGAAAGCAAGATCTAGATGCTATGTAAGCATGTGGCTATTAGTGAGTCATTGCTTCTGTGCCCTCTCAGTTGACAAAGCACAAGAATGTGTGTGACCTGCATCCTGTTTATGTACATTTGTATTTGTGTGTGTCTAATAGTTTTACATGTAAACATGTTCACATAAGCTAACTGGATTACCTTAAGCTGAATATGACTCCATACTGATGTCTGCTCCTCAAACCCATTACCATTTGAATCTGGCAAAATTTTCCTCTTCAGTATGTATAACTTCCCTCTCCAAAGATGAAAACCTGGCTCAGGATATCTACTAGCCATTTAGCTAATGCTCAACTCAAGTACACATGTATGTTGTTTTCTCTACTGGAAAACAACTTTATCAATCAGTCTATAGGACTAAGGTACCATTTCTTTTTGACTTCACAGATAATAGTCATTTCAAAAGGAACTTAGTTAAGCATCTCCTTCCTCCAGCTCCTTCAGGTGAGATTATTTCATTTTTCTGTAATATAGTCAGAATATATTTATTTATTCATCAAATTTTGTATTTTACCTGGTTTCTCCTGACTTTCAATATGGTTTGTTTTAATTTGCATATCCAAGGCTTAATTTTTGTTCTATAAAGGTTTGTGGGTTTTGACAAAAAGGGTCATGTATCCACCATTACAGTATCACACAAAGTAGCCTTGCTGTCCTGACAATCCCCTGTACTTCTGTTCATTCTTTCCCACCTTCACCCTCTTCCTGGAAAACACTAATCTATTTATTGTGTCTATCCTTTTGCCTATCCTAGGTGTCATACAAAAGGAATCACATGCTATGTAGTCTTTTCAGACTGACTGCTTTCAATTAGCCAAGAGCATTTAAGATTCATCCATGTCTTTGTGAGGCTTCATTATTCATACCTTTTTATTGTTTGAATAGTATTTAATGCTACATATGTTTATCCTCAAATATTGAAAGATATATTAGTTACTTCCTATTTTTGGAAATTATGAATACAGCTTTTATAAATACTTTTTTGCACGTTTTAAAATCAGTCTGGTAAATATTTATGGGCATGATTACTGGGTCATATGGAAGACTGTTTAGTTTTGTAAAAAATTGCCATTCTGTCTTCCAAAGTGTAACAATTTGAATTCCCAGCTCCAATGAATGAGATCTCCTCTGACTGTATGCTTGCCAGCAATTGGCATTGCTCTTTTTTTTTGGGGGGGGGGGTACTTAAGAATAAATAGGTGTGTAGTGGTTTTCATCATTAGTTTAATTTGCATTTTGCTAATGAAATATAACACTATCATCTTTGTCTTTTCATGTGCTAATTTTTCTTTTAGTGAAGTGTCTGTTCAGACCTTTTGACCATTTCTTAATTTAGTTTTCATGCAGTTGAGTTTTAAGGGTTCTATACATCATTAGAAACAAATCTTTTATCAGATGTTTTGTAACTATTTACTCCCATTTGGGGACATGTCTTTTTATTCCACTAGCAGTTTATTTTGCAGAGCAGACTTTTAATTTTTAATAATGCTCAACTTAAGAAATTTTTCCTACTGGATCATGCATTTGCTCCTGTGTCTAAAAACTAAAAATCAAATGAAAATTCAAGTAAATCACTTGTGTTTTCTTCTAGAAATTTTATACCTTAGTATTCTATATTTATTTCTATGACTCATTTTGAATTAAATTTGTGAACAGTGTCTGAACTATATCTAAGTTCATTTTTTTGGCATGAGTGTGCAATTGACCCAACATGTTTTGGTTAAAAAACAATTTTTTTTTCTCCACTGAATTACTCTTGAGTCCTTATAAAAACTCAGTAGACTATATTTGAGTCTATTTCTGTTTTCAGTTCACTGGTATTTGTGTTGATTTCTTTTTTCTTTTTTTCAAACGCCATGCTCTTGATCACTGCAAACTTTATAATAAGTTTTGAATTTGGGTGATGTGAGTTCTCCAACTTTGCTCCTTTTCAGTGGACTATTCTTGATCTTCTGCATTTACACTTATGGCTTGCAGTCACACATTGCTTAATGCTGTGATATATTCTGAGAACTGTGTCACTGGGCAATGTCTTCAATGAGTGTTTTTACATGCCAAGTTGGCTAGGGTATGATTAGGAGATGGGACCACTGTCATATATGTGGTTCATCACTGAACAACATGTTATACAGGACATTGCTGCTCTTTAGAATCAGTTTGGTTATGTCTAAATAGTTTTCTGAGATTTTGGATGTGGAATATCTATTTATATTATCTTTTTCTGTTTCATCAGTGTTTTGTAGTTTTTCACATATAGATACTTATATATTCTGTTAAGACTTGCAACTAAGTAATTCATTTTTTGTGTGTGCTATAGTCAATGGTATTGCCTTTTTAACATTTCAGATTCCAATTGTTCATTCCTGCTGTAGGTGAAATAAATAACTATATATTGATATCATTCTCAATGACCTTGATATATTCATTATGTCTGAAATTCTTTTATCTTTTAGGATTTTCTGCATATAAAGTCATTTGTGTGACAGTTCTATATGTCCCTTTCCAATTTGAATATTTTTAAATTCACTTTCCTTGTTTTATTTGTATTAATTACAACTTCCAGTACATGTCAAATAGAAATAGTATAGGAGAATATCATTGCTTTGTTTCTCACCAGTAAACATGATGCTAGGTGTAGGTTTTTGGTACATGTTTTTTTATCAAATTGAGTAAGTTTACCTTTATTGTGAGTTAGATGAAAACAATTTTTTTTAATCTTAAAAGGCTGTAAGATTTTGACAAATGCTTTTTCTGCATCTATTGATGTGATAGTTTGAATTTTTTCTTAGCTTGTTGTTATGTTAGATTACATTTTTTAAAAATTGCTGAACCACTACTTTTATACATTTTATTCTAGGTATGCAGTAATCCCACTGGGTCATATTTATATTTAAAATCACATCACTGGCCATGATTCACAAAATTTCTAGTTAGAAATACTACACATATTTATACGACACACACTGTTCTCTAATTTTATCTTTTGATAAAATGATAAAGAATAAAGATGACTTTATCTGCTTTTGATACTAAGATAATTCTGGCCTCATAAAACATGTTAAGGGCTATGCCCTCTACTTCTGTCTTCTGTAGTATATTTTTATTGTTATTTCTTCTTTGGTGGATGGTAGAATCCATCAGTGGTTATCTGAGCTTGGTGCTTTACATTTTTGGAAGGTTATTTATTACCCATTAAACTATTTAGGCTATCTCCCTCTTCTGTGAGTTTTTGTAGTATGTGTCTTTCAAGGAATTGGTCTATTTTACCTGTTATCAAATTTTACAGTATATGATTGATTTTGTATCCCTATATTACTGTATTATAGACAATTTTAATATCTTTAAGATCATGATGGCATATCTTTTATTTACGATATTGCCAATTTATATCTCTCTGTGTCTCTCTATGTCTCTGTTTCTCTCTCTCTCACTCACACACACACACACACACAATCTCTTGTGTAGTCTGATTCAAGTTTTACTAACACTATAAATTCCTTTAAAAGAGCAGCTTGTGGTTTTAATCATTCTATTGCTTTTCTGATTCCAATTTCATTGATATCTGCTCTAATTTTTATTATTTCTTTTCTTCAGCATGCTAAGGCTTAAAATGGTTGTTTTCTTCTAGGTTTCTAGGTGGAAGCTTAGAATATTTATATTAGTTCTTTCATCTCTTCTAACATATGTATTTAGTGTTATGAAATTCTAAGAACAGTTTTTGCTGTATTGTATAAATTTTAAATTTTATTTTAGTTTGAAATCACTTTAATTTCTCTTGAGAGCTCTTCTTTGACCCATGGGTTATTTAGAATTGTGCTTGTTTAATGTCCAAATTTTTGGAAGTTTTCAAAATGTATACTATTTTGATGAATGTTCCATAATCCTGAGAAAAAAGTATTCTTTTGTGTTATTAGATGGAATATTACATAAATATTAGATCAAGCTGATTGACAGTTCTATTGAGGTCATCTGTATCCTTATTGATTTAATGTCAGCTTGAGCCATCCACTTACTGACAGAGGGACATTGAAGTTTCTATTTGTAAGTGGATTTGTACATTTCTCTTTTCAGTTCTACCAATTTTCACCTTATGTATTTTGTCACTCTACTGATAAGTACGTTTGTATTTATGAGAGTCATATTTTATTGACTCCATTTGTCATTATATAGTGTTTATCCATGATCCCAAAATTTGTACTGATGTCTACTTTGTTTAGTGTTAGTATGGTGTATATGTCTCTATCTCAATACTTTTAACTTAACTAAGTTTTATATTTATTTAAACTAGTTTTCTTGGTTTTATTTCTTTAATACTACTTATCTTTAATTGGTATATTTAGACCATTCAAATTTCAAGTAATTTTTAAATTTTTTTTAAAATCTTTATTTTTTTAGTTGAAGGTGGACACATGATATCTTTATTTCATTTTTTTTAATGTGGTTCTGAGGATGGAACCCGGTGCCTCATGCATGCTAAGCTAGCACTCTACCACTGAGCCACAACCCCAGCCCCAAATTTCAAGTAATTAATGACAGAGTTGAATCAACATCTACCATGTTTCAAAACTCTTTTCTGGTACTGCATTTGTTTTTAATTTCTTTCCCCATCCTTTTCCACTTTCTTTCACTTTAATTGAACTTTTAAAAAAAAATCTAGAGCATTATAGTTATGTAGGTTAATTGAGCATATTATGTGATTCCATTTTTATATCCTTTTTATCATATCCATTATTATTCTTTTTCAAAATTTTTATTCTTAATCTTAGAAATTACAATGGCACCTTATAAATAGAGTATTTCCAATATCTCTTCCCATTCCTTGTGACACTGCTATAATTTACTTCACCATGTAATATATGTTATTATCACCCAGAAGTTTTTACAGTGATCTGCTTAATTTTTTAGTTCAGTCAAGAAAAAATATTTGTCTTCTATTCACTTCTTCTTGACTTCTTCCTTCCTTTAGACAGCTTTAAGTTTTTGAGCAATATTATCTTCCTTTTCCTAAAGAACTTCTTTTAACATGGTAGGACTTGCTAGTTGTGAATTTCCTCCGTTTTTATTTCTGTCAGAAAGGCTTTATTTTTCTTCACTTTTGAAGGATAATTTAACTGGATATAGATTTCCAGGTTGGTAGTTAATTTATTTTAGCACTTTAAATATTTCTCTTCACTCTTTTTTGCTTTCATGGTTTCTAATAATAAGTCTGTGATAATTCTTATTCTTGTTTTTCTATAGGTGAGGTGTTTCTACCATTTCTTACTCCTTCCTGCCCAACTTCTTTCCTCTTTTAAGATATTATCTTTGTCTTTCATTCTGTGCACTTTGGATATGATATGTCTAGGTGTGCTTTAAATTCCTCTTAATAGGTTATGAATTTCCTGTGTTTTGGTTTGTTATCTGTCAATAATTTTGTCAAGTTTTCACCCATTTTTACTTCAAACTTTCTTTTTTCTCCATTTCTCTTTCTTCTTCTTCTGGTATTTCAACTGCACAAATGTTCCATGTTTGAAATTTTATCTTGGTTCTTGGATGTTCTGTTCTATTGTGTTTTTTTTCTTTTCTCTCTTTGTATTTAAGTTTAGGAAGCATCTTCTTACACATCTGAACTCACTAGTTCATTCCTCAGTCCTGTTGCTTGTTTTGATAATCACCCTGAAGGCACTTTTCATTTCCACTTCTGTCTGTGATTTCTAGCATTTCCTTTTTATTCTTTCTTAGAACTCCTATCTGGTCTTGCATGCTATCAGTTTTTCCCACTACAGTTCTTAACACATTAATCATACTTGTTCCCTTTCTGATAATCCAAACATCTGCAACATCTGTTTGATTCTGATGTTTGCTTTCCATTATATTTTTCTTGCCTTTTGGTATGAGTTAACAATTTTCTATTGAAAGCTTGTTATGTATTGGGTGATAGAAACTGAATTGGATTTTTTTTAGAGGGCTTAAGGTCATGTGGCTATAAAACTATGATTTAATGCTTGCCTTAGCTAAATATGCCTGAGGACTCAAATTCTTCTAGTATTCCTTTGACTTGGAGGCTCTCTAACTAATCCTCAGAGGCAGCCTATGTATTTCAGCTTTTTCAAGTTTAATCCACTTCTGGTGATTAATTTTATGTCTTCCACAGACAAAGGAATGCCCAGATAGCTGGTAAAATATTATTTCTGGGAGTGCCAGTGAAGGTGTTTCTGGAATCTGCACATTGAGCAAAGATGATTTGCCCTGGCCAGTGTGGGTGCCTCAGACACTAGCAGGGAGAGGGGAAGACTAATCAAGTTTATCCAGAATCTTCTCCCTAACAAAGACTGCCTGGTATCAGGTCGGGGCCTGCATAGAACTAGAAGGAAAAAGAAGGCACGTTTCTCTCAGGTTTGCCCCAGGGTAGTCATCTTTTCTTATCCTCAGTCTCTGCTCCTCCCAGATCTTAGATCTTAGGTCTTGGGAATTCAGACTGCATTACGCCCCGGCTTTCCTGGGTCTCCATTGTGCAAACACCTTGGCATCCATAATTGTGCAAGTAAATTCCTTCTAATGGATCTCCTTCTCTGTGTCATTACCTATCTTTCTGGTTCAGTTTCTGTGGAGAACTCTGGCTGCTACACCTCTACCATCATGCCAGAATCCTGTGGCTCTGGAAATAATGCTTGGGTGAGTCCTAATCTTAACACTAAATCTTAGTGTCTCAATGGGCCTATTCCTCAGAGCTGCCACCTTCACAAGTCTTTCTATCAGGTATGGTCCTTCCCTATCTGAGACAGTGCTAGTAAGAGTTTTTCTCCTGTAGGGCAGACAATCTTTGTTAGGGAGAAGATTCTGGATAAACCTTGATTAGTCTTCCATTCTTCCTACTGGGGCCCAAGGCAGGTCCCTAAGGTATTTACAATGAAAACCTTCAGAGTTACCTGGAGGCAGAGTTCAGGAAAATGTGGAACCCTTTCACCTCCAGAACTATTTCTCTCAGGCTGGCACACACCCACCTTTGGAAATTCATCAAAGTTCTAATGGAAGGCTTCATACACACTTCTGGTTCTACAAGCTTCTGGTCTAGGTAAGGAGACCTCGGCTATGGCTGTCTGGATTAGCCAAGATTTTGGGGTGGTAATATCTCCTGCATCTTTAGTTCTCTGATGTGTTCAAGAAAAGTCATTTATTTTTGGTTTGTCTAGCTTTTGTTTGTTGTAAAAATGGGAGTAGTAGCTTCTAAGCTCTTTAGATGTTGAAGCTGAAACCATGAGTCTGGCATTAATTTCTTAGGTTTTTCCAAAATGTCTCATTAACCTTTAAAGGAACACGATTTTACATGAGACAATGATCAAGTAGAGAATGTCTACAGAAACAGTTTTCAGTGTAATAGAAAAACTCAACATTATTTTGCATTATTAGCAGATACGAGGCTTGGGATGTTTGTGTAGTGAAGAAATTCATGAAGGAAAAATTGGAATATTATAGCTAATCTCAAATATTTGAAGGTCTGCCTTGCAAAAGCACAGCTAGGTAGGTTTTATGACAAATAGATTAAAATAATGTGTCAAACAATTTTCAGAGAAGGAGAACATAGCTTTCACAGTATATTTAAATGTTAGAGGTTCACCTCTCTTTCTCTCTGTACTCACAATTTCCTTGCTTCAACTAATGCTCAGTGCCAGATGTTGGTGTGCAGAGACCACAGTAGTGTTTCAGGGATACTGCCAGTGTCTTCTACATCTTTCATTCCCTAACTAGATGTTTCTTCTGTTTTCTGAAGCCCAATATTTTATTCCAGGTATCAAAGCCTTTCACCGTAACAGCCTTAGATTATACATGTAAATGCTTTGGAGAACTACGACTGAGAAAAAATCACTATGGTGTTCGAATGGTTGAGCCTTCTCTGTGAGAAGCTTCTGGCAGAGTTTAAGCTGTGTGTGTGTCCAGAAGGGGCCAGGAAACCTCAGGCATCAGGAAGTGCTATCACATGCCACTTAAGCGGAAACCAGTGAGATTAAGGATATTTTTGTCCCTAATCCACAATTTTTCCATTTGGTGGTCCTGAGATTGTCTAACAGGCTTCTCACCAATGGCTCTCTGTACACACGGCCCCTGTGTTTATTTCATGTGGTGGTTGCCTGTTTTGCACAACGTTCCAGGAGATGACGTCTGATCAGGTGCACACATTGAGTACCCAGCACTGAAATTTGAGGTTAGCTTCCCACCCATAAATCTTGAGCTTGGTGTCCTGGGGCTCCATCATAATTGTCCTTGTTTACTGCCTAGAAATTAATTTTTAGAGAAAGGGATATGCTTGCAAAAGAAAAATAAAAGAGCTCATATGAAATTTTACATGCTGTTGATGGTCATAAACCTGTACAGCAAAGAAAGAAATAAAGGCCAAACCCCATGTTGGAAAATAAAGCAGTTTCAAGACACAAGCACTTCTGACATTTTCTGGGCTCCTTAATACTTAAAAACCGATCAGATCTAACTGCAGACGTCTTTCCTAGCAAATAGTATATTAACCCTTTAAAATGCCCTTCTACAGATTCTTGTTTTTAAGATTGATGAGATTCTTATACAAGAAGATTAATATTTATTTGGTCATCGTAAGTATAGTCACTTCTGTTTAATTATTGATCTACCGGTCCAACAAGTATGATTTTCAACCAAATGCTTGATCTGCTGTAATGTTTTTTTTTTTTTTTTCCTGGATGTTTTCCCACATTGGCTTTAAATTGGTCCATAAAAATCAAGAGCTCTTTATTGACTTTCTTCACAGGAACCTGTTGGAGACAATTTTGTATATTTAGCATTGATGTGGCATTTTCTCAAAAGAAGGTTAACAGCAAACATGGATTTGTTGACATAAGCTTTGTATTGAAAAGAGTATGCAGTCATCCTTTGGTAGTTACGAGGGACTGGTTCCAGGACACCTCTTGGATTCTAAAACCTGAAGAGGCTCGTGTCCCCTGTATGAAGTGGTGAAGTATCTGCAGATATTTCCTCTATACTTTAATCACCTCTAAGTTGCTTATAAAACCTATTACATTGAAAATGCTATGTAATTACTTGTTATGCTACCTTGTTTAGGGAATAAGGACAAGAAAAAAGTCCATATGTGTTCAAGGCAAAGATTTCTTTCTGAATATTTTCATTCCACAGTTGGTTGAACCCATAGACACAGAACTCACAGATACAGAAAACCTACTGTATTTTGAAAGAAAGTATTTTTTAATATTTGAAATTTTGCACAATGATTTCCTTTACTACACATTCTGAATTCAAAAACTTAAAATTTATAGTCAATCCTTATCAAAAGAAAATATACATTTTTTAAGATCAAATTTTACCCTAAGACTCATATCAAACAATGATAAATCCTCTGCGTACAGAGGCAACAGCTTATAATTTTTCCAATGTTTACTTTGTTAGTTGCATCCATATTTCTAAATGATATTATGATCAATTTTAATACTATTTTCCATACTCACCTCTTTCTCTTCTCTCCTGTGTGAATGATACATAGTTATATTAACTTTGTTCTAATTTTTCAGTGTCACCATTATTACATGAGTATGTAACTATTGTTCAGTAATTATTCAGGAAAAAAAGGGCTTCTCTTTAATTTCCTTCTTAAATTACTTACTTTTCTTGGATTTTATAACTTTTCTTTGATTTTATTGGCCAATTGCTTAATTTTCGATATAACACTAAGCAATTCTGCCTAAATGTTTAAATACACTTGTAAGATAAGTTTCTTTATCAAGAGCTATTTTCCCGTGGTCACACACTGATTTCTTTTCTTTGCCCTCCAATTATCCAACCCGTCTGTGCGCACTGCTCTGTATCTAGGCCTCCTGCTCACCTGGTTGCCATCCCAATCATTTCTTTCTCACCCATCCTTCATTTATGCATCTCACATTTTGGAATTTCAGGCTGACCTTTTTCATGACTTCCCGCATTGTATGCATACCATGCCACCTGGGAAGGGTATACCTAGGAAGTGAATCTGGGGAGAATGTACACATTTTGAATATATTTCATCTGTCCTGTTTTAGTCCCATCAGGTTACTATGACAAAATACCACACACTGAGAGACTTGCAAAGAACAGAAATGTATTTCTCATAGATCTGGAGGCTGGAAAGTCCAAGATGAAGGCGCTCATGTCTGGCTAGAGCCCCTTCCTGGTTCACAGACAGCACCTTTTCCTATGTCCCTGCATGATGGAAAGGGAGGGGGCTCCTTGAGATCCTTCTATGTGAACACTGGTCCCATTGATGAAGGATCCCTCCCTGGGATCTAATCACCCCTGAAGGCCCCCAC
Organism: Marmota monax; assembly: GCF_021218885.2. Lineage (NCBI taxonomy): Eukaryota > Metazoa > Chordata > Mammalia > Rodentia > Sciuridae > Marmota > Marmota monax. The sequence goes on along the minus strand of NW_026692357.1, from coordinate 1,510,300 downwards.
CCACCCACCAGCACCATTACCATAAGTGTTTAAGGTTTCAGGACAGATTAAATACAGTTAAAAATATGTTCATTCTCTGGAACTACCATTTGACCCAGCTATCCCACTCTTCAGCATATACCCAAAGGACTTAAAATCAGCAAAGAACAGTGATGTGGCCACATCAATGTCCATAGCAGCTCAACTCACAATAGCTAAGCTATGGAACCAACCTAGGTGTCCTTCAACAGATGAATGAGTAAAGAAAATATGGTATATATACACAATGGAATATTACTCAGCCATAAAGAAGAATGAAATTATGGCATTTGCCAGTAAATGGATGGAACTGGAGAATATCATGCTAACTGAAATTAGTCAATCCCCCCAAACCAAAAGCTGAATGTTCTCTTTGATATGCAGATGCTGACTCACAATAGGCCAGAGCAGGAAAGGAGGAGGGGAGGTTCACCAGAATGGCTGGGGTGGGGGAAAAGGGGAGAGATAAGGAGGGATGGGAATAGGAAAGACAGTAGAATGAATCAGACATAACTTTCCTATGTTTATATGTGAATACTCAGTCAGTGTATCTCCACAACATGCACAGCCACAAGCATGGGAAGCTATACTTCATGTATGTACAATATGTCAAAATGCATTCTTCTGTCATTCACAACTAAAAAAGAACAAATCAAAAGAAAATGCAAACAATACGTTCGTTCTCAACAGATTTTGAAGAAAACAGAGCACACCCTAACAGAATTAAGGGAGAGTGACTTTTTAGGCATTGTATCCTTGTCTTCTGCACTAGAAGTGACTATGGAAATGACTGATCCCACCCTAATGCCCATTCCTTTGTATGTGACCAGCATTTGTTTGCATCTTTTTGGAAGCTTTAAGAGTGTTCTTTGTATTCCTAGTATTCTGAAATTTTAGACTGCATGTCTGGGTGTGTGTCATTTCTCAGTCAATACATTGGATGGTGACTGGATTCTTTCAAGATAGATAGAAATGTAGTAAAATTTGCCAATGTTTCTTAATATAATTTCTTTAATCAAATCTCCTGTCCTGTGTGTGCATGTATTTTTATTTATACTCTTTCTGGAGTTGTAATTTGAACATTGGTCTCTATGATTGACCCTCTGATTTTCTCAATTTTTCCTGCTATTTTGTCATATTTTTCACTCTTAAAAATGAATCATATGCAATTGCAAATATTCGATTATTTTGACTTAAAAAATGGCAATCCAATATGGTTTGATCTGTGTTTTCAGCTTGAGCAAGTTACTGTCTATTATATTAATATTTCATGTTCATGATGATATTTAAAATTTCCATTTAATATCAAGATCCTTATTATTAAAATATTAAGATTCATTTTGTTATGTTCTTTAGAGGTTTTCTTCTGCTTTATCAAATTTTTTCTTTCAAAATCTTTTTTACTCTGATCTAGGTTTTTCCTTTCTTCTTGGAGGTTTTATTCAAGTATCTGGCAATGTATAAATACCTTCTGATGCTTAAAAGTGAGTTTCTCAAAATCCAGGTAAAAGCTCTGTGTGGATGGTAGAGCTGACATGTGGTTGGATGTGGACCAACTCAGTTTTTTTGGTGGAGCATAAAATACCGAAAACTGAAAGCCTTTTAATTTTTTCCTTTAGTACAAGTTTCACCAGATAGGATATATCCTATCTTCTTCCTGAAGGCCATAAAGTCAGCTTTGATTCTTAGCAGTTGAGCAGGTGGAAAAGGAAAAGATCTCACTTTTAGGTTCATAAATGTTAATCTCATTTCCTTAGTTTCATTTAATGCCTAATTCCCACCTGCCACTGTGTATTCTGTGCCCTTTTGTGTTCTTTCTGGATCCATTTTTTTTTGCTAGGTAGGGCGGTGTAATCACAGGCTCTATAGAGTGGGTCAGGAATTCAGATGTCTGATCACATCTATTCAAGGTCTCAATCAACTCTTCTGTCTCTGATCCACATCCAGTACTCAATACTCTGTCCTTCTGAGTTGGGATCCTTTTCAGGTTCTTTAAAGAAAATTCCTATTAGGATTCAGCTTACTATGTTCCACTAGGTCGGTTTCCAATGCCCTTCTGAGTTTTCCAGTTCAAACATTCATTAATGGCTCTCATCTACTGCTGACTCTCATTCACTTGTTTGTAAATTCATATGATTTTTTTTTCTATGATTTTGGTAGAATTTTTAGAAAGAGCAGACATAGGTAAGCATTTGTTTTATCTATTACATTTAACTAGAATTCCCACAGTATATTTGCTTAGAAATGCTATATATCTTACTTCTAAATATGTGACATCCAAAATGCATTATTTAGTTCAGAAGAAGTTTATATCTTATGAGTTTATCATTCATGCATTAGTAATAGAAACCTGAAGGCTTGAGGCTGAGAAACATCTAATTCATGGAATTTGAGAAGCTTCTGTTCCCTAAGGTAAAAATTGGTGTTATCTTTGTGGCAATCCTCTTCTTTCTCTGAAATAGAATGATATGATTCGGTGAGTGAAATTTCATACAGTACAGGTTCAGTATAAATTCACATCAGGTTGAGGTTGGTACCTAGTCATGATTCTTGGTACAAATATTACCCCAAATGCAGTTTCCTCATTTTGAGAAACTGTTTTTTTTTTCTTTTTAAGAAACAGAAATATGTCTGTACAATTACAACATTTTTAACTTAAGTTTAGATTTAGACAGTTTAATGTTAAAGAAGGAGGCCTGTGTTCTCAGAACTTAGAGGCCATATACTATCAGAGGGATACAGGACCATCTCAAGTACACTTTATGGAGGATATTTCACAATAAGGATTTGGCTTGGCTGACAACAAGCATTAGTTCTTCCCCAAGGGGCTACTTAGAAATAAACAAATATGTCTTCAGTGAAAATGGAATATTTTATTTGTCTTTTCTAATGGACAGACCAACCACCTTTGAGTGTCCGCTTTCTAGATCCTTGTGTCAAATAGCTTGGAACAGGGCAGATGGCAGGGCCTAGATTGCTGCCACTACTTTGAGAAAGGATATTAGCAGACCTTCCTGCTTACCCACCTTCCCTTCATCTTAAGAGCTCAGCAAGCACTGTTAGTTGGAATTGGCAAATATTCACAGAGGAGATAGTGTTTACTGAGAAGAAATGGATTGAAACTGATAACTAGAGACAAAATGACTTGAAAGTTTAAAATTCAGAGATTCTTATTTGACAAACACTTCAAAAATCTCGGGAAGGGCTGTGTCCATGCTTTTGTATGAGATACATTTTTATAAAATTTGTAAAGGTATTTTAATTGACTATTTTGTGTGTGTGTGTTGCTAGAAATTGAGCATGCTAAACAAGCACTCTACCACTGAGCTACATTCTCAACTCTTTATTTTTTTAAGAGGAGGATAAATTGACTCAGAGTTTCAGGAATGTATGAATCAAAACTATGGCCCACTTTGACCCCTCTTTCCCTATTCTTTCTTTGCTTGAACTTTCTTGGCCAAAAGCATCATTTGCAGAAGACAAAAGCAGTAAGAGAACTTTTTATTTATAAGGATTTAAAAAATTTCCTCCTTCCTGTAGATGGAGCTAAATCCTTAGGCATATGTTTACAAGTCTTGGAATTCCTGGGAAGATCTTTGAAAGGCAATATGAATGTCTGCTATCGAAGACTTTTTATTCTTTGGATAATGAGTGGTGTTATGTGTAAGATTTGGTGGTAAAGGCCAAAAAAAAAAAAATCCACAACACAAACAAACAAAACTCAAATGAAACATCAACAAAACCACTTTGGAAGCAGAAGTCCTGTGCCCGTTTCCCAGCCTTTCAGGGAACCGTCTGAATAGAAATTGCTGGCAATGTTGCAGTTTTGTATTTTGTCTAAGGTCATGTCTGAGTTCTTTTGTTTTGGGTTTTATAAAAAAAAATCGTCAACTTTTAAACCGTGCATTGTCCTTGTTCACGGGCACTTCCTGGTCTCATCGTGCTGCTCTGTGTGACTGAATGACCATATATGACTATTGTAATGGGCTCGAAGTATTCCCACAGTGTCGGTCAGTTAATGAGTACTGCATATCTGTGCACTCAGAGATGCACTTTATTACTTCCCCAGATGGCTTCAAACGGATGTGAGGGCACAGTGTGACAAGCCAACAGGAAACTTCAAAAAAGAAAGAGGAAAAAACGTTTTTAAAGAATCTGACTGTATTTCTACCAAGTTCCTTGCCACAGTGTAATTGTTTACTGATTCTAAAACCAGGCAGAGACGTTGTGTAACTTGAGAAAGAAAAAGCTTAATAATATTTGAAGATTTTAAAGTATTAATAGTTAGATAAAATATCTTTATTAAGTCAATTTCCCCATCTCTTAGGAGTTTGGTACTTATCTGATAGGCATTAAATAATTTGACTTTTCAAGATAAGAAGAATCCCTCAAAAAATTTAAGGTGTTTTTCTATTTTTTTTTTCTAATCAGCATTCATTTTTTTTTAGGTAGGATATCAAGTCACAGGCAAAATAAAAACCAACCAGTGATGTTGATTATACCCTGAGACATTGTCTTGAGCCTCCAACATCAAAAATATTTTGACGTTCAGGAAGGAAGAGCTACTGGCATCAAAGTAAATTCTAGGCCCTGCATTTTATATTTGTATTTAAAACCTCTAGCACTCTTGTGTATATTTTAATGTTATGATAATTTTAACAATTAATACATACCTTTCAGTTGGGCTCATTTTATTCATATATGAATCTTAAAATTATGTTCCAAATAATTCTCAAAAATATTGGGCTACTCAATTTTGAAGCCTGGTTAACATTCAGATGTATCATCTATTACTAGTTTTTACAGTTTAGAAAATTAAAGAAAATTAATATTGGTACTAAAGAAGTAAAGGATGAAATCTGTGGTTCCCAAATTAACAGCCATTATTATTATGTTTTTAAATTATATTACATCTTCTCAAAATTACATTTACCATCATACAAAGAATTTCCTGTTTTGATTTATTAGGAACACATAAACAGCATATTCATTTTTATGCATTTTTCTTAACATCCCATTAAAACAAGTGGCTTTCCAGGCTGTGCTGTCTTCCAGGTCAGTTAACAATTTATATTGATTTGCAAAAGGGACTCCATTACAAAAACGTTTTGTAATTATCTAAACTTCGTGTGTTTGGGAAGCTTCTGAAATACCGAAGAATAAGCCGATTTCCGTAAAGGTGAGAGAGAATTGTCCTGTGGATAAAATGAATGTTTGCTAATTTTAGTTGGGCTTTTGCATCAGTCTATAAGTATATAATTTGTTAAGTTTTTCAAAAAGCAAAAATAATGTTGATCTTCAGGTGTATTGTTGTTTCCTACATAAAAAAGCAAACCACTACCAGCCATAGTTCTATTTCTCTGGTGATGATGCTGTTATTTGGCTATTGAGGACAGAACTGATGATTGATGTGATGAGGACTTTTAAAATTGATTTTATACACTATAAAGTTTATAGGAAAGTTATTAATATCTAAGCATAGAATGGATTCCCAAATATCAAAACTATGCCCACTGAAAGAATTTTCTTAAGACCATCAAAGAAGTCCTTAATTTTGCATCGATATCTATAGAACATTTACCTTTTTAAAGGTAAACATTTACCTATTTAATTTAAATATTCCTGCTGACGGTTTAGGTGTCTTCACATCAGCCATGATGTTATTTGAAATTCCCCCTTGTTTAGGGCTTTCCGACACCAAAGAGGACTGAGTCAGGGTAGCTAGTTTCCAGTGTCACCTTCTCTATGGCCTTATTTAATAAGACGTGGCTTGTGTGGTCACTAGTTGAATTTGATTATTTCCTTCCTGATACTTTTATCGTTCTTATTACCCACCCCTAATATATTAAGCAAAATGAGATCCAGGGCCAGGGTGATTTTCACTTGAAAACATTCGGTGCTTATGAAATTTAAATGTTCATACCCCCTTGGTATCTAAGTCAATTAAATGTTTTCCCATGAAATATATGAAAGACCAAAACCAATCAAGAAACATTCAAACCTGCTGACTCTATTGTAGATAAAGAGATGAAAATGAGGGTTTCATTGGGTTGTCCTAGCCAGAAGGGTCTTCTGTTAATTTCAGGAAGCCAGATATCTAGTCTGAGTTTGGGAGACATCTTGAACCTTAGTGACTCTTTCTACTGTGATCTGTGATCTTCCCTTAGGTTCTGTAGCTGTGCTGCGTTGGCCTGCTGGCCCTAGCTAGGTTAGGGGGCAGGGTGGAAGGAATTAGGAAAGAGAGAAGGCAGATAATGGGGTAGGCAGTCCAAACTGCATAACCTTATCTATGCTAATAATTATTAGAGGCATAGGTAAAAATCAGCTTAAATTTCCTGAAGAATATTCCCACCTCATCTTTTGGGGAAATAAATCACAGACTATCCTGGATTGAAAAACAGTTTGAACTCTTAAGGCTTGCATTCCAGTGGAAGCCCCTAATGGCTTTGGCAAAAGTCAGTCAAGGACATATTACCAGGTTCCCATGGGCTAAACCAAACAGGGGTTCAGTTTAAACCCCCTTTGCTTAGCGCATCTTGTACTCTTAGGACCATCATATTTATTAGCAATTCTGATGTTTAGCTACCTGATTACTTCCAAGTATTACAATATGATTACATAAAATTTGTAGAATTGGACTCCATCATGTCCTACGTTCAAGGACAGGTTTTGGATTTCAGAATTTAAAGATACCTTCCTGGTCCTCTTGTTGGTGTGCTCCATTCACAGGGCCTGAGAGCAATCGTGCAATCTGTCATCCAGCCGTTTCCAGAGGACTTCCCGCAAGCCTGACCTGCCTGGAGGACCATGCAAGAACAGAGTTAATTTTTTTTTCTATAAACTTAAAATTTAAATTTTTGAATTTAAAAATAAATGTCACTGAAACTCGACGACCTTTTTGCCTAAAAGAGACAAATATTCCACCCTTTCCAGAAACACAGTACACCTTCAAATGCACATCCATGCTGTTGAAAGAGACATGATTTCGAGGAACTTTTAAAGTGTTGAATAATGGAAGATTCCTGTATTTATTTCTTTGATATTCTTCTAAAAAGTGCATTCCTTCATTACAAGGGGACCTTTTCTTTGTTCCTCCTCATTCATTAGCATGGTTTTATTCATCATAACTTTGAATTGCATTATCCCTTTCACAAAACTACTCATGTTGTTCCCTGCTCCTTGGCACAATGAAGTCATGCATATGCATGACCCATCATGAAGTGTCATTTTAGGGAAGACTCCGTTAGTCGGCCTATGGGGAGGAGGATAGTTAGATCCTCGCAGCCAGAGAGGCTGCTTGATTTTGCAGCCGTTAGCTTCCTGGAGTGAGTCTGGGGATGGGGACGGGATTCCATTTTAAACACCACGCTGTCACTGTGCCAATGCGCCGCTCATTTAGACCATCAAATTCAATTCGGACGTTGTATTTAAAAACAAAACCAAAAACACACCTATCAGTACTTCTTTGAAGAAACGTGTGACAAAAATGTACAACCTAAAGCTCACAATGTGACGTTATTTTTAAGTCACGATCACTGTTGGCATTTGTATTTACCTTACAGAAGGATGGAAAACATTTTGAGAGGACCAATAAGGGGGAAAATGAAATATAGAATTCAAAAGTGATGGCCTCTCCTGTTAAACGACCCCGGCATCACCAACAGATGGCGCAAGAATCTGCTTTACACTCAGCACGAACAGAAAATAACCCAAAATGGCATTTTCTCTCTTTGCTTATTAATTCTTAATGCACCTAAAAATATAATGACTTTATTGTTAATAACACTTAAAACCATGTGGTAGAGCAATGATAGTACTATCACACACAATATCTGACTTTTTGAACTACAAGGGACTTTAGAGCTTTCCGTTCTAAGTCAAACTGAGGAAAGTGAGGCTCCTAACTGTGCACTTAACCCTCCAGCAGCGCAGGATCCTGAGAGGCTTAGTGACAAGACTGAGTCCATCTCAGATTCAGCAGCACTGCCCTCAGCTACATTCCATTTTAGCTCAATGATCACAATTTGGGGGATGTAGGGTCAAAAAAGTCTATAATTTTTCAGCAGACATTTATCTTTGGAGACTCTTCACTTCTGCTGCAAGAACATTTATCTTTTCAGAGGAACGGCATTTTCAGGGAGAACATGATCTCCTTACATCTCTGTTTCCAGCTGTGAGCCAGCAGGTCTTTTTGCCAAATGCCCCCTTCCAGCCTCTGGCTATTTCTGCAATAAAGGAGGAGAGCAATTTTTTCCCCCCTCACATACTTGGCGTAGACTATGAAGATGTTTTCTGTAGAGTCAATAAATATCATGCTAACAGGGATGATTAAGGAAACCTTGCTTCTATACTGGTGCCAGAAGGCTAATGGAAATGTATGCTACTATCCAAAAAATAGATAGTGACATTAAACTATGCTATTACATTATAGGAAAAGAAGAGTAATGAAAGCTTGAGTTCACAGAAAGAACACGGTATGCACCAATAATAATCACCTGAGCTGATAAGCTAAAATAACAGAAAATTCATGACATTCATGGACTTTTAAAAAATTGTTTTGCGATTTATAATTTTTCTTCTTAATGATGTCAAATGGCATAAAATTGTTTGAAGGATTATAAATGATAATTTATGCTAAAAATAATAAATCAGAAACTTTTGTTGCAAAGTTGACAAAAAATAGAAAATCCAAAATACCTTACAAGAGCTATCCATTTTTGCCTCCTTTTATACATAGGTAATAATTTCTACCAACAACAAAAAGGGGATGGTAGTTGAACAATGAAATAACTTTCATTAGGACATTTTAGAAAGCTAAAATGAAATGGTTTGATTGGAGAAATGCCGTTAGTTTAAAAATATGATTTTAAAACATGCTTTCCTTTTGAAAGTGTCTGGAAATTGAATTGCCAATATCAGTGTAATCCTTTAACTAAATTTCAGTTTGACAAAAGGTAATCTACTGGGATATATACTTTAGAAGCAAGATTAAATGAGTAAATGAAAGTACTCCTCCCATACGTGGTTTAAATAGCTGGGTTATTGTATTTGTTTTCATTAGATGCAGCAAACTGGCCATCCACTTATTAGTATATGCTACTGTTGAGCAGAGGGACCTTGAACAAAGAACTAAATGTCCAGGCCTGGGATTTCTCATCAAAGTAAATGGCCAAATCAGATGTTCTCTTGGAGCCTTCTGGGTTTAACATTTGGTGATTTTACCATATTATTCCAAATAAAGGAAGCAGCAAAACTTTTCTAATTTAATTTTTAGGTCCTTGCCTAAATAACTGTGCAAAATATATTTGACAACAATACAGGAAAATTTGGTAAAAGAAATTTTATTTGTAATTCCTATTAGAGTTGGAAATTATCTGTAGGATACATGACTTATTTGATGCTCACCTCATTAGAAAATATCCTGGACAAAATGCTAGAAAAAGATCCTCTTGGGAAAAATCTTGTATTATTTAAAAGTTGGAATTAATGCCCTAACAGTTTTCCTTCATATACAAATTCTACCTACTTTGAATATTATGTGTTTCCTTTTGAACAATATTTAGCCAAGCTTTTTAAAAAATCAATAGACTCTTGAACATATAGAAAACCTACTCTTGACTTTCATAATATGAATCATCACATTACTTTGAATCTTTTGAGTTTAAAAATAATTAAAGTCAATTATGGCTTACTAATTATTAATATTTTCATTTAGTGCTTTTCCTTGCTGAAGAATCGGCCAATTTCCAAATCTATAGATGGTTATAAACAAAATGTATAAACTGGACTGGGGATGTAGCCTGGGGGCAAGGTAGAACACGTAGGCCTAACATTTCTGAAAGCCCTGGGTTTGAGCCTCAGCATGGCAAGAATAAATTAATGAATAAATAAATATAGTAAATGCTCAAATCTCAGTGTGTGAACCATACTAGGTCTCAGTTCTCCACTTGGAAGGAACTGGGCTGAAGAAGATCTAGATGTCCTTCTGTTCACCCAATGGGATGGGTCTCCAAGGTCATATCCAAAACACCCTGGGGCTGATGTGTATCAAAATTAAGATTTAGATTTTTTTTTTGAATTTAGAAAGATAATATTTCACAAATAGAGTGTTTTGTATTTCTTCTAGTAAAATATGGGGCCTCTCCACATAAGAAGACACATCAAGAATTCTGCTGCCAACAGTGTGACCTCAGGTAGTGGTCAATAGGGACTATAAATAGCTTCTCATTAGTTCAGGTCAGTAGCTGTGCTTAAGTGACTTATGAAAAAACTCTTTCATTCTTTGTTTTTTGTTTCTGCATTTTAAATTTGAGAATTGTGGATTGTGAACCTGCATAGCCATAAAGTCTGCTAATGAAGACAAATACAAACACAGAAAGCGAAACTTGTGCAACCTCTGGACAATAATGAGGATTCAGATGAACTGTTATTGACTCCTGCCCCCACCCTCCACAAAGGTTCATTTTTAAATGGAGGTAGAGAGCAATTTATATCTGGGGAGAGTGTGGGCTTTGTGGTAGGAGTAGAACATTCTCAGTCAGTATTTACTTGGTTGGTTTCAGTATAATTTTCACTATCTTTACTTTGTTTTTTTTGGGGGGAATACAGACATGCAAACTAATGGGAAAAAATACTGACTTTAACTAATTTGCAGTAACTCAAATTTCAAGCAATGCAATTATTCAGACCTCAGTGAGAGGTTTTATCATAGAACCACTAGGAACTCACAGATTCTTCCTTTTATGGTATGTGGAAATAAATGAAGACCAACCAAATGAGAAAAGAAGTCTACTTATTCTCCCCAACCCCATCTCTGTTTGATGTATCAACAGCACTATTTTAATTTTATTTGTACATTATACATAATAGTGGGATTCATTGTTATATTTTCATACACGTACAAACAAAATGGAACAATATAATTTGGTCAGTTTCACTCTCTAGTATCTCTCCTTGATCCCCCTGGTCTCCTTCCTTTAATAAACTTCATGAGATTTCCCAGCTTTTGCACCCCTTTTTTCTCTCTAGCTCTCACACGACCTTTGACTTTCTGAGTTTGGCTTATTTCACTTAGCGTGATGCTTTCCAGTTGTATCCATTTTCCTGAGAGTGACAAAATTCCATTCTTTCTTTTGGCTGACTAAAACTCCATTGTGAATGTAGACCACATCTTCTTTTCCACACCCATCTCTTGATGGGCACCTAGGCCGTTCCACAACTTGGGCTACTGTGAATGGTGCTGCAGTAAGCATTGGTATGCATGAGTTGCTATGCTATGGTGACTTCAGTTCTTTTGGAAAAGCCCAGAGGAGTGGGATAGATGGGTCACATAGTGGAAGACTATTTATTCTAAACTTAATGCGGCAGAGGAATCAGCCACAAAAAACCCCCAAAAAAACAAAACATGTCTGATCAGGACTCCAGAGCAGACAGGGGAGTGTGAAAACTACACCAGGAAAGAAGAAGCCCTCAGGTGTGCTGTGCTCGGATGGGCAGCTGTCAGCATGGGAAGCTGTAGGTGGGCTGCCTAGAATTCAGGAATCCTGGGTGATCAGCTAGGGGAGTATATTTGGCTTTCTTGGCTAGGTCCTAAGTTGAAAACAAGGGCAAAAATTAGAGAGGCTGTCAGTTATTAATCAAGTCATGTCTATTTTGGGCTGATTGTAGATCAGAATTCTATTTTGATAGATGCGGTCGGTGCCGTCCCTTTGTACTTTTTCATCCATCTAAGCAGCTCTAGTGGTGCTTCCAGAAATTCTAAGAGGAGACATAAGGAGATTGAAGAGTCTAGGGAAAATTGTTATGGTGTTGCATTTGCTTAGAAAATCTGCTGGGTTTACTCAGGTCATTTTATGTGGAGTGGCTTTGGAGCAGGAGTTGCTGGGTACACTGGCTCAGCTGAAGTCCCCTTGCTTCCTGAAGCTCTGCACCTGGTGCATGGCATCGTGTGCTAAATTTATTTCATTTTCATCAAGTAGCTGACATTAACTTTCCTTAACATGTCGAGCAGCAGCAATAAGGCTCTGAAAATAGTCACGGATTTTAAATCTTAAATAAAACATTCCCTTTGGTGTAAAGCTCTGCTCTAATGACGTACACTACCAAATAACTTGCTTTGCAGGTCCCGGGGTTATTGAGAAAATGATGAATGCAAAGAAGGGTGAAAGAACAGAAAGATTGAAAAGCGAGATGGGCCAGTGAACTTCTGAGTAACTTGAACAAAATCAAATACTATGAAAATTAACGATTAGTCAAACTAATTGATTTATAAGATGAATAGTCCACTCAGGATAAAAATAATGATATTAAGTGGCAGAATAACTGCATTTGAGGTTATTGAAAGGAAAGAAAATCTCTGCCGTGACTAAAGTTAATGGCCTGCTCCTGCCCTGCTATCAGCTTTCTTCATTGAGAATATATATATTTTCTCTCTCTCTTCCCTCCATGGAATATTAACATCTATAGGACTATTGGATTAGTTCACACATCACAATAAAACAAAATTATGATGTGAATATTACTCCCATATTTTGAATACTCCCTCAAGTGCCTTCTGGGTGATTAGAGAGATTTTTCACTTAGTATGTGAAGATTCTGATTTTTAAAATGAAGGATTCCTAATACACACAGCACCTAAGTGTGTAATATCGTCTTACATTTTTATAATGACATTCATCTGAAGCTTTCAGACCCCATTGTTGATTGAAGTTCACCCACATCCAGCCATGTTTGTGGCCGCTCTGAAGAGGCAGACACAGTGCAGTTCCCGGTTGGAACTGTCAAAGGCTGCGAAAAGTCTAAAATTTTACTCTTCTTGTAACCAACATGTCTGGCCACCACAGTATCCTAGATACTGACAGAAGACATGTGTCTCTGGGATCAGAGTCAGAGGACATTATTGCTTATGGTTCAGAAGCCAGCTGGAGCCCTTTTGCTGAGTTAGTGTCACTTGTCCCATGGGTACCAAAGGAAGATGCAGTTAGGCCTGGGTGGAGGCACGGATACACACGTGTGCAGGGAATGTGTTGCAGAAGAGAAAGCTGACCGCATGGAACCCAGGTATATTTTATAATGGGCAGAGGGGATATGTGCTGTTGGCTCTAGCGAGAGACACTGAGGAAGAATCCTTCATGAAGAAGCCCTTCTAGGCTGTTTGCCATTCAAATATGCTTGAAAAGAAAGAGCCACAGGGCAATCAGTGCCTCTGCTTATAAGATGTACCAAAATCTGAGAGACACTTGGAGAATTATTTTCCAAAATTATGGTGAAGTCTCACCACAAGCATACCACTCTATTGGCCATTGTGATAACCTGACCAACAGAGGCAGGGGGCAAATCTGTTCAATTTACCTCTGATAGCATCTAATTTAAACTGTCGGTGATAAGACTCCAAGCATCAGGGTGAAGCCGATCTGCAGTGGTGATCAAAACCATTACCCCCTGCCTCCCCCTCAACTCTTGGAACCAATTAGCTGAGCAAACCACATGAACAGAAATTGGCACACGATTCTCTAGACCATTCCTTAACATATGTGCTTCCTATGACTTCTCTTCCACTGTAATGACAGAGGTTGTGACAGAGCCCTCATGGCCCACAAAACCTAAAATCATTACTGGCTGACTCTTTACAGGAAATGTTTGCCAACCCTGCCCTGAGATATCAGGTTCTGCAGTAGAACGCCAGGTGGCTCTCTTGTTAGATTAGTAGAGATGTTTACATGTACTCTGAAGCACTGATTCTAGAAAGGACACTGATTAGCAATTCCACAAAAGCTTCCTTGGCCCATATGAAAGTTATCTGGAAGAGTCAAGGCTGACCTTTATACCAACCTGGGTCTTGGTGGTATCACGGATCACTTTAGCTGAACACAGGGGACATTTCATCTGTTCATGTCAGATAATTTGCACTGTTTGGATGACAGTTCTCAGGATGCATATAAATGACAGGTCTTTCTGGGACACTCCACTGAGTTACCAAGGGAATTCTTATGCTTAAAGGTCCTTCACAGTCATCTGATGGCTACCTGGACTTTCCTTCAATAGTTGAAGGTTTTCAATGATAATTCCTAAAACAAAATAAAAGTTGCCATGTTTTGAGAAGGAAGGCAAATGATTGCCTGGATTCCACACAATCACAGTCCTGGGGTACATAAGATATCCTGAAAGAGGAAGTGTTGTTTTTATTTGATGAGATGACCACTGGAACCTAGATTATCTGAGAGGGTAAGTGGATAGTGCCATCAATATGTACTCCTAGCCCACTCGTAATGATTGAGCCTGGTCCCTGTTTTTGAGAGATGGACTAAAGGTCCAAACAGTCCTATTTTCCCATGTTACCAACCAGGCAGTGTCTGTCTGTCCCATGGAAATATCTGAGACAGAGCTATAGGAATGAGGATGAAGAAAACACCCAGAGGTGCCCACATGTGTCTTGGGAGGTGCAGCAGCTGGACCTCTTTCCTGGCAACCTAACTGATTCTGATGAAGCTAAGAGATCAGAGCCCCCGGGTGAGGGATGGCCTACCAGCAGTCAGTTAAACTGAAGTTGTGCCCAGTGGATTGGGAGAGCTACACTGGTGAAAGATGAAGATCATTATTGTGCTCCCTCTTCCTTCTCCCAGGGCCTAAATTATTTTATTCCTGGCTGCCACTGCTACCAATTCATTATGTCCTGTCCAACTCAGTATGTCCCATTTCAGAAGCTATGACTTCTCCTTCCATGCAGTCATTCCCTATTTACATCCAGAACTTTCCTCAGGAAGAGTCAGGTGCAAAGAGAAAAAAGATGTTTATATAAAACTTACAGAGCTCATTATTTTCCTCCCTTCATTTCATTGAGGGCACTGCAGAAGAAATGGCAAGCATACATCAAACACATGATCATTATTTTGTGATCTAGGAACACAGCTTAGTCTGCTCAGTTTGCTATGACAAAATACTATGACTGGTGGCTTAAATGACAGACTATCATTTTCTCACAGTTCTGAAGTCTGGAGTGTGAGGTCAAGGTACCAGCATGGTTGCCTATTTGGGAAGACCCATTTCCTGGCTTGCTGATGACTGCCTTCTTGCTGTTTCCTCACCGTGGAGAGATAGTGATTTCTATGGTATCTTTTCTTATAAAGGCACCAATGCCATCTCGAGGTTCCCATCCTCATGATATTATCTAAACCAAATAACCATCAAAATCCTGAGCTTCAAATACCATTCCCAATAGGGTTCAGAGTTTCTACAAAATTCAATCTGAATGGGGATGGGGTGGGGGGATGATTCAGACCATAGCACATCCATCTGGAGGATCTGTATGACTGGACTAGAACCAAGTTTGTATTTCTAAGGCCTCCTTTAGGTCAAGCTGCCACCCAAAGTTTTGTCCCAACCATATTCAAAACTGGGTTTTGTGGCCATTTTCATCTTGATTGTGTTATAGGAGGTAGAAATTATTTATGAGGTTATATACCATCTGGGGGACAGCTGCATTCAGTGGCTAAGTGCCTTGCTAAGGATGTGGACCAGAAAGAAATAAGGGAGGTAGAGTCAGAAAAAGTATTGAGTCACTTTTTCAGGAAACTGTTCAAATGCTCTCTGGTACCAAATGTCTGCAAATGATTGGCAGCATAAAAGAGCTATCAGATATCTTGACTGTCAGCCCATTGTTGAGTGGTTTTTGATATAAAAGATGCATCATTATCAGATGGCAAACAGGGAGCTAAAAACACAAGTTAGTTTCAAGGTCACGATGGCGGGGGGCCAGAATCAGCTTATTGGACTGGAAAGCAACACTTAATCAGATAAAATCTGAAGAGTGTTGAGGCACAACAGTGACCCCAGAGGCAGTCCAACATTGAATGCAGTCGATCCCACAGGGTTATTGTGATAAAACATGCATAACATAAAATTAACCATTGTAATCATTTTTAAGGGTACAGTTCAGGACAGGAAGTTCATTTCTATTGTTGTGCAATCATCACCACCATCATCTCTAAAACCTTGTCACCTTCCCAAACAGAAACCACACTTACTAAGCACAAACTAATCTGTCCCCCAGACCCTGGCAACCACCATTCTTGACTATTCCAGGCACCTTATTTAGGTGGAATCACCCAGTATTTGTCCTTTATGACTGCCTTAGTCCACTTAGTCTAATGTGTCCAAGGCTCGTCCATAATGTAGCATGTGTCAGTATTTTTTTCCTCAGTTTAATGCATATAAAATGCATTTCTAAATATACATTTTCATAGCTCTTTTCATATCAAGTTGAGCCTATTGGATCCTATTGCCCAAGTTATTCGTATTCTTTGAATTGGTGTCCTTGGACAATTTAGAAACTCTTTTGAGAAAGTCAATAAGATTTTAATAAATTAAAATCTAAATCACCCCATAGATAAAAGAACGGTGTCTTAGAATAAATTTGATTCTGCTGACCATGATACAAAAGTTTGACCTTTGTGAACATCTCTTAATAAGATAAAAGTAAGATTGCCCTGCTACTAAAACATTTATTCATGGATCAACAGGGCAAGTAAGACCTCGATCCTAGAGAAATCCTCCCACAGAGACACTCGGTCTTTTATTCCTGTCAATGTTACTGTGGATAACAGAGAGCAATAATGGCTATAAATCTGCAACCCGTAGCATTTCGGATAAACATATGGAGGCTTTATTGGCTTTGTGCACTTGACCTCTTTATCATTTTTTTTTTCCCACTCACTGGCCAACATCACCTTGTTCTCATGTAGGGTGCACTTCAGCCCGCTTAAGCCACACGAACAAATGAGGTGAAATCCATATCAAGAGGAATCTGAGGCATGCTGAATTGTAATAGCTTGCCTCAGGAGCAGCAAATTAGGTGTGGAACAAGAAATAGAACTCTGGAGTGCACCTTTCCAGTCATTTACTTCAGCTGGAGCCAGCCCCCTTCAATGAATCAATCAACATTTACTTATCCTTCCCCTACAGCAGTTTTGCAAATCGTTTTAAAAAATCGTTGAACCACTAACAGTTTATCCACTCTGCAAAATATACACAGCGTCTTCTCATATCCACCAGGGTTATCCCCTCTCAGCTACATTCAACTCTTTTTACAGCTCTTGATTTCAGTCAGCAGAAAATATCGACACCTGCCTAGGGAAATTATTCTTACTATGTAACTGCCTCTTATGTTAGAATGCATGGGAGACCCTCTCACAAAAGACAGTGAAAGAGATGAAGCACAGGTGTCCCCCAACTTAAACACACCTACCTTGGAAATGGTCCACACTGTATCCTGCTTTTTTCTCTCTAGGGCTGATGCCCTTCACCCTCTCCAGCCAGCTCTGATGGAATCACTCACAAATACATTATTCTTATCCTGGAGCTTCTATTCCAGCGCTCCAGGTCCACTGAGAGTTCCCAGTAAAATCTTCTGCCGCTCACCTGGATCTTGTCAAAAGAGGCAGGTGGAGAGACAAGGGGGTTCCTACCTGCAAACCGAGGGATGCTGGGTCATGAGCCTGGTGCTTCAGTCCTGGGTCCCTCTGCTCAGCAGATGCTGGGTTTATGAGGTTTCCTAATGTAACTTCACTTTCCTTACCTGAGACATGAAAATAACATTTCCTCCATCACCTTATGCTTATGTTGTTCTTAACTATGGGAGGAGCTGTATCATATCTTTTAGTCTGTGAATGGGGCCAAAGAAATTGGAAGTGAGGGCCAGAACATGCAACTTTAAAGGCCATGTTTCCATTTTGCAAACTAATCTGAAATGACATGGCTGTTAGCAGTAGTCAGATTCTATTGGTTGGTTATGGAATTTAGAGGGAGAATGAGAGAAGGCATATATAGAATATCCAAGTACATAATCATTTAAATGTATCTAAACACATAAATATAAATCCCCTCCTCTCAGGAGTAGCTCTTATTTTGCAGTGAAATTGCCTATAAAATTTGGACACACACAAATCTCTGTATCTATATCATCTGTATCCATTTACTGTCAGGCACATGAATAGTCATGTGATCTACTCTGGTGGCTCATTGTCTGTTATCAGGCTTCCCATCTAGGCCTGTGGACATAAGGTTTTTCCCAGCAGCACCCGCCCACTGTGGATGCTGAGTCAGGTGACATCCTCTTCTGGGAAGAAGAGCCTCAGAGGCCCAGGGCAGTACTGGATGGCACTGAAAGTCAGGCTGCTGGGATGCCAGATGCCTATAAAGTCTTTTCCTCAATGAGGACTATGTTGAACATCATTATTTTATCAGTGGAATATTATTTCTGACGTCCGTCCCTTGTGTTTTTTTAGGAAATCTTGTGGTATGGATTTGCATGATATATGAATTACTGAGTAACCACTCCTGAAATGTCCTTGATTTGGGCACTAAATTGTTAACAAAACACCCTTGGGATATAGATTAAAGTTAACTTATATTCATGTATCTATTTGATGTCAATGCCAGGGTAGAATCAGTACCTCAGCTGACACAGTCTCAGCTCATCAGCTTTCAAAATTGCTTTACTGATAAACTATAGGAGGAAGGAGATGGAAGGTGACATCATTACAACTTTTGGGAATTTCCCCATTTAGGAAGAATAGTGGAGAAATCAATGATTTTGTAAGAACTTTTGGGTATACTGATGATTAGAAAATCAGACTCTCCAAGTAAGATAGCATTACATGTTATATGTTAAAGGAGAAAAATTAAATCTTAACCAAATGATTAATCTGGAGCCCTTTATAAGACAATGTCATGTCACTTGGAACACAATACTTTTTTGAATTCAGCTCTGGCCACAGGGCTCCACTCTTCCTCCCTGCTGAGGGTCTGAGGTCTCATCTCCCAGGCTTGAGTGTCATGAGAATCTTTTTCATGTTGTGGCCTCAGGCAAATTCAGAAAGTGGATCCTGTGCTGTACCTGGATATGAACAAGAGGCTGTTGTTCTGATGTCTTACGAAACTGTTTTTTTCCCCCAAAGTCTAGCTGAAGAAGATTCACTCCTCTTTTTCTTTGATGAAGTATGCTTCTTTAAATATCGTACTCTATTTTTAAAGTCCTAAATCTTTGGCCACACTTTCCATTAATACATCCCAATCCCAATCCCAACACATACTGTATGATGCAATTGATCTGGAATTCAATTTAGTACCTGAGTTCAATGAGCATGTCTAAATAATGGACTTTGGGCTGGATTTTTTGGGTGGCAGTTCTCTGTGTCGTCATCATAGACCTTGGCTTCCAGATGCCAGTAGCTAGCACATGCAGAGAACAAAACCAGCCTGGGACTTCCCAGTCAGAATTCTCTTTGCTCAGCCTTCAATGGCAAAGTCCCAGAAGCTTCAGAGCCAGACTGGCATGATGACCCAGGAAAGACTATAAGCTGGAAAAGGGAGAGTCATGCAGGCAGGGGAAAGGAAGTACCATGTGGGAAGGAGAAGGTGAGAGGATTGGTTTAGGGACCCTGCTACCTTGCCTGGTTCCTGGCACAGAACTGGTTGATGCCTGGTTATGTCTGATTGTCATTGCAAATTAGCATCTTTAGGATTCTGGAGGTAAACTGCAATAGCTTGGAAACTGATTCAAAGGTTAATATGCTTTTTCAGGATTCCAATGATCTGAGGATCAGGCTTGGAACTTATTCCATTAAAAATAGCTTATTGAGTTAAAATTTGTAGTTAATTCAATGAACACATTTTAAGTGTACAGACAGATGAGTTGACAAAGGTAACCAGCTCTCTAGTCCAGATGTGAACCATTTCCACTACTTCAAAACATTCTTACCTGTCAACTACCTCCTCCCCACCCACCAAGCAGCTGCTGCGCCAGTTTCCACTGTTATTCATTTTGCATGTTTTAGTACTTTACAAAATTAATCATATGGAATGCACTGCTTTGCGCTTGACCTCTTTCATTTGGCTTTGTGCTTTTGAAATTCATCAATGTGATATATGCCAGAGTATGTTCTTTTTTACTGCCGAGTGATACTCTACGTGTTTATGTACGTTAATTTCTTTATCTCTTGACCATTTGGGTTGTTTTAGGTTTTTACTATTATGGATAAAGCTGCTAGGAGGGTTTTGTTGTTTTCACATTTTTCGTGGACAAATACATTGAATCTGACTTGTTAGCTGAAAGGTTTAACTTTTACAAAATTGCAAAACTGCTTTCCAAAATGGTTGTGCTGTTTCATGATCCCACCAAGCAATAGATGTGGGTCCCACTTGCTCCATATCTTCATTAAAATTGGTATTGTTAGACTTTGTTTTTTAAATTTCTCTTGGATATTGTGTGTGTGTGTGTGTGTGTGTGTGTGTGTGTGTGACGTGGTGCTGGGGATTGAACCCAGGGCCTTAGGCATGGGAAGCAAGCACTCTACCAACCAAGCTATATCCCCAGCCCTATTGTTAGACTTTTTAATTTTATTCGGTCGAATGCATGAAGGGTTATCTCATTTTAATTTTAGTTTGCACTTTTATGACAATTAATTTTGAATATATTTTCATGTCCTTCTTGACCACCTGAATGTCTTTGCTTTTGAATTGTCTGTGAAATATTTTACTCATGTATTTTTTTAAAAAAATCTACTTGGATTTCTTTCATTTTTCACTTGTGAGATATAAAAAATAATTCAGAATACAATGCATCTGTTTGTGTTTGTGTGTGTGTGTGTGGTGCTTCATATTCTATATCCTGACAGTTTGTCACATTACTTTACCAATTACTGAGTGTAGACTTGTTTTATCTGGTTATTTCTTGATTCATGAAGTACAAGGTTATAAACTTTACCACCAGGTATACACTTTGAAGACAGTATATCTCCCTCATGATTCTCTTTAACTTATACATTATACGTTTAAGTTTTTCTTTGTAATATATATGTATATATATTGTATAAGTATAATATATACTATATTATATTATATTATATTATATATATTTGTGGCTATGTTAGTGTCATTTTGTGGGGGAGGAGTGCATCTTTCTCTTTCCTTATAATTTAACCCATTTGTCTTTATTTATAAATTGCATTTTTAAAGCAAGTTGTCTTGCTCTTTATCTAGTCTGAAAAAATTTGCCTTCAATAGAATAGTATAGTTCATTTAAGTTTTAATGTAATTAGTGGGTTTAATTGTGCAATTTTGCAATTTTTTGTCATTTCTGTTTATTCCTCTGTTGATCTTTTCTTGTATTTTGTGTTAAGTATTTTTAGTATTCCACTTTATTGCCTCTACAGAAATTCTTAACTATATCTCTTCACCCTGAAGCTAACAAGGTAAATTCTTAATTCATTAAAGCTTATGCAAAGTCAATATTTTACCAGTTAAAACTTGTACTTCATACCTGACAATTCACAATTCACATGCCACAATTCACACTTACTACTTCCCAATCATTCTTAATCCTTCCTACTTTCCCAAAGTAACAATATTTCTGGAATACAATCCCATTTTTCTGCCCAGCCCATCATTTATACAAACTTGTCTTATATTTTATTTCCATAAGTGTTATAAAAATTCATCTTATAATTTTTAAAATTTCTTAAGGAAATTAGGGAAAAGTCTTTTATATTTTTCAATATGGAACTATTTCCACTGATATCTATTCTTTTGTGCAAATTCATTTCCAATTGTTATAATTTTCCTTCATTTTATGATTATTATTTGAAATTTCTTAGAGTTCAGGTCTATTGGTAACAAAATGTTTCACTTCTTATTTATAAGGTAATAATTGTATCTACTTTTGAGGACTATGTCTACTGAATGTACGATTTGAAGTTTTTTTAAAAAAATCTTTTCAGCACTTTATAATGCCATTTTATTTGTGTTTATAAATTTTTCCTTCATCGTGTATTTGTGTGTGTGTGTGTGTGTGAGTATGTGTATGTGTGTGTGTGTGTGTGTGTGTTTATGTGATTGAACCCAGGGTCTTATACATGCTGTACAATTGTTCTACTGAACCTTGAATATATCATTTTTGCTGAATTGCTTTAAAGATTTTATCCTCATCTTAGGTACTGATATACCTGGGTTTTCTTTCTTTTCTATTTTTTCTGCTTTGGAGTGTAAATTGATATTTTCTAAAAACATTTTAGAGTTTTAGGATCATACTTTCTTCAAACAAACTGGAATTCAAGATACACATATGCTAGGCTGTTTAATATTTTCTCAAGGGACTCGCTGTTCAATATTTTTGCAAAGGACTCAGTGGCTCAGTTTATTTATCTTCAAATTTTTCCTCATTATACTTCAACTTGGATAATTTCTATTGATAGTTTTGATTTGATGACTTTACTTCTGCCAAGCCTATGCAATGATTTTTTTAATCAGAACTTTTTAATTCAGAACTTTTAATTTGATTCTTTATTAACTTTCTCTATCTTTGCTGAGACTCCATATCTGTTTATTTATTAAGGCTATATCTTTCTTTAATTCTTTGAAAATGTTTATAATAGCTTGCTAAATTCAACATCTGTACCATAAAAGGAATATCTTTCTAGTAACTTTGGTTTTCCTCATCATGGAGCAAATTTACTTATATTGTTGTATGTCTGGTACTTTTTCTTAATGTATTCTGAAAACTGCAGATGACACATTATACAGCCTGTGATCTGAACTATGTTTTCATCTTCTTGCTGGGCAGTCCAATTACTGGCTGACTGAACTACCTTGAACTACACTGGCTTTATTTTATACTTTGTTGGTGCTGATCTGTGGAAAGACAAATGCATTTCCCAGGGCCCTGAAACTTGGGCAACTCAACCTATAAAACCTCTTCCCCCTAAAGATTTCCTTATGGCTTTATTTAAAGCTCTGAAAAGATGAAGCCAAGGTAGGGCCCACTCTACCCATGGCCTTCATGACTGAAGGGAAACCTTTCCAATATGTCAGCCTTGCTAATTAGATCTCAACAGCATCTCTTCTGCATCACAGGCTGGACCCCCACTGTACCTCAGCACTACTCTACTGCTCTGATTGTCCCTCAGCCCTGAGGCAGCATTATGATAGGATGTAAGTCATCAGAGTACACACATGTGCAGCTCAACTCTCACCCAAGGGCTCATGATGGGTCTCCAAAGGGATTTCTGCAGCTCCTCATGGCTCCTTCATTTTCTGATTCCTACATTCCAGTGGCTTTGGCTGCTTTGTTCTCTGGTCTCTGCATTCTCACTTCAGTGAAGTGGCCATTCTCTGCTTGAGTGACAACTTTCTGTACTGATATCTGACCTAAGCAGACAGCCAAGACAAACATGGGTTACCTTTATCTATGATCGTATTCTTGTGCTGCATGTTGTTAATGCCTGAAAATAGGTGCTTCATGTGTATGGTCTATTTGTATGTTTGATGGTGATGGTAGACTAGTGCAGAAAAATTTCTCCTTCCTAGTCAGTGACATGTTTTAAAATTGTTATATTATTTTCCTAGAGCAATACCACTACCATGCGGAATATTTTATACATAATGAATGTTTCTTATTAACCAAATGTGCATTAAATGACTTATTAGCATTGTCTTACTTAATGCTTCATTGATCATGGAAATTAGGTCAAATATTTAATGTATTCAATTTAATCATGTGAAAGCTAAGGCTGTTGCAGGATAAATAGCTTATTCAGTGTTATAGGCCCACAAGGCCACATAGCAATTTAAAGACAATTTTGAATGATTTTAAAACACATGCTCTTAAGAAAATATGTACCTACCCTCAAATGCATGCATATTTACCCTCTGATAACTAAATATATGAGGAAACAGAACATTTGACCTGATCGGAACCCTCTACAGAAATACCCCAGAAAAAAACTACCTATCTTCAAATATTTTTGGAAGAAACTTCTGATTTATTTCTCAAACTTACAACTGACAATTATTGATCCCCTGCATAAAGCAAACAAACAAGTAAGAGACACAAAACATACAGAAAATATTTGCTTGAGAGTAGACTAGCAATGGGTGTCTAATTAAGAGTTTTTTCACCATTTTTGTAAAGAATAAACCTCTCATTAGTTATCCTAAAACTAGAAATGACATGACATGTGTTTTGCCATCAGCTATTGCTGCATTATTGTAAAAAAGATACAATTGCACAAAGCAGATGTAAAGCATCCATTTCAACTGAGATTGCAGATTGGTTGCAACTTAGCTGGCAAAGCTAACTTCCAGGACACCAGGTGAGTTCAAGGCTGATCCATAGGTCAATAGACCACATTCAGTTTACAGAATTTTGCACACACTCTATTCAATCAGCTACAGAAATTTCCACGACCAAATCCAATACCACTGGAAAGAGAAATTCACTCAAACTATTCTCTTGCACTGCAAAGTCCCAGGAAAGAAGAGGAGTAAAATGTGGTGGGTAATAACGGCAAGGCTCCAGTCTACCACAATGGGACTTTCTTGTGCACTGATACAAGTTTTTCAGGGAGGCAAGATAGAGAGGCCAGAATCATTGTCTTCAACTCTGCTGTCTGATGAAAACCTTGGAATCTAGAAAGAGTCATTTTTTTTTTCAGGGGCTCTGGACCACTGAGCCACATCCCCAGCCCTATTTTTTATATCATTTAGAGGAAGGGGCTCACTGAGTCCCTTAGCGCCTTGCTTTTTCTGAGGCTGACTTTGAACTCATGATCCTCCTGCCTCAGTTTCCCTAGTTTCTGGTATTACAGGCCTTCACCATCATGTCCAGCTAAGAGTCATATCTTGAAGACCCACCTACTGAGGCTTTGGGCAATATCAGTTAATGCCAATTCCATTGATTATTCAAGGAAATCTGATCCAGTACACTAAAATATGAACACTGAGATTGTCTTACTCTTCTAATTCTCTTTTAGGACTGAGAGTGATTTTGGTACAGAAGAATAACAGAGTAGTTTTAATTTTTAATGTTTTTTGAAATTATGATAGTTGTATTTTAAATGTGAAAACTATGGTCTTTATTTAAAAATTAGTACACCAAAAAGAACCTCTGACTTATTTTTTGTGTAACAAAAATTGGGAAGATTAGCCCTTGTTTCTTGAGGCACAGGACTGATTGTTTCCCACATTTTTAGAAAATAGTAACTCATGTTCTCTGTTTCTTTATATTATTCATATTTTAAATTAGAAATTCAAGAAACGTTGAGTTTTCTAATTCCTTCTAAAGAGGTTCTAAACTTATCTATAAAATTAGAAGTAAATTTTTGACTATTTTATGCACTTGATATTTCTAAAAAGTTAACTATTGTTTAAATTTTTAAATATTCTTTAAAATTATTCTTAGATACTAACTGAACAATACTACTTAGTTCAGATTTATTTTTACTCAGTTGTTTCAATACTATAAGCTTTCATTTCAGAAATATGGTTATGTCTAAAATAGGACATGTAATTTATTGAGTACAAGTAACAGTTCAATAATTTAAGTTCTATATTTCTCTTTTCAGAGTAACTTGCTGTCACTAATAAGCAGATTTATGCAAATGCATTTAACAAACAATAGAAAATTTCAACATCTTTAACTAATTTTATATGATTGTATGTAATTCTAGGAAAATAATTTTAATATGAAACTACTTTTCTTAATGTATATACAGTCATTCAAGAGTTTGACATTTTCATGTCTACTTACATAAATATCAGAGATGCTTAAGTAGAGACTGGAAAGATCTTAATTTTTAACACACACTCAAATGCTTTGGCTTAAAGCATACAAGGTCTTTTGGGGGTGGGGTGCAGAAGAAAAGTAATGGAGAAAAGAACAGAGAAGGTGTAAAAGTAAAGATCTTTTAATGGGGAACACAAAAATGCTTTCTGTAGGCAGGTGACATGGTCTTTACCTTCAAATTGAAAAATATAAAATTTTCTACTATGGAAAATGTATAATTTCCCAGATATTTTAGTGCACAATTAAAAAGTGACTTCTCACTTTTTCACAGCATCAAAATATTACCTGGTTTATTCAAAAGCACTGAGTAATGGTTTAGGTTCTTGTTGTCCCTTTTGTGTATTTGAATCTTTAGATTTTACTAATGCTTGGGCCCTTTTTCAATTGACAATTTAATAAAATAGTCTATTCAGTCTAGAAATGTGAATGATATGTTAACTTGACTAAGATAATACCAACTAATTTCACATTGTTTTATTGTTATAGTGTTAGGGGTTAAATAATAACTGATATGGAGAGAGAGGGGAGGTTTTCTGGATTTCAAAACTTGTTTTCTAAAACCTCAATCTTTTTGTTAAGGGAATGAATCTCTTCTGTGAGTCTTCAACTAGACGATGTCTGCTTCTGTCCACAAATGGAAAAAAATTGGTTATAAAAGAAATGGCAGGCAGAATTAGAGTAACTCATCCACAATCGCCATTCAATGATGCTAACACCTTCTTAATTTATTAAATGTGACATGTCCCAAATGCTTTTATGTATCAATTCATGAGGTTGCTGTTTATCAACATGCAGTGTGTTACCCCCAGGATTATCCTGGAAGATCACAGTGGGTGTGGACTCTGACCTCCAGAGACTGCTCCTAGCCTGAGCAGGCAGCCTCACTTTCAATGGAAACATCACTGAAGGCCATGGACCAGCTCAGCCTCAGTGGTCCTCATGTGAGCACTTATGTTGGCGATTAATCTTTGTATTTATATTGGATCTATAATTACATCATTTGGTTACTTCTGTACCTTTGTATTTATGTATTTTGATGATAATATTTATGTGGTTTGATTAATTCTGTATCAATAAATAATTGTAATGAAAAATCAATCCCAAAGAAAATTTTAACCCTTAGGGTCTTGTGGTCAACAAACATGCATGTTCACATTTTTATTATAGTGAAATAATACTATGATCAATGTAGCACTCACAAACATAAGAATATTTACATGCACATAAAATTCTGTGGGAGAAATGGAATGAAATTTACATTCAAGGAGAAAGAAGATGTGACATAACTAACTGTTCCTTGAACTCGTTTATGCATATGGCATAATAAATTTTATTAGGTAACTTTAAAAGCATATATCTAATTTTTAGATAAAATGCCTTTATTTTTAAAACTCCAATTTTGAGGCTCTAGAATTTTCACGCTTTTTAACTATCTCAATTTATGACAAAAACTTTGTAGTTATAACTTACAGTTGTGTGAGGGAAACTAGAGTGTTTCAAACATTTTTCCGGTGTTAAAAGCAGGAGAAATATTTCATCAGACTAGATGACCTCAAATTGTCTTTCAACTATAAATTGAGCAGTGCCTGCTTATCTTCTTTTCTAGCAGTAGAATTAGACTTATCCGATGTTTTGTGGAGAACAGCAGTCCACGGTGAAAAGGAAACTATTAACAATGGAAGAGGGGACATCTCCAGGACAATCAAAGGCAGCAGGTAACAAAGGAGGTACAGTCTTTGAAAGCAGTGCATGGATTCAGGCAATGGCTGATTTAGGAGTGCTTTCTCCAACTAATGCTCTAAACTTTTCAAATCCAAAAAAAAGCTTTACATCAGCTTCTGTTTACTTTTGTTATTCTTGAGAAGATATGATGACAAAGTCTTAGGAGATTTATATAGTTAAAGCAATAGCTAACTACCATCTATTAAATCATATGTTTCTACTGTATTAGTTCCTAGGGCTTCTGTAACAAGCTACCACAAATGTGTTGTCTTAAAACAACAGAAGTTTATTTTCCCAGCGCTGGGGGCTGCAAGTCTGGGATCACAGCGTCTGCAGGGCGGTGCTCTCTCTGCAGCCCCCTGCAGAGCTGCAGGCTCCATGCTCCTGGTCTTGGCAGCAGGACTCCAATCATCTCCCCATGACCTTGTCTCTGAGTCTCAGTGTCTTTTAGGTTTCTTACTGGAACACTGCCATTGGATTTAGGGCTCATCCCAATCTAGTAAATTACATTCATTAAGACCCTATTTCCAAAGAAGATCACATTCTTTTTTTATTATTTGTTCTTTTTAGATATACATGATAATAGAGTTGTATTTTGACATATTATAATACATTGAGTATAACTTATTCTAATTAGGATTGAATTCTTGTGGTTGTATATGATGTTCCCAAATAAGAACATATTCTGAGGTTCTGGGTAGTCATGAATCTTGTGTGTACACTACACAACCTACTGGGATTTTGAATGTGCAATGTATCAAGTTGTTCTTAACACACACACACCCCTCAACCTCAAAAAGATGAAGAAGAAAAAATCAAGGGCAAGGTAGTTTTCCTCCTTTGTAGATGTGGCAATGTGGGTAAACGAACACTGCAAAATGTCAAAGCTGAGATCAGATTCCAGTACGTAGGATTTCAAGGGTCTCCCTCTGTTTTCAAGCCCTTCTACTCTGCTAGCCATTGTACCACCTTTTCTCCTATTCATGAGGACTGGTGACACCTGCATCACAGCCTTAGACTTGCTTTTCTGTGTTGGTCTCACTGAAGGAAAGGAGAGGGGAGGACGTTGAGACTTTGCTTCAGAGTCTTCAGATGACTTTGACTTGAATGACTGAGAAAGGCTCTCCAGCAGATGGGAGCTCCCTGTCCAGTGTACAAACCCAGAAGGGCCTGCAAAGCCCACCCTTCAGATAGGGAAGCATGCGATGCTCAATTAAAACAGACAATCTGGCTTCTGTGTCCTCATAACTGACCCTGATCAGAAAAATATGCTTAATAGCTGCAGGCAAAATACTGTGGTTTGCTTCAACAATCACGCTGCTCTTTTTAATATTTGACCTTTTGCATTTTTGATACTTATGTATTGTCCTAAATCATCTTGTGATTATTATGAGGATGAAACATATCAATAATTTTTATACAATATTTTTAGATTATTTTTTTAAAATGGAGTAAGTTAATTTTCACTGAGATATTCATAAAAGAAATGTAATTGGATGGAAATCATATTTCTTCCCTAAACATGGAGAGTCACAATGAGCTAGAAGAGTTGGTAGAATTATAATGAGGGATAAAGGAGGTAGAAAGGAGAAACACAATTCCATTCTTCTGTGGCACAATTGGAACTATGACTTCAAGACTTCATCCCACCGTTGTGTTCAACTGGAATCTACTTTACTTTTTGGCAGAAACATCATTGTAGATTGAAAGAAAAAGAACTTGTTCATATAGCCCATCTCAGGAAATCAACACTGCCAGCCCAGGGGAAGTGACATTTTATTGATCCATGTCGGTGTCATAGGATTCTTCTGATCAACTGCTATTTGTGGGACTAAGCACTTAAAACATTATTGTGAGAATATTTGCAAACCTTATGGGTCTCCTGCACTTTCAAACTGTAATACGTCTGGTCATCCCAGCTTTGATAATTGCATCAGACCAAGTACTAAAGCCAGGCATAATGTGTTCCTTCCCTCTTCTCTTCCAGCTGGAAACATTGCTGTCATTTTGTTCATTTGCCAAAACTTGAATCAGCAGCCTTATCTTGTCAAGAGAGAAGTATCGCATGATTTACTGTCATAACAACAGGCAAAGCGATGATTTCTACTTGCATGCATGCGAAGGTGGAAAAATCAAGCAGGGCTTGCTGGCCATGTAGGATTACTATGGAACTCTAAAAGGAAGATATGTGTCTTCCTAAGGGAAAAGACTGTGGGTTTTGTTCTACCCAAGTGGATCAGAAAATAAACCACAAGAGCTTTTGGAACCAATACCATGGCACTGAGAATGGTAAATATGACCAAAATGAAAATATTAATGAAATTGGATGGATGGTTATGGAAACAAACATAAAATTCATAAATTAAAAGTGATTTTAAAATCACATTTATTTCCTATTTCACCAAAGTAAATAAGAATTCAATGTTAGATGCTTTTAAAAATTCAGAAATCAAGTTGTTACTTAAGTTTGGGTGAAGCTATCACAAAAAGTGGATTAAGATGTGGTTTGGGTTCATTAAGGGACCTCTCTTTACGATGAAGTGAATAACAGACATACTGGGTGTAATCAGAACTCACCTTGGCTGTGCCAGACTTGAATATTCTCTTTTCCCACATCAGTCACAATACACTGGACTTCCTCATTTTCTCTGATGCTGATGCTATAAATGAAACCTATAAATTGTAGTTGGAAGGTTTTCTGTTTCATAATTATTCAATATTTGCTAAAATAAAGATCTATCCATCTATCAGATTTTGCATTTTTTCCCAGCAAAAAATGAATTGTAGTTATAACATTTTCCCAAAATTAATAATGACATTAGCTGATCGTCTACCAGAACCAATGTCATAACCCAAAGTCATATGAGAGAATACACCAGGCACATAAAGCTTTGTTTTCATGTGCTTGGTTTTCCTTTTAAATTATTATAATTAGTGATAAATACTAAGGTACTGCATAATAAACTAGAATGGTTTAAAAACAGAATCTTTAGTCTGTTAAGGTTTTCAAAATGGCAGGTGTGCAAATGAGAGGTGAGCACACTGGAACACTTGTTATGTAATTTCCCCCATTCCTGGCTCATCTTAAGCAATTGGTAAACTTTAAGAACTTACTCTTACAAAGCAGCTTAGAGTTATACCATGGAAGAAAAGACACGCTGAAGACCAAGAAATCATAAACACAGTTAAAATAAAGACAAAGACAGTTTCATTCATGTGTAGAATAGATTTGCAAAAGGAAAAAAAAAAAACAAAAAAACCCCCAACGGGTTCTGCTACATCAAGCCGAGCCCCTTAAGAAAAGGGCTCTTAGGCTTTTGTTAAGTTCAGTGTTAGACACTGACACAGATAAGGGTAGTCATAAATTTTGTCAAGTTCACTGGAATATTCAGGTCAAGAGGTGAACCTGATTACTCTGGTGTGTTCCAAACTTTGCAAAGTATTGTTAGACTACAGAAAATGTTCCCTCTGGTGGATTTGGTTTGGGTATGATGTCTGCGTTGCTATCTTCCTGTCAGCACGTTGCTAAGGCTTGAGAAAGGGGTTTAGCTCTCTTATTTTTTTTGCTATTCCACATCCATTTCAACTTTAATCAGTATCCTTTATGGATACAAAATGGGAGAAAGTATCAGGACCTATAACAAAGGAACTGCTTCTCAGAGCCGAAAAACTATTGGCAGCCTTAAGAAACTAATAATAGAGTCAAATTCAAGGATGGTATGACTATTATTTTTTTTAGAGTAGATGATACATTTGCCTTTCTGGAAAGGAAGTTAGGTTAAAGATCATAGGCTTGGTTTTTCTTCTACCATGTCATGCTCAATTAATACATGGTGACTAAACTGATGTCTGAAGTTATATTATCATCCTAGAATTCTGAAATGTATTCTTTTCTTGTAAGATTTCCAAAATACTCTCCTGTAGCAGCTATTATGAGAATTTGAAGTTGTTTCAGAACCTGCATCTATAAAATATACAAAATGCCACAATTTTTAAAATATTTTTTCCTGCCAAATGGATACTGCCAGTACCAAAGCAGGATGTTCACTGAAAATATTAAAATATAAAACTGACAGTGGGGGTCCATAGATATCTATCTATCTTTTCCTACCCCCAAGACCTTGGTCATTCTCTTTCACATATTTACACACTCTCTATGGGGTTTTTTTTTTCATCTACTTTTTTTGAGAAGATCTTAACTTCTTCAAGTTCTTTTTTTCATGCCACACAATTAACAGCTCATTATACAATAATATAATACTTATTTTTGCCCAGCAATCTAGCCCTTGATAATCAACTGTTCTGTCTCTAGTTTTTCTTCAACATATCTCCCCAATTATGTTATAAGACCGAGTCCAGATCCAGAGACAAACTGCCAGAGATCTAATCCTCGTCCTTCACTTACAAGTGTGTGTGATCTCAGAAAAATTATGTAGCCATTTTTTGTTTCTCAGCTTTCTTTGCCAGAATAAGAAAAGCAATAAACAGTTGTTTTGTCAATCAATGTTTATAGCAGCTCAATTCACAAAAGCTAAACTGTGGAAGCAATCTAGATGCCCTTAAATAGATGAATGGATAAAGAAACTGTGCTATATATACACAATGGAATATTACTCAGCATTAAAAGAGAATAAAATTATGGCATTTGCTGGGAAATAGATGGAGATGGGGAATACCGTGCTAAGTGAAGTAAGCCAATCCCCAAATACCAAAGGCTAAATGTTCTCTTTGATAAGAGGATGCTGATCCATAATGGGTTCGAACATGGGAAAAATGGAGAAACTTTGATGGGGCAAAGGGGAGGGAAAGGTGGGGAGGGGGGATGGGGGCAGGAAAGATGGTGGAATGAGATGGACTTCATTACCCTAGGTACATGTATGACTGCACATATGGTGTGACGCTACATCATGTACAACAAGAGAAATGTAAAGTTGTGCTGCAATTGTGTACAACGAATCAAAATGCATTCTGCTGTCATATATAACTAATGGAATAAATAAAAAATAAAAAATAAGCTTTATTTAAAAGAAAACAGTTGTTTTAGTCAGCTTTTGAGTGACTGTGACCAAAATACCCAATAAGAATAATGTAGGGGAGATAAAGTTTATTTGGAGCTCATGGTTTCAGAAGCTCAGTCTATAGACCACTGACCCAATTGTTCTGGGCCTGAGGAGAGGCAGCACAAAATGCCTCACTCAGTCCATTTAAAGTAGGGTGGACTGATTAGGTCACAGTTCTCATAATCTAATCATTTAACTTCTGAATATTCCTGCATTAACAAAACTTTTGGGAGACACCTCATATCCAAATCATAATATCAGTACACTTTTATTGTTTTTATCTGGGAGTAAGTAATGAATACATACAAAGTATATAGAATAGTTTCTGATATGTCATTAGTGTGCTATAATGTTAGCAGTCCTGATCAAAATCCTAAAAAGGCACAGTCCTGAACACCATGACTCTGATTGCTGGAATTTTGAAAGTTCAAAATCCACCAAATTACAATCCTAAAAGATTAAAATCTCCGATGTTGAAATCTTAAAAGCCTAACTCCTAAAAGTTGCAATTCCCGTTGGAAACAAAAGCTATTTAAGGGGAGTGGAAAGTCCAATTCTGGGGAAAGGATTAGTGCTCTTTTGGTCCTGTGCAGGGTAGTGCCATCTGTTAGGCAGAGCATGGAATACAGAATGCAGAGGGCGAATGGTCTCTCTCCTGGAGCTGGGGCAGGTTGTCTTTGACTTGCACCTCAGAACTCCAGGCTTTCTGGAATGCAGGTGTGCCAGAGTGTCCCTGTGGTGGTGGCCCAAGTTTTTTTGATCTATCTTTTCAAAAGACATAGATTGTTCTCTGTCATAGTATTTCAGGCAGCTGCCATTATAAAGCTGGGTGGCCACTACAGTGCTGTGCAGGCTGACATTTCATTTTTGCCCTATTTGTTTACAAATACAGTTCATCTGCTCATAACTTATACCCACACAACAGTTGGGTATCTCACAAAAACATGTATGTCATTATTGCCTACTTGATTGTGTAAAATGGACTCGGAAATATTTTGTAGAGGTTTTTTTTATGTTTTTTTTTTCAAATGAATTTGTTCTAAAAAATGTACATAGATATCTTCCAAAGTTTTTAGATTTTTTTTTTGCACAGTTATATTTTTGGAATTTTTTTGATCCTTCAGGATTTTAGGCTTTAATATTTCAGGATTTCAACATTTAGGATTACAGCATTTGAAATTTTATCTTTGGGTATTATGGCCTAAACCCAATAGGAATAGCCATCATCATTCTTACATTATTATTTCATTTTTTTCTTCAATGACAAAAATCTTTATACTATATTATTTGAATTATGCTTGACACAGGATTTTCCATATAGTGAGTACTCCATAAATTTTGATGTCTGAGTATTAAATTAGAAGGCAGGGATAAGTCCATAGACCAGAGTATATATCATTTGTTATGTGCAAGAGTTGAGCATGACTAATAATTATACTATCAACAGTATTGCATTTGGATACCCGAGTATGTAGTCTCTGTAGCCATAAAACAAATGTGAGATACTGAAGAAACAACAGTAGGCACATAAACTCAGAAGGCATCAATGGCAAACTGGTGCAGTTTCAAATGTAAACCTTTCCTAAAGTTCATGCTGCTACTACGCCCATGGAAGCTTTACTTTCAACATAAATGTAGCAGCTACCAGAATACAAAAAATACTTTTTTAGTTTAGTACCTTTTATTCATCTAGATAAATTCTACGTCATTATCTCTGAAAATTCAAAGGTAGATTTAATATTAGGAAAAGTTTAAATAAATTAGATCTATTTGTGCAGTAGAATATGATACAACCATTCAAATTGTCACCGCAGCAACTGTTCCATGGGAGAGAGTTGTTCATGTATACCAACAAGAGAATAAAGGTTGGTGTGGTTGAAGTTTGTGGAGCAGAAAGAGGATGAAAAGAAGGATGAGGAGAAGATGAAGAGGGAGAAAATAAGAAAGAAGTGGAGGAAATGAAAGGAGGGAAACACAGGATAAAACAGCTGGCGGTGGAGGAGGAGGAGGAAGGGGAGGAGGAGGAGGAGGAGGAGGAGGAGGAGGAGGAGGAGGAGGAGGAGGAGGAGGAGGAGGAGGAGGGAAGACAGGGGCAAGAATTGCTCTCTGCTGAACAATCTGAATTTTAAAACAAAATATTTGTTGGAAGAGTTAAATCCAAGCTTCATAGTGAGCTGAATCTGTTCGTGGAGCTCATTGTTTCTGAGAAGGAGGAGGTAAAAACATGTATGCAGTGTAATATTTCTTATGAAACAATTGCTCTTCTTTAGAAAAAGAGCAGAGAATTCAGATGTTTCACAGAACTCGGAAATACCATATGTATATTTCATAGTTCTGAAAAATCAGATTAAAAATGACTACTTTGAAATAAGGCTAGAAGTTGGGCAGTCAAACATTCAGGAAAAAATGAACAATACAGGCACAGATGAACTTGTGTACAGATTTTTAAAAAATTTATTTTAACTTACAATCCTATTAAAAAGGAAGTAGTTGCATGTTTGGTATGTTGCTCTAGAAAGCCCAAACACCAAAGTTCCCCACAATTCTCAGTTCACATACACCACAAAATAAACCACACATGCCCTTCTTTATTTGTTTCCTGGGAAAATGTTTCATACAAAAACACAAAGTATGTATATTTGCATGCTGCCCCACCTCATTGTGAAAGCATGTTCTGAATTAGAGAGTGACTCATTTTTATTCCATTAGTCATATTTAATCTTTTATAATTAAACATTGTTTACTAGATCAAGAGTGATGAGACCTTCTTAAAACAACAAAAAGGAGCTTTCTAATCGAACTTGGTTACATGCCCAGGCCAGGAATGTGACATGATTTCTTGCAGAAGATGATTCAGATTTTAAAACTACTGGCTTTCTTGGCAACTCAAACAGGAAACCAGACAAGCAATAAAACTACAGGAAACACATCAGAAATGTCAGTACTGTCTCTAATCTGATTAAGTTGTTTTTATATTTTTATCCATATATCAGAGAGACTAGTATATTGATAAGTTATAATTACATCATTATTGTAATCATGGGATGCCAACATTATGTAAAATAATTTATACTAGTGATATGCATATACGTGTGCTTATACTTATCATAACATTTCTACATAGATATTATGCTCTCCAGTTCACATTAGGGTTTTATGCCAATTTTCTAACAAAATAAGTGTTTTCACAAACTGAATCAAAATCTCAAGTACTGTTGCTATTCTCAATTTCCAATAGAAAACAAATTTCATGGTACAATTCCAAATCTCTATTATATATGTGTGGCTTATAAGGTCTAGAAGTTTTTAGTTACAAGTTAATGGGAGCCTAATAAAAGTTTTATACAAAGAAAATTGGCAAATATGCGAACAGTTGCATGTATATGTGCCTACATCCTTTTCTGAGATCTCAGCCTCATGTACCTTGGTTGGAACACAACCTTAACATACTAGAGTCAAATGCAGGTTTTTACTGTTTGTTTAACCAGGATGTACTCTGGGGGTTGCAAATTTGATTGAAATTAAGATGACAATATGATAATAGGCATGAATATTTTCTGAATGAGAGAGTCAAAGGTAAGTCAGAAAAAAGAGGCAGAGAAGAAGGTAAATACTGAAAGTTTGGGAATAGATTAGGTAACATGGAAAATAGAGAACAGTAGTAAAATATTAGGGAAATGAGCAAGATTTCTCTGACACATCTTATTTTCTTACCAACATTTATCTTATTTGACAACAACCGAACAGAAGAATGGAGATTTCATTTAGATGTTGTTTATAGAAGGAGGATGCAGAGAAATTTACTCTAGCAAAAATATTTAGTAATAATTAGATGCCATAAGAAGATGAGTCGGCTGGACATGAGATGGGAATTTGGCAAAGAAAACTGCAGCCTGCCAGAGCTTTAAGTAAAAGAAGAAAGACTTTCTGTAGCCACACTAAGCAGATATAGAAACTTCTTGCAGAGATTTGATTTGAATAGCACTGGTAATCTGCTTTTTAAAAAGCACTTTTTTTCTGCTGGTCGGGCACAGTGGTACATACCTGTAATCCCAGCAGCTTGGGAGGCTCAGACACAAGGATAGTGAGTTCAAAGCCAGCCTCAGCAACAAGGAGGCCCTAAGCAACTCAGTGAGACCCTTCCCCTAATAAAATACAAAATTGGGCTGAGGATGTGGCTCAGTGGTTGAGTGCCCCTGAGTTCAATCCCTGGTTCCTTCTGCTCCCCCCAAAGGACTTTTTTCTTTGAAGAATATTGTCCAATGTTTTTCTTTGTTGCTAAAGTTGCTAAAGTTGCTCTGAAAATGCCTGCGTGAAGTCACGTGTCCATAGATGTACCTGCAGACATCCATGAATAGAAAGCTCCCACATCTATTTCATGATTACTGCTACTAGGCCACATTTGATGATATACCTTTACCATGCCCCTGTATCACCACAACCATGGGATGAATGATTGCAGTATGATGTTATGATGGCTACGAAGTCACCAGGTGATGGGAAGTTTTCAATTCCATCCTAATCTTAAAAGAGTTCGCCATTGTACACGTGGTTTGTCAATGATGAAAATGTAATTGTGTGATACATGACTGTAGGTAAATAATAATTTTGGCTTTTTATTACTCTTGAGGTCTTTATTTACAATAGCCTATACAATAGAAACTTCAAATAAATAAATACTGAAAAAAATCAGTATAATGTCTTCAAACAACTGAAGTACACAGCTGAAAAACAATGCCAATTTGTTATGTTATTAGAAGCAATTTTAACTAGTATATGAGCAGAAATGTCCTGGCATAATTGGCTTCATTTATGACTCAGTTATTCCTTTTATTCATATAGATATAGTACTGGGATTAGCATTTACAAGCAGTAAGTGATGTGAAAACACAGAATACAGGGAAGTCAGTCTATAATATTCTCAGGAAAGATGATGAATCACATTGAACTTGACGTGAAATTATTGTGATTTAGGTCTGAGTGATCCCACACAGAAGCAGCCAGCTTCATGTGACTTTGAGCTCTTAAGAGGTGGATAATCTGGAGACATGCTATAAATATAAAAGACACACCAAATTTCAAAGATGTGGTGTGAATAAAAAATGCAATGTACTTCATTCATGATTTTTTTATATCGATTATAATTGAAATGATGATTTTTAATATACTTGTTTAAATAATATATATTAAAGTTAATTTTAGTTGGTTTTTACTCTTTTATATTATTTTTTTAAAGAGAGAGAGAATTTTTAATATTTATATTTTAGTTTTCGGTGGACACAACATCTTTATTTTATTTTTATGTGGTGCTGAGGATCGAATTCAGTACCCTGCGCATGCCAGGAGAGCGCTCTACTGCTTGAGCCACATCCCCAGCCCCCGTTTTTACTCTTTTAATGTAACTACTCAAAAATTTAAAATTGTGTACCACACTTGTTTATATTCAGTAATATTGATGTAGATGACTGATTGGTAAAAGATATGGCTCAAAAAAATCTACACATCAATAAAAAGGACTCTTTATAAAACATATGAAAAATATACCTGAAATAAATTTTAAAATCCTTTTGATGTGTTTGGCAACTTAATTTTTTTTTATCTATTCAATATGATTAAGCTTTCAAACTTGTTGAATATGGCATAGTATATTTACTGAAACAGCTTAAAATTTTTCAACATTTGTTTTATTTTTCCTTTTAGATTGATCATTTTTTAAAAAATATTAGTGACTGCTCTTGAAAGGATTTCACTTAAAAAATATCCAGAAAATTTAAAGTATTTGAACAACTTCAGAACAATGAAAGGAATTCTACTAGATCATGCTAAGTCCATGAACATATATACCACACACATACATAAATACATATACATATATACATGTGTATATAAAATAAACCAATTAAAATAACAATAATAATTATATGTTGATAATCATAACAATAATAATACTTATAATAATAAAAAGAAGATCAGTACTATAAAACAAGAAGATTGGGGAAGGGGAAGGGAACGGAATGGGAAGGTATGGGGAAGGAGATTGATCAAATTATGCTATGTCCTTGTATGACTATGACATAGTGAATCCTACTATTATGTATTATTATAATGCATCCATTTAAAAATATTTTAAACGGAAATACATTGACAGACTGGTAAATTGCACATAAAAATCTGCAGAGTATTCATGATACCTTTGAAAATACTTCCTTTTAGAAAAAAAGAAAAACACAGAGAATCTATTAAGCAAAACATTAACCAAAACCAGCACTTCTAGTGACTTAAAACATCCTTTTATCTCTAAAGTGACAGTAAATTTCACACTTGGAATTGAGCCATTTCTCTCAAATGCCTCCTACTGCCTTTGCCTGGGGATTGGCCACTTGACTGCATGGGTGCCTGAGGGCATTAATGATCTAATTCCAACTCGGGAAGTGTGCTGAATGACTAAACTCTAAGTTCCAGCCCTGTCTTTGCTGATGCTGAATGACAGTGAAAGACACAAAGTCAAAGGTAAAGTCACAAAATGAGAAGGCTACTCTTTCAGGCTCTGCTGGAAGTTAGGAACCCTCAGATTGGAATGTGATCCAAGTGTTTGCTTCCTACCTTTCCTGCTCTCTTTAAATTCTAATCTTAACCTGAATCTCCGTGCAAATCCTTCATGAATCCAAAGCTCTTCACAGGCTCTGTCCAATAGTACATGCCCAGGCTAGATTGTGACCACAGCTCCTCCCTGATCTTGCCCCATAGTAAGATCTCATCTGATCATAGCTCTGCAACATGGCTCAGAAGACTGATAGAATAAAGTAGTGTGTGTGTGACTGTAAAAATTGGAGGCATCTTCTCATATGAATATTTTGTCTTTGAACCTTTCTCTTCTCCCTTTTTTTCCTCTCTACTTCCAGGCCAGTGGACAAGTTCAGGCATAGGTAATGCTTAGAGATGGTTGAACAAATTCATATCCACAAGTCATTTACAGAGGACAAGCTTACCCATAAATTTCAATCCAAAATGTGCAAAATGTGCTAATTTTACTAATTACGTGGTCATACACTGGAAATCTCTTGAACGTCTAGAGACAAAATACATAAAACAAAATAGACGAAACATATGGAAAACTGATGTCTGAGAATGTCCAAGTGACACATTACTTTTTGCAATTGCTTCCCTCCCATCTCCTCCATGGAATTCAACAGGTACAGATGACTCTACACTGCTCCTAGAGTGGTTTAGCAGTTCCATTCCCCAAAAAAGAGTATTTCATGACTTTAGCAAAAAGATATTTAGAAAATGATATTTTACTACCTCTGTATTTAACATACATCAGGCACTCCTAAACACTGAGGCAGACTAGATGTTTTAAGTAAAGACTCAACTTGTCCACTATGTGCACAACAGTCTTGCACACATGTAACAATAGTTCTAATTTGAAAATGTCTTTAAAATATGAGTATTCTGGCCCATCACCAACCAGGTGGACTCAAATTTTTAGAAGACAAATCTTTCTTATGAATTTTAACAAAAAACATACAAAATTTGTTCACTAATTCTACTGTGTCACACACACAACCTTTTTAATGTCTAGAAAGACTAGATGTAGATTAGGGCTCATTTGTCCTTTACATACACTGTGAACACAGCAGAGTAAGGCAAAGCACAGACCTAGGCACACAGGCCCAGCACTGTTTGTATTTCCTCTTCCTCCAGAGAATCAGCTCACAATGTGTACCAGTCAACAGGGAGTTGGGCTATTGACCCCCAAATATTTCATAAATTTTTTAACAAAAAGAAGGAGTTTATAAAATATACATAAAGAAAAATTTAAATGTATACATATTATATATTAAATTCCATAACAATTATGAATTTAGAATTACAAAATTAAATGGAAAAATCCAGAGATTTTTCTATGGCTAAAGATGTGAAATTTTGTAAATTTATTTTAAAAGTATCACATAATTTACCAAAAAAAATCAACAACTAAAAAAAAAATAACATTTCCAACTTAATGCCCTTTACAAAATATGAAGTATTTTATTGTAAGTGCTCTTGCAAATAATTTCTCTCAGAATAATAGCTAAATTTAATATATCTCAAAATTCTACTTTGGTTAATGCAGCACTGGACTTTTGAACTTTGGAGATAATGTAGTTAAACAATAAACAATTCGGCTTTTTACCTGCCTCGTGCACAGTATACATATTTCTTTGGCTCTATCAGTATGCTCTATTAAAATGCTAAATTGAAGCAAGATCTTGTGTTAGCATAGTGTAGTCATGGATTTCCATTCTATTAAATGTGGGTATTTACATATTTAGAAATGTCGGGTACTATTCACATGCCTTGTTTAAATTTGTGAGTCACCTTTACAATGAGACAGGTATAAAGGCCTACAGTTTGATCTAATGTCAGAATGAATCATAATAGGAATTATATAGTCAAAGCAAACAGCAGAAAAGTGCACTAACCAATGGTGTAGGGAGAAATAATGACACACGACTGAAAAATTAGACCTTGAACTTTAAAATAGATACCAGCTAGATGTTATTCTAGGGCAAAGACAACCATGTAGAGAGACATTTTTCTTTAAAAAGAGCTCTTTGCAGAGGCTAAATATAATCACACTATTGTGTGATTTATAGACAGGTCTCTAGCAATGTTGGGATTTTTATTCTTCTCTCTGTAAGTCTGAATATTCACTGCTATTGCCTATTTGTATAAAACATCATTTTGGGATTCAGTCTTTTTACAAAAGTCTCTAGATAGACTGTTGTTATTAATTTCAAGGGACTACAAAATGTATCACATAATACTCTATGACAACTCGATTTTTGTTGGTTGATTCCCTCTTATTACTTCAAATAGAGAGAACTTTGACTGGAATCCTGTATAAACAAAGACAGCCTAAATCAAGATTCCTTTCTGTGAAAGAAAGAAAGAAAGAAAGAAAGAAAGAAAGAAAGAAAGAAAGAAAGAAAGAACGTGTTATTGGTCATTATAATTTTTTTAAAAAAATTGGACTATTTACTCTCACCATAATGCATTTTTTAAAATTTAAATTTTTTATTGGTACCTGGGCTAATTTGAATTAGTCAATAGAATTTGTAGTATTATCTGCCATGTGATTTTTTTTTTCATGAAAATAATTTAGAAGTTCTTTGGCCCAAAATTAATTGGAGGTAAATCCATGTAAAATCCAGTAACTGCAGTCCTGGTTTCCCCTTACATTCAGCGTCTGGCTAAAAGAAGTAAGGAGATTTTGATTTGGCTAAAATGGGCCTCTGCTCGGATTAGGAGCAGCAGTTTTGGAGAGCACTTGACAACTTCATTTCCAGTCCAGGTCTGCTCACAGTGGATCCAGGTGCAAGAGAGCAAGGTGGCTAAACAGTAAAGAGGCTTGTCCTCCAATTAAGAGATAGTGCTTCAAATCACTAGGCTCATCTGCCCTCCGGGAAATGGACTTTTGTTTTTCTTGCTCCCTCATTCATTCATGCACTCCATGAACATTTCAGAGTACACTGCCAGTGAGACAGAGTGTCATAAAAATAAATAAATAAATAAATAAATAAATAAGACACGTATAAATGAATGAATGAATGAATGAATACATAAATAAATAAAAATAAACAAAACATAATCACCACCCCTTTAAGCTTTATATTCTAGTGGACAAATACATCCTCAAGCTTATATGTCTTTCTTCCATAATTTTTTTTTTTTGTACCACATTGAGAGAACATGGCCCAATGTAGATTGGCTATTGATACACAGATATATCCTGCCTTTCACAGTAGAAGGCAAAGAGGGTGATTGTATTATAAATCCTGTTTATTTCCCATTTAAAAAAAATTGTGGTAAGATTTAAAAATATATGTCCTTATAATACATTTAAAATATATTTTGGATGATGAAACAGTTTAATGAAGTATGTTGCAGACACATTTCCATGATATAAAGTGAGATGTACCTGTGCATGACGATGATTGCTAAATGTTTGCTCCTGGGAGACTGAGTACAAATGCTATTCAGAAATGCCTTCCTGACCTATTCGGGGATTGTGAAATAATGATCAGCCTTTTTACTGGGAGGCGGTTTAGCTCACCACACCTGAATGCAAGCTTGTGACTCAGGAGGTGGAGACTATGCTGTGGAACTAGTTTTTCAGCT
Source organism: Marmota monax (assembly GCF_021218885.2). Lineage (NCBI taxonomy): Eukaryota > Metazoa > Chordata > Mammalia > Rodentia > Sciuridae > Marmota > Marmota monax. The sequence goes on along the minus strand of NW_026692357.1, from coordinate 1,467,721 downwards.
GGGCTTATTTACTGAATGAGCTCACATTTGGTTTGCCCCATGAGCTCACTCTCGGTATAATATATTCTAGCTGATAGCTTATGACCCAGTGGGATAATGTGGACGGGAGGTTTATTTGCTAGGTTGTGTTTGCTTGGTTGCTTTTTCTTGAGCTGCTTACATAGCAACAAGATAAAGTCTCCCTAAAAATAATTTCTGAGATTTTTCTACTTTTACTTAGGATATTTAGATTAATTGATTTGGGTCTCACCTCCTTCAGAAGGTAGCCTTTCTGTAAATGGTGGTCACTTTAAAGACATTGATTGATAGGGTTCACATTCCTGACACTAAAACAATAATAGCTTTTCCAATTATTATATTTGTGGTTTGGATGAAGTGGTCAAAGATGGGAAGTTGCTGAACTATGATCTCACATATCATATGTGGGTACCCATAGTTGTGTGTGTTTCCATTTGATTGAAATCTCTGCAGTGCATAACTACAGCTCACGAGGAAGTTGTTCATAACTGCACACAGCATAAGAGGAAGCCTTCTTTCTTGAAATATTATTCTGAAATGAGTGCCCCAACTGGTCTGCTGGTCTGCCTACTCTGACCAATCACACACTAAAAACAGTGTTCTGATAAGGCATCCCTTATCCAAATAAATACTAAAATGTTAATAGATGTTTTTATAAATTATACCACTTAACAAGCTAAAAAATATCAGAAAATTCTAGTGCTCATTTTCAATCCCATCTCCTTAAAGATTTGTAAAACTCAGTATACCCTGACAAGATATTCCCCAGTCTATTCATGAAGTACTCATTTCAAAAGTTGTTCTATAAAAAATGGGGTTTGTGTTGAAATACTTTGGGACATACTCCCAATTCTTTTCTGTTCTCCTGTTGGGCTCCATATGTGTTAGTACATAAAAACATGGAGAAGAAGAATAAAGGAACCTGGCCATATTTGTTCAATCCAGAGTTTTGCAGTTTACAAGCTCACACAGCTCTTTTGAATTAAAATGTCACAAAGAGCAATGAACTTACACTAGTGGAAATGCTGGTTAGGGGATGCCTCCAGTTGAGTCCTGACTTCTCATTTGGTGTCTCTCACGTTCTGTTTATTTTCTATGTGTGCTCTCTAGCTCCTATCTTTACAATCCTTGTCTCACTTGGGTGTGTATTTCTCTACAGAAGGGAATTTACATTCTAATATGCAAAAGAATTCCATTCTGTGTTTACATTTGCAAAGCTTGTGAAGTTCAGATTTTATTTATTTATTTATTTATTTATTTATTTTTAATTTTTTATTGTGGGTTGTTCAAAACATTACAAATTTCTTGACATATCATATTCCACACTTTGATTCAAGTGGGTTATGAACTCCCACCTTCACCCCATACACAGATTGCAGATTCACATCAGTTACACATCCATTGATTTACAAATTGCCATACTAGTGTCTGTTGTGCTCCGCTGCCTTTCCCATCATCCACCCTCCCCCCTCCCCACCTCTCCCCTCCCCTCCCCTCCTCTCTCTCTACCCCCTCCACTGTATAACCCTGAGGGTCTCCTTCCATTACCGTGCAATTTCCCTTCTCTCTCCCTTTCCCTCCCACCTCTCATCCCTGTTAAATGTTAATCTTCTTCTCCTGTTCTTCGTCCCTACTCTGTTCTTAGTTACTTTCCTTATATCAAAGAAGACATTTGGCATTTGTTTTTTAGGGATTGGCTAGCTTCACTTAGCATAATCTGCTCTAATGCCATCCATTTCCCTGTAAATTCTATGATTTTGTCATTTTTTAATGCAGAGTAATACTCCATTGTGTATAAATGCCACATTTTTTTTATCCATTTGTCTATTGAAGGGCATCTAGGTTGGTTCCACAGTCTTGCTATTGTGAACTGTGCTGCTATGAACATCGATGTAGCAGTGTCCCTATAGCATGCTCTTTTTAGGTCTTTAGGGAATAGACCGAGAAGGGGAATAGCTGGGTCAAATGGTGGCTCCATTCCGGGCTTTCCAAGAAATCTCCATACTGCTTTCCAAATTGGCTGCACCAATCTCCAGTCCCACCAGCAATGTACAAGTGTACCCTTTTCCCCACATCCTCGCCAGCACTTGTTGTTGTTTGACTTCCTAATGGCTGCCAATCTTACTGGAGTGAGATGGTATCTTAGGGTGGTTTTGATTTGCATTTCTCTGACAGCTAGAGATGTTGAGCATTTTTTCATGTACTTGTTGATTGATTGTATGTCCTCCTCTGAGAAGTGTCTGTTCAGGTCCTTGGCCCATTTGTTGATTGGGTTGTTTGTTCTCTTATTGTCTAATTTTTTGAGTTCTTTGTATACTCTGGATATTAGGGCTCTATCTGAAGTGTGAGGAGTAAAGATTTGTTCCCAGGGTGTAGGCTCCCTATTTACCTCTCTTATTGTTTCTTTTGCTGAGAAAAAACTTTTTAGTTTGAGTAAGTCCCATTTGTTGATTCTAGTTATTAACTTTTGTGTTATGGGTGTCCTATTGACGAATTTGGAGCCCGACCCCACCGAATGTAGATCGTAGCGAACTTTTTCTTCTATCAGATGGCGCGTCTCTGATTTGATATCAAGCTCCTTGATCCATTTTGAATTCACTTTTGTGCATGGCGAGAGAAAGGGATTCAGTTTCATTTTGTTGCATATGGATTTCCAGTTTTCCCAGCACCATTTGTTGAAGATGCTATCCTTCCTCCATTGCATGCTTTTAGCCCCTTTATCAAATATAAGGTAGTTGTAGTTTTGTGGATTGGTTTCTGTGTCCTCTATTCTCTACCATTGGTCCACCTGCCTGTTTTGGTACCAGTACCATGCTGTTTTTGTTACTATTGCTCTGTAGTATAGTTTGAAGTCTGGTATTGCTATACCGCCTGATTCACACTTCTTGCTTAGCATTGTTTTTGCTATTCTGGGTCTTTTATTTTTCCATATGAATTTCATGATTGCTTTCTCTATTTCTACAAGAAATGCCGTTGGGATTTTGATTGGCATTGCATTAAACCTATAGAGAACTTTTGGTAATATCGCCATTTTGATGATGTTAGTTCTGCCTATCCATGAACAGGGTATATTTTTCCATCTTCTAAGATCTTCTTCTATTTCTCTCTTTAGGGTTCTGTAGTTTTCATTGTATAAGTCTTTCACCTCTTTTGTTAGGTTGATTCCCAAGTATTTTATTTTTTTTGAAGATATTTTGAATGGAGTGGTTGTCCTCATTTCCATTTCAGAGGATTTGTCGCTGATATACAGGAATGCCTTTGATTTATGCGTGTTGATTTTAAATCCTGCCACTTTGCTGAATTCATTTATTAGCTCTAATAGTTTCTTTGTAGACCCTTTTGAGTCTGCTAGATATAGAATCATATCATCTGCAAATAGTGATAATTTAATTTCTTCTTTTCCTATTTTTATGCCTTTAATTTCTTTCGTCTGTCTAATTGCTCTGGCCAGTGTTTCGAGAACTATGTTGAAGAGAAGTGGAGAGAGAGGGCATCCCTGTCTTGTTCCAGATTTTAGAGGGAATGCCTTCAGTTTTTCTCCATTCAGAATGATGCTAGCCTGAGGCTTAGCATAGATTGCTTTTACAATATTGAGGTATGTTCCTGTTATCCCTAGTTTTTCTAGAGTTTTGAACATAAAGGGATGCTGTACTTTGTCGAATGCTTTTTCCGCATCTATCGAGATGATCATATGGTTCTTATTTTTAAGTCTATTGATGTGGTGAATAACATTTATTGATTTCCGTATATTGAACCAGCCTTGCATCCCAGGGATGAATCCTACTTGATCATGGTGTACAATTTTTTTGATATGTTTTTGTATCCGATTCGCCAGAATTTTATTGAGGATTTTTGCATCTAGGTTCATTAGAGATATTGGTCTGAAGTTTTCTTTCTTTGAAGTGTCTTTGTCTGGTTTAGGTATCAGGGTGATGTTGGCCTCACAGAATGAATTTGGAAGTTCTCCCTCCTTTTCTATTTCCTGAAGTAGCTTGAAAAGTATTGGTATTAGTTCTTCTTTAAAGGTTTTGTAAAATTCTGCTGTATACCCATCCGGACCTGGGCTTTTCTTAGTTGATAGTCTTTTTATGGTTTCTTCTATCTCCTCAATTGATATTGGTCTGTTTAGGTTTTCTATATCCTCCTGACTCAATCTGGGCAGATCATATGACTTAAGAAATTTATCGATGCCTTCACTATCTTCTAATTTATTGGAGTATAAGGATTCAAAATAGTTTTTGATTATCTTCTGTATTTCTGAAGTGTCTGTTGTGATATTGCCTTTTTCATCCCATATGCTAGTAATTTGAGTTCTCTCTCTTCTTCTCTTCGCTAGCATCGCTAAGGGTCTGTCGATTTTATTTATTTTTTCAAAGAACCAACTTTTAGTTTTGTCAATTTTTTCAATTGTTTCTTTTGTTTCGATTTCATTAATTTCAGCTCTGATTTTAATTATTTCTTGCCTTCTACTTCTTTTGCTGTTGTTTTGCTCTTCTTTTTCAAGGATTTTGAGATGAAGTATGAGATCATTTATTTGTTGGTTTTTTCTTTTTTTAAGGAATGAACTCCAAGCAATGAATTTCCCTCTTAGAACTGCTTTCAATGTGTCCCATAGATTCCGATATGTTGTGTCTGTGTTTTCATTTATCTCTAAGAATTTTTTAATTTCCTCCTTGATGTCTTCTATAACCCATTGATCATTCAGTAACCTATTGTTCATTCTCCAATTGATGTATGCTTTTTCCTTCCTTCTTTTATCGTTGATTTTCAGTTTCATTCCATTATGATCAGATAAGATGCACGGTATTATCTCTACTCCTTTATATTGTCTAAGAGTTGCCCTGTGACATAATATATGATCTATTTTTGAGAAGGATCCATGTGCTGCTGAGAAAAAAGTGTAACTGCTTGATGTTGGGTGGTATACTCTATATATGTCAATTAGGTCTAGGTTATTAATAGTGTTATTGAGTTCTATAGTTTCCTTATTCAACTTTTGTTTGGAAGATCTGTCCAGTGGCGAGAGAGGTGTGTTGAAGTCTCCCATGATTATGGTGTGGTGGTCTATTAGACTCTTGAACTTGAGAAGAGTTTGTTTGACGAACATAGCTGCACCATTGTTTGGGGCATAAATATTTATGATTGTTATGTCTTGTTGGTGTATGGTTCCCTTAAGCAGTATGTAGTGTCCCTCTTTATCTCTTTTGATTAATTTTGGCTTGAAATCTATTTTATTTGATATGAGTATGGACACGCCTGCTTGTTTCCGAAGTCCATATGAGTGATATGATTTTTCCCAACCTTTCACCTTCAGCCTATGTATGTCTTTTCCTATTAAATGCATCTCCTGTAGGCAGCATATTGTTGGGTCTTGTTTTGTGATCCATTCTACTAGCCTGTGTCTCTTAATTGGTGAGTTTAAGCCATTAACATTTAGGGTTATTATTGAGATATGGGTTGTTCTTCCAGCCATATTTGTTTATTTCTGTTACTAAACATTGTTTGTTTTCCTCTTTGATTATTTCCGCCCCCCCCCTTTACTGTCCTACCTCCCACTGTTGGTTTTCATTGTTATTTTCCATTTCCTCTTCCTGTAATGTTTTGGCGAGGATGTTTTGAATAGATGGTTTTCTAGCTGCGAATTCTTTAAACTTTTGTTTATCGTGGAAGGTTTTAATTTCATCCTCCATCCTGAAGCTTAATTTCGCTGGATACACAATTCTTGGTTGGAACCCATTTTCTTTCAGTGTTTGAAATATGTTATTCCAGGATCTTCTAGCTTTCAGAGTCTGTGTTGAAAGATCAGCTGTTATCCTGATTGGCTTACCCCTAAATGTAATCTGCTTCCTTTCTCTTGTAGCTTTTAAAATTCTCTCCTTATTCTGTATGTTGGGCATCTTCATTATAATGTGTCTAGGTGTGGATCTCTTATGATTTTGCACATTCGGCGTCCTGTAGGCTTCTAGGATTTGGGATTCTGTCTCATTCTTCAAGTCTGGGAAGTTTTCTTGTATTATTTCATTGAATAAACTGCTCATTCCTTTGGTTTGGAGCTCTGTACCTTCCTGTATCCCAATGACTCTTAAGTTTGGTCTCTTAATGTTATCCCATATTTCTTGGATGTTCTACTCATGGTTTCTTAACAGTCTTGATGAGCTGTCTATGTTCTTTTCCAGTTGAAATACTTTGTCTTCATTGTCTGATGTTCTATCTTCTAAGTGTTCTACTCTGCTGGTAGTATTGTCCATTGAGTTTTTAAGTTGGTTTATTGCTTCCTGCATTTCTAGGATTTCTGATTGCTTGTTTTTTATAACCTCTATCTCCCTGTATAGTTGATCCTTTGCTTCCTGGATTTGTTTGCGTAATTCGTTGTCGAAGTGATTTTTCATTGTCTGATTTTGCTGTTTAATGTCTTCCTTGATACTCCAGATCATCTGAAGCATGTATATCCTGAATTCTTTATCTGACATTCCATCTGCTGCAGCTGTTACCTCTTCTAAAGTTGCGTTGACCTGCATTGCTTGTGGTCCTTTCTTTCCTTGTCTTTTCATACTGCTTGCGTATCTTTCCTGCAGGTGCGGGCGGCGGCTCTGCTCTCTCCTTATTCTAATTGGGGTGTCGTGGCTACCACGCCAGCAGGTCACTGGGCCTGTTCTGGGAGCTGGTGGCGGCTCTGTTCTGCCCCTACTCCAATTGGGGTGACGAGTGTACCACGCCAGCAGGCCACCGGGCCTGATCCGCCGGTCGGTTGCAGGTTTGCCTACCCTGCAGGCCCGGGCGGCAGCTCTACTCTGCCCCTACTCCAAATGGGGTGACGTGTCTGTCGTACCAGCAGGCCACTGGGCCTGTCCCGCTGGTCGGTCGCAGATCTGCCCACCTTTCGGGCACGGGTGGAGGCTCTGCTCTGCCCCTACTCCAATTGGGGTGTCGTGACTACCACGCCTGCAGGACGCTGGGCCTGTTCCTGGCAAGGGAGGCGACTGTGCTCTGTCACTACTCCAATTAGGGTGGTGTTTGTACCACGCCGGCAGGCTCCTGGGCCTGATCCACGGGTCTGTTGTAGGTCTGCCTACCTTGAAGGCGCGGGCGGCGGATCTGCCCTGCCCCTCCTACCACACCTGCGGACCCCTGGGCCTGATCTGCAGGTTGATCACTGGTCTGCTCACCCTGCGGGCACGGGTGGCGGTTCCGCTCCGCCCCCACTCCAATTGGGGTCACGTGACCACCACACCGGCAGGGCCTGATCCGGGCGTGGGAGAAGGATCTGCTCTGCCCCTACTCGAGTTGGGATGATGTGTGTACCACACTGGCAGGCCACTGGGCCTGACCCGCCAGGCTGTCACAGGTCTGTTTACCTTGCAAGCGCGAAGGGCGGCTCTGCCCTGCCCCTCCTAACACGCCCATGTACTACTGGGTCGTGGGTCTGCCCACCTGGCGGGTGTGGGTGGCGGCTCCGCTCCGCCCCCTCTCCAATTGGGGTCACGGGGTCACCACGCTGGCGAGCCGCTGGGCCTGCTCCGGGGGCTGGTGGCGGCCCGGCTCCTTCCCTCTGGCTCGAGGACAAATTGAGGGGACTCGGGTGACTGAGCCTCACCCCCCTTACCAGGAGACCAACTGCTTATGTCACCGCTGGTATTGATGAAGATCTCTCCTCCACCGCTTTCTGCTGACATCAGATCTCTGCCATGTTGGTATCCTATGCGAATGGCAGCATTTCGTTCCCCTTGCCGGGCAACCCAAGCAACGGGTGAGTCCTGACCGGCCCTCAGCAGGACCCGGACCGAGACGCAGTTTCCGCGGGCTCCTAGCCCCGGTCCAGGGAAGTTCCGGGAGCCGGAACTCGGCCGCTCCGTGCTCGGTGTAAACTCCTATAAGTGTAAGCTCCAAGAAGCAGTCCCCGCGGGCTCAGTTCCAGGAGCTGGAATTCGGCTTCTTAGTGCTTGGTGTTTGCTCTGATAGTAGCAGGGTCCAAGAAGCAGCCTCTGCAGACTCCGCAGCCCTGAGCCAGGGCGGTTCCGGGAGCCGGAACTCGGCCGCCCCGCGCTCGGTGTTCACTCCGATAAGATCAGATTTTAAGAAGCACCCAGGCGCTGAACCCTAGCAATCTGTCTGCAAGCCGCAGGCGAATTGCAGCCTGAAATTACCTGTTCTATGGCTGAATGAGCTGCGGTCAGTCAAAAACAGGTATGGTGACGTCAGTTTACCAACATGGTGGCTGCTGGCCTCCTCTGTGGTCTGACCGGTGTGGAGAACCGAGATGGACCGCTTCCTTCCCCCGTCTCTAACCCAGAATTCAGCCCTGAGTGCGGTGCTTGCGCGGCTGGCAGAAACTGCAGCACTGTAACCCTGCGTCTCTATCCCAGCGCGTGTTGCAGACTCTAGCCGCAGGGCGATTTGCTGAATAAGCAGTTTTACCCTCCGTGCGACAAACCTCTCCCGTTTGAGTCCCCGTAGCCGATCCTTGTGCGATGGAAATCCTTCCTCCAGGTTCCGGCGCACCCCACTATTGCTGGAAATTCCTAACAAGATATCCTTTAGCCGTCCTGACTTGTCATACTCCCACACAGTGAAGCAGCACACGGGGGTAATGCACTCCCCTCGCCGCCATCTTCCTTCCCCTCTCAGATTTTAAATGTAGGTTCTTCACTAGTCGTATTTGAAAAGAATTACTTTTCTGGTGCTCCCTGTTATATGTACATCAGTAGCCATTAATTAGCATAGGATAATGTGTCCCCCATGTGCATAGCAGACCCATAGGATTCTTTAGGAATGTTCTAGGTCCGTAGCCTTTACTGTTTCCTCCGCTAAGAATCCAAGATGTCTGCTATTAAATGAAACACTCAGCTTCACAACAACAAATATTCTCTGTGCTTGAAGTAGTTCTGGGGTTCTGCTCTTTCACTACTTCATTCTCAGTATCTCCTGCATCATATTGACTAGAACACTAACTACTGTATTTAAAATGTGATCCAAAATGAGTTGATTTTAGAACAATAAAGCCATCCCAATATTATTAGACTCTTTTCTTCACAAAACCCTTTGTTCTCTTTCTTTTAAAATTACTTTGAAGTCCCTTCAGCTTTTCTTTACTGTATTTATTTGCCTGAGAATGACTTCCATTCACATCCACTTCTTTTTTTTTTAATTTTTTATTGTTGGTTGTTCAAAACATTACATAGTTCTTGATATATCATATTTCACACTTTGATTCAAGTGGGTTATGAACTCCCATTTTTACCCCATATACAAATTGCAGAATCGCATCAGTTACACATCCATTGATTTACATATTGCCATACACATCCACTTCTTCTGAAAGCTGCCATCTCCAGTTGGGTTTTGTCAGTCACTGATCCCCCCTAGAGTTCATCTTCTGGTATATTCTGATTCCTATTGCCTCTCCCCCAGTAAAGATACCAATTTAAAACAGTGACATTACAGCATTTTTGTTGACCTATTTAGACGAATCTAGAAATCCCTAAAACCTTCAAGGGCAAAGATGGCTCTTGCATCCTCAAGATCAGACAGCTTGTGAACAAGACAACATTCAATAATTGTTAAGTAAATGGTCTATTTGTCTGTAACATAAAATTCTTTTATCACTTGTATGCTGTACACAGTTAGGAAACTTCCAGGGGTCTTAATTACAAATGGCTCATAATTTAGCCTAGTTAAAATAATACCTTATGAATGTACACAAATTTATATTATACTGCTCATTGGGTACATATTTTCTCTCTCAGCATGCTATTTCCATTCACGATTATGCTTTTATAAATAGATTTTGGCAAAGTCTTTTTAAGTATTATTGTGACTGTCTATATCATGTTTGAATATTATGCCATGTTCTAGTTTATGGAATTAATTAATTGTTCAGTAGCATTAGTATGCATTATTGTTCAGCAGACCTTTACATCTTTACTATTTATGATAAAGCAGCAGAAGGACATGATTGGTTGGAGAATGAGGGAACGGGGATAATTGTACAAAGTGTGCCTATGTAGTAGGATTCCACAGGATGTCTTTTAAAAAGCAGTTTGCCTGAAGTCATGCTGCCTTTGCTTGGCTCAAGTCAATACTGTATTCCTTGACCAACAACCTGTTGTTCTGTGGCTATTCTCTTAGGGCCAAGGAATTTAAGATTTCTCCCTGCTAATGATAAGAACACAAATTTCCCTGAAGGGGGGACTTTTGTGACCTTAAATAGACCAAAAATTCCAAAACCCAGGAAAACAGGATAATTAAGAACAAAATCCCTGACCACAAAGTCTGTAAAAAACAAGTTCCAAGTAGAGCCAGTCAGCTCGGGCCAACAATACCCTGAGTTACCTTCAGATCTTTAGAATATCATTATAATCTTATTATAATAGTAACCTGCCCACTCATGTGGGTTTTGCTTGGATACTTGCGGGTAAGACAATGCACAGTATGGGCATGAAAAATGTTATGTAGTCCTACTGTCAGTCAAGAGTAAGAGATGATATCTGGGCAGGACTCTCCAGAAACTTCCCTAAGATCCCCCAATGAAATTAGTAAACCAAGGGTCTTTGCTTTTTCCTTTTAGATGCAACTCTCTCCCTCACTCACTCTTGAGAGTGCTTTCTTTCCTAAATAAATTTTGCTATACTTTTAATACATTTTGTGTCTTGCTTGAAATTTTATTTTATAGGAACACAAGCGATAAGAAACACTGTGCAACCCACAGAGAACTGCTGTTCACAACAGAACTCAAATTGAAATCCAGACAATCTGGCTTCTGAATCCCTGCTCTTAAGTACTATACTACACATGATTTTATAAGGTACATTTCTTGTCATTCAATTTTCAAGCCAAAGAGTATGACAATTTTTTTGACAGACCAATAGGCTCATTTATTATTTTAAAAGCAAAAATATATACATTGTAAGTTAATAAAAATAATATTTTATTCATTAGAATGATTCCTACTAATTTGTCAGTACAGAAACGTACTTTTAAAATTGTTTTCAATTTGAAATTGATATTTCTTTCAGAAACAAAGATACTTAAAATATAAGTAATCCAATACTATTTTATATATGAGAATTGTGTTTCTATATCCTTTGAAAATATTTTATTTGAAATCTTCGTTATTTTGTTTAGAAATTAAGATAAACATTAAAATTTGCCTGTGCTAACATGTACAAATAATCTTCCTAGCTTGTCAATGTGTTTTGGTTGTAATTTTGTCATTTGTTTTAGTTTAGAAATTTGTGTAATACATTTGTTGGTGTATTTTAACTTAAATTTTAGTTTTTAACTTTTTAATTCATTGTTGGCTTTAAATATGCCAGTCTTTGTTTTTAAGTCACTGAAGACTAAGGAATTAGGATTTCTCCTCAGATCTACTTACTCTTAGCTTTTAGATGTTCCATTCTTTCATCTACTTGGAGTTTATTCTGATACATAAATTTTTATTTAAGTATTTTGTACCAATAATAGATATTTTTCTTCTCAGATGAAACTTTGAAATATGTCCTATAGAATTAGTGATATTCTTCCTATAGAATTAGTGATATTCTCCCTATTACCACTTACCTGAAAATACTGAAGTGTATCCATCCGCATATTCAAGGCCACGAACCTGCATAAAATCTCACCATCCCATATCATATCTCAGGTAGTAGCTAAGACTGATGGATATTTACTTTAAAAACATTGTGGGAACTTCCTCCTGGCCAACCTTCTTGAAGTAAGTCGTTCATTTGATGTTACCTTCAGGAGGTACAACACTGTTGACTTTTGTTAGATTGCACATAAACGTGTCATTGTGAACTTACTTGCAATGAGTGTAGGAAAGAAAGCCCGTGTAGACTGAGGGCCCGGGAAGTCTCAAAAGGTGGTGTAGGGGAGATGGCCTCCACTCCTTGGGATCTATGTTCACAGCAGCCCTGGCCTTCTGCACTTGGCTCCTAGCCCAGTAGGGGGCGGAAGAGTGATTATCTGAGTGGTGAGTTTGAAGAACAGGAGTTGGGCGGGCAAGGAGGGCTCTGTCTATTTGCTCTTCTCTCCCAAATCGACCAAGGTGTTTCACAAGACACATCTCCAAGTTCTTGGCTTTCGTGCACTGGCAAAGGCCCATTTTTCAATAAGAGCCCAGCCTCTGTGAGAAGAGCCCAGTGATGTTATCGACAGGTATGTTTGGAAGAGAAGCTTTGCTCGTTCAGGGCTCATTGTTCAGAAACCCACTTGCTCTAATCCTCAACCACATCTTCCAACTGGGCATTAATAAAGCTGATATTTCAACCCCCATCAGCCAAACTTCTGTATCTGTCTCTTAGGTGGTTCCAAGTATGGGTGGATGAGTGTCACTAGTTTTCTTCAAATCTGAGTAGCAATCTAATATCAAAAATAGACATATTGGGGCTGGGGATGAAGCTCAATGGTTGAGGACTTGCCTAGTATGTTCAAGGCCCTGAGGTTCAATCCCCATCAGTGTTAATAACGAAACAAAGTAACAAACATAATAAAAAGAAGTAAAACATTAGCTTCCTATATGGTTAAAGATGCATTTGGTCCATTTAACTGGATATTAACAAAGATAAAAGATACTTTCGATTTTATCTTTAATAAAAAACGTTTTTCATATATTCACGTTCAAGAGTACTCAGGAAGCTATGGCATACTGAGAATTTATGCAACCGTCTTCCTTTACTTTCTGGATTTTCATAAAACATGCTTTTAAAACTGTTAATCTTATAAACAAAAAAAGATTTAGTTTTCCCCTATGTTTTGAAGTCCCAAATTTAAGCAAAGTTATCTTCTCTGGTGTGGGTGATCCTTAAATGTAAGGTGACAGGCTGTGGAAGTCGCCACCTGTTGGCTGTAGAGATTCCAGGCGGCTCACTCCAGTTCCCCACGGGCCTCTGAGCATTCACCTTAATACTAGTGGTAGCAGTATTTCACAGAAATGGTCAGATGCCTCTGGTTTCTTTGTAACAGTCTCAAACTGATAAACGGTCAGACAATAGATTCTAAAATATAGGTATGTTATCCCTCCCAAGTTCAGCTCAGGTATTATCTTCCTCCAACCTCAGACTGTGGGCCCTGGAGGGTAAACAGTCTTCCTATTAATAGTTTTGTTACCAGCATGTACCACAGTACCTGATATACAGTCCGCAGTAGATACTGTTCAAAATAATCTGCTAATGGTAAACATGAGTCCTAGCAAAAGATGTTCAAAAGTGAAAGTAGCATATTGAACCACAGACATTTGTAGGGCTTTATTGTGATCTGTATGGTGAATAAAATGTTTCTAATTATTTTACACCTTTTAGATTTTAGGATCAATAAATGAGTATGAGTCAGCAGATTTTCATTATTTGAGTTTAGTGGCATTGCTGGGCTCCTAACCTCTTCATAAAGAAGCCCAAATGACTTTCTAAGGGGTCTTGAGCCACTTTATTTTCCTATCTACCCCCCACCCCAAAGGCAGATTTTCCAAGGTCAGGGCATCTTATAAATATTATTTCTAAAGGAGACCTCATATTTCATCTCATTTTAATTTCCTCATGTAACATTTAAACAAAGAGACTTCTCCAGAGTCACAAGCTTGTCTGTGGAAATCAAGTCTCTTAACCCACATCCGGAAACTCTTTGTTTCAGCAGTGGGTGAACCCTCCATTTCATGAAATTCTTTTAGCAACTCCTCTTTCTACAGCTCCATCCTTCCCTTTAAAGACATGATCTAATGAAGCTTATGAAGGGGAATACACAAAGAGAAACTTCATTTTCCTTGGCAAGTGAGGCTTCTTCACAAAGACAACTTTCTTTCTTTCTTTCTTTCTTTCTTTCTTCAAGTGTGATTGCTTTATTCTGAAGAAGTCCTGCCTTTATGGTAATTTTATGCTACAATATGGATAATTCTAGGATAGATATGTATTCCAAGACATTTTTTCCACTATTCAACAATAATTATTTTCATTACACACAAAAATTCCCAGATAAGCTGAACAATAAACAAAAGTGTTTTATTAAGCTGAACATGAGTTTTGGATAGTAGATAAATCTGAATCAAATAATTTGTTTATTTTTTTCTTTGAATTGAATAATGCAGGCATACAACTATACTAATGCCATTCGTCCCAACTAATTTAGGAAACATCTTTGTGTTTATTTTATGTCTTACACTGCTCCAGGTATTGGGGATACAGGGATTCAAAAGATTGACTTAATTCACACTGAAAAGTAATTGGGCATTTTGGAGAGTTTCCTGGAGGTGGTGACCTATGGAGGTGATTTTGAAAATGTATTGGAGTTGGAGAGGACCTTCAGGGAGGAAAATCAGCAATGAAGATAGTGAAGGCTCTTCATAGGGCTGCTTATGGAAGGCTGCAGCTCACAGTGGCTGGGGTGTAAATTTTCAAGGTGACAGGTGATGAAGGAGGAGAGCTGAATGATTGTTGGACATTTGCTGAGTGTTTAGGGTGTCCTTCCTGAAGGCATTTGTGAGATCTACAGTATGCTGGGAGTAGAATACCATAAAGCTCTGTGACACGATACATGATTTGAAAAGACCATATAGCCAACAGGGGGATGAATGAATTAGGGGGCGATGTTGTACTCACAGACAGTGGTCGGAAGCCTGCTGGGGTAGGCAAGGGCAGCGATAATGGCTGTATCAGGGGGAAAGGTGGAAATAAAGATGGTAACCAGAATACACTGAGGAGGCAGGGCTGGTTGCTTCCAGATCTGGACCTTGAATTAATAATCTGATAATAAAACAAAACAAAACAGAACAGACCTAGTAAATGCTGAGTGATCCACAAGCACCCTCCTGAGGTCTGTGAAAATTCAGTTGTAGTAACCATTGCTGAAACTCATATGAAACTCATTTGTAAGTATGGTAAAAACTGATAGGAATATCTTTTATGATATTTTTAATTGAAAGAACGTGTGAAATTCATGTGTTTTTTCTTCCATATGTTAATACTGTATGATGATAAAATGAGACAATGAACTTTTCTCATCATTTTTTGATTGTACTCTGTTCCTTGTAGGTTGCTTTTACTCTGCTTTCCTTGTTTCTCATAAAGTCAACAATTCTGGATGTTGGCCCCAACCAGATATCGTTCTCACTGGGGATGTCAGCAGACACCCCCAAATTGCTTTCACCAAAGCAGCAGAGATTAGTCCAACACTCATTTTGTTCCCCAATAGTGAGCCTGTTAACAGCTTCAAGTTAAAAATCATCGCTTCAAATTGCATTCTGTATCCACTGGATAGATTCATTTGCAGTTAGGATGTCAGCAACATCCTAGAGAAATGTATCTCACCCTGGATTTAATATTTTGGAGAAAGTTCAATATCTTTACCTAAATTTATGCATATTCTCAAAGAGGTTGAAATCTCATGTTGGTCTTTGGGTTCCACTCTCCTGTTTATTCTGAATGAGTCCATTGCATGAGTGTTTTACTACCCATTGACTTCTCTATCGTATCAATCATTCGTTATTCATTGCTATGGACTGAATAATGTGACTGTCCTCAAATTCCTATGTTGAAACTTAAGTTCTCAGTGTGATAGTGTTTGGAGGTTAGACCTTTGTGGGTGTCTAGGTCATGATTCCTCATAAATAGGATCAGAGCCCTTTTCAGGGAACGAATAAATGAGACCACACTCTCCACAACGAATAGACATAATTAAAAGGAAGCTGTCTGCAAACCCTGAAGAGGGAGTACACCAAGAACCAGCAGTGGACACCATGGAAACTTCATATGTGAAGCTAAGACAACCTCACAGCCCTTGGGGCTGGTGATTGCTTGCTGAACTTAGTTATGGGGCATCTGTGTTGGGACAACTTTTAACTTTTACAAAATATTTTATTCTTTGTACTCTTAAATGTGGTGAGCCGCTTCTGCCGTTTCTGCAGACTATGGTCGCCATTACAAGATGACGCTGGCTCCACTGTGGTCTGTGACAAACAACTTCTTATCTGGGAAAGTTGGCACATGATTTTTCACCACCCTGTGAGAAAGCTCCACGCGGCAGCTTTGCATTGGGGCTTGGGATGCTTTATTAAGGCTGGGAGGGGCATCAGAGAGAGAGAAGAAGAAATATCAAGGGCCTGAATAAACTGCTGAAAGAAGATTCCTGAGTTGCGTCTTCCTTGCGGGCAAGGGGTCGCGACACTTAAAAATCAAAATGTACTTCAGATCTTATGTTAAATTAACACATCTCTGAGGTATCTTTCAATAGAGGCATCAAGGAGCCCTTTAGCTCAGGCATAGCAAATTAAAGATAGAAAAATGCATTTTAAATTTCATTACCTTGACCTAATGCAAAAGGTAAGGAAAAACAATTTCAGTATTTAATTCCTTTGGATATTTTTATCTTTGAATTTAATTTTCTTGACCTTACAAGGAAATTTTGACCTTTGAACTTGAATTTTTCCCTAGAAATTTAGTAGTGAGGGAAGGCTTGCTTTTTCATATCTCTGTCTTCATTTTAATTATCAGACCCTCTCCGTGTTGGCACTGAATTTCATCACAGACCTTCGAAGGGCTACAGTGATAACTTGTGGGGACAAACACGAGACCCGGGAGGGAGTGAGAATAGGGGGAAGTTTCAGAAGGCCTCGAAGCAAATTTAATTAATGAATAGCTTGGACTCAGACTCTTCAAGATGAGAAAGGAACACTTTATCTAAGGAACATAAATGCTCCTCTGGGGAGACGCTCTCCTGAAGTAAGTGGGACTATTCTGTTATGTCATCAATCTCTTTCTCTGAGGATTGTAGCCACAGCTCTTGTTGACAGTACAAACAACGGTTATATTGGGGGCTAAGAGATAAAGCAGGGTGGGGGGCAGGAGCAGGATGTGCTGTTCTCACACTGCTGATTTCTTCTTCTTTGTGGAGGTGGAATCATGAGTGTGACTTTCCTAGATTCTCTGCAGCTCTGCCACTCGCCCACATGTCCAGCCGCACAGGGAGCAGGCCAGTGAAAAATGAAATTTTTTTCAAAAGTACGTTCTTTGATATTTTTCAAATTTCCCTGTTCACAGAGTGGAGGAAATTGATGTTAAAGGTAAATCATACAGAGTTTTTCTTTTTTCCACAGCTTTTCTTTTGACCCACTGTGGTGTTCACAATTGATTGTTTAATGCCATGCTTCCCTGGACACAGTAGGGGCAGGGTTGTTACCCTGACTTGTGATTCAGGGGACAGCGACTGCTGTGATAAACCAATGTGGAGGGTAGAGCTGGCTATACTTTGCCAGCTCCCTCTTGTCACTTTTCCTGAGGAAGAATGTGCCTGCAAGGAGAAACTTCTTGTCTCAGCTGCTGCATGACATAAATGTTTTAGGAGCACAGCCTCCTGGGGAAGCCTGCATGGGACCAGTATGGCTCTGACTGGGGCACCCGTGCCTATTTTAGCAAGAAGTACACTCACCCATAAGACAAGTCAAGTTTTTTGTGTTCTCACGGGGGCTTCTCCTGTCCCAAAAAGAATTGCTTGGTCCTGCTGAGGCTCACCATGTGCTAAATGATTCCAGGTCATTATAGAGGAAGGACATAGGTAATGCCACTGTTGTTTTCCACCTGCACCCCCTCTTCACTTCCTTGAGCCCCTCCTCAACATACTCTTCTGTAGACCTGAGCAGTAGTCATTTATATACAGAGTTGATCAGTACCCTCTATTTCTTCCCCTGGGACAAAGATGTGCACGCTCCCAAACTACACTCAAAAGGAAAGGAAATTGTAAATTAATCATTTGCAAAACATGTTCCCTTTTACTGTCTCTCAATAATAAATGAGTAGCAGAATCAATAAAAGCATAGATATATTCAGAGTGTAATTACAAGTGCTTGTTCAGCATGTGGCTCATGCCAGGCTGGCTGCTGGCCTCAGAGTTTCAGTTCTAATCACCCTGGCTGGCCTACCATCCCAGCACCCATACCACCCTGCTTCTGCCTTCAGAGTTTGCTCATGCCATTCACAGTGGCTTCCTTACTTTGCTAATTCTTGTCCATGTCCCCAAGCTCAGAGAGGACCTTAGCTTAGAGAGGAGGACCTCCTCTAGGGAGCTTCCCTTTTGTCCTCAGAATCCCTCTTCTGATTGTCCTTGGCTCCCTGTAGTTCGGGTACCATGGTCACAGCCGAAGAACAAAGCTGTCAAAAAAGTTTTAAAATCATTATCTATTTGTTTAAAATGCTCTGTATGGGAAAAGACAATTATTTTTGAACTGTTTATTTCCGTGTTCTCGTGCGCCCCACAGAGCCTTCACTTGGGCTGGTGAGTTAACTTTGAAGGGCCAATGACCTCATTGACTTCTGTGACCTTAGAAAGTCATACTGTGGCTCAGCGACTGTGTTTGTGAAATTAGAGATGACAATGACGGCTGCTGAGCAATATTGACCAAAGCTTCTTTACTTAAAAGTTTCATAATTGAATGCTGCCAAAGGGTGATTGCAAGCACATTTTCTTCTAAGGTTCTGATGATCCTATTTGTGAGGGAGGATAGGAAGGATGGATGTTCCAGTTGACAATTTGGTATTTCTGTCTCTCAGATCAAACTAGTGGAGTTGTATATTCCAGTCATATTTAATTCACGTCTCTTTTTTTCCAGATTATTCAGTCATACCATGGAAAATAATATTTGCTTCATCCTGTCATCAGGTAGTGTGCTGACAGGCTTATAAAATGATATGGTTTTTTTATATCAGTGAAACAAACTTAAATCATCATTGTATTCCTTATCTATCTACTGGGTGGTAATTTGGTTTGCGGATATTATTGTGAACTTTATATTTTGGACTCTACTTAAATTACTTTTAATCTATTCCCCAAATAAAATACTACACTCAGAGATAATGTAATATTAAAGTTAAAAAGTCTTAACGATAAATAATCTAGGCAAAAGGTGAAAGGAAGTTTGGAGCTAACATTAAACTTTGGGGGTTTCCTTCACCTTAAGTGTGAGATTCCACATCCTGTACTTTTTAGTTTGACATACACCTTTGGTCAATCACTTCCTTTCTCACCTTTCAGTACTGTGGTTTCAATGTTTATGTCCACATAGATACAGTCTAAATGGATAGATCTCATTTCTTGCTGTTTTAATAATCTATTTTCTTTTTATATCTCAATTCAGATATTTCAACTTTTCAAATTCCAGCAAACAGGAGTGGACTAGAAGTTAAATTTGTATTCAAAATTTGGAAACTGTTTTGCATTTCCAAATCAACATATACACAGAGCAATTGATATGTGACATAAGATCATAAGAGACTGACTAACTGAATGTACTTGGCTTTTTGCTTTCCCGGTTTCCCAAGGTGCTGAGAAGGAATATTAGCTAATATTAGCTGGTTCAGACAAAGACACATGTTAGGTAAAAGGCTCTCTGGATTGAGAGAAATCTGCCTGCCATTCCACCCCCCAGGAATCGAGGGGCTGTTGTGGTTTGTACATGAGTTGTCTCCCCCAAAGCGTATGTGTTAGGCAAAGATTAGAGATGCAATGATTAGATTATGAGAGCTATAATACCATCAGGTGATTAATTCATTTGAAGGATTAAAAAATTTGAAAGGAATGCTGGGTGGTAACTGTAGACAGGTGGAGTGTTGCTGGAAGAAAGTAGGTCACTGGAGGTGTGGTCTTAGATTCTATCTTGTACCTGGCTCCTCTCTCTCTCTGCTTCCCAGTCACTTTGAGTTGATCAGCATCCCTCCGCCATGTTCTTCAGCCTGCCTTAGGTTCAGAGCAATGGAGGTAGACCTCTGAAACTGTGAGCCCAAAATAAACCTTTCCTCGTCTAAGCTGTTCTTGTCAGGTATTTTTCTCACAGTGAGGAAAACCCGACTAGCACGGGAGACTTAGCAGAACTCAAATCTCTACTCAGAAGCACAGAGGTGACTTTCTGCGTTCTGTTGCCTGGAGGACCTGAGATCTTACAGCAGGTCTCCCTTGGCCGACTCTATCCTATGGAGAAGCTGTGTCACATTCAGAAATAAAGAAGTCTCATCCTTCGAAACAAGAATCTTCTCTTTTCAACAATCAGCAGACCCTCTGTGGCCATGAACCTGTAGCAATCATAGACTGGGTGCACTGTGGTTAAACTTCCCTATTTCTTCTTCATCAAATCCGACCACTCCATGATAATGTATTTTCCATAGAATTTGTTAGATCTACTCTTTATTATTTCAGCACATATTGACACTACCATGAATTTTTATGGAAAATAAAAAGCTCATATGGAAATCATGTGGCCCTGCTTTTAATCTTCATTCCAATTTTTAATCCATGCAATAACACTTTAGATCACTTTTTGACTCATCATCAGTGGCGTCCCTGTAGTTGTCTCTACAAGCCTCAAATTGACTCCTCTTCCAGTCCTAGTTTCCTGTGAGTCCTGCCATTAATGTTCCACATAAATTGCTTGTCCCGATGCCACTTGCTTTCTGATGCCGCAGTGACCCTGCACTGAGGCTGCTTGCTGCCACACTCTCAGGACCACACCTTCCACCAGACTTTCACCAATACTGTCTAACTTCCTTTGATACCAGGTAGGTCTTTTTACACAGGTAAGCCTGGGGCAGGGTACCCGCGTGTTTCTAAGCAGGTTGGTGCTCTGGGTAGGAGGATGCTACCTCAGTGTGCAACAGAGGCACTGTAGAGAATCAGGTGAGTCAGAGGCCCAATTCCAGGTTTTCTGTCTGCCAGAAGAAAGCTTGTGACCTTGAGCACTTCAATCCAATTGGGGGCTGAGACTACAGTGGTACGATGAAGTCCAGTCCTGACCCACCGGTAAGCTCTTACAATCTGCCCAGTTCTGTTCAACAGGGAGGAGAAATGAGGGAGCTGAACCCACAGGGGCAAGGTGGCTGTGGCTGGTATTCAGTGAGGCTTTTTAAAAGCTGTGTTCAATAAATTCTGTTAATGCACTTGCTGATTACTGGAAGACAGTAAGACCAGCATAATAAAATCAAGGCAATTTAAGTCTTTAAAATATGTTCAATTTTTTGCATGTGGCCAATTGCATTGCTTGTATATTTCTAAAGCACGAACAAATTTCATGCATTGATATTGGTCAATAAACAAGGAAAAAAGCTTTTCTTAATCATGCTTCTATACTGCACTGAGGAAGAAGCTACTTTGTACTGTCTTTTACTATAATACATATGCACTCATTTGATTATTGCCAAACAAATTCTAAATTCCAAGGACATAGTTTTTCAGGTTGAAGTCAGTACATCATTATTTAAATTACAATAGCTATTAGCTTTGAGCCAAAATGTTTTCTTCTTACTCATCATCTCATGTGTAGTCCAAACCCTAGTTGGGAATTGTTTATGGAGTTTTTCTTTTCCCCTGTGGTGAGATCTATAACTTCAAGAAAGAAAAAAAATTTTATCAGTTACTAATTATGCAAAAAGTAATGAATACTTTCCTTTCCCAAGGCGGCAGAGGAATCTGACTCTTCCAATAGCTCCAAAGGAAGGGTCTCCTTCTCATTATGGTCAACCAGGGAAGAACATGAGGTTTGATCTTGTTTGTTCATGTGTATATGTATGTATTTATACTATTTTCTGAAGAGGCCTATGTTTATCATGAGATGTAGTCCAGCATGTTAGAACTGCATACTCTGTGCCCACATAGTGCTTCATAGTTTTTCAGACTGAGTTTATTTAAAAATCAGTCGACTGTCATCTCAGCACTTCCAAGTACTCAGGAAGGATGTGACTGTACATGTTTCATATGTGAGCTAACTGAGTGTCAGACATGTTAAAGGAAATGCAGAGTCTAAAGGTTATTCTGAGTCAATATTTTTTTTTCCACTCATTCCTGCTGTATTGTTTCCCAGGTTGATTATGTAAGGAAACCCTTACTTCAGGGTGCTGGAATTCCCCTTCATACTCCTTAGAGATCGTGAATGAAGAGGCCTTTAGGTCCTCTTCAGGAATGAAGGAAAAAAGGAAAGTAGATAGATATTCAGCTTATTATCTAGAACTGGGAAATTTATTATTTAATGCCATCAATGTATTTAGAACTATGCTATTCTGTGCTGGCTAGAATTTGGAATGGCATGAAGATGAAGGCCGGTTAATATTTAATGGTGAATTAATATTTAACATTTCAAGTAGAATGCTAAACACATTACTTCCATTTTCTTATTCAATGTGGTCTTTAAGACATTTATGGATACTGGTTTTGAATTCCTTTTTGAGGAAAGAGAATTCAGAGATGTTGAACCGTTGATCCAACTTTATACTTTAGTAAATGGTAGACATAGGAGTCAAACTCAAACTTTACGTACCCCCTCTTCATACTCTTTCCAAGGACACTGCAGATGAGGCCAACGCTTGCCGACAGGAATTACTTTCCCTTCGCTGTTTCAGATACATCTAAAAGTTGTTTCCTAGGGTTCAGAAAAAAGCAGTGAAGAAACTGAATGTTCTTTGTAGAGGAGATTGAAAAGATAATTATTCTATGGTATTTTAATTGTTTGGAAAATTTGGTAATGTGCTAGCAGAAGTAGTGTCCTTAAAGCTGGCCGTGTAGCTCAGTGGTAGAGGCTTGCCTAGCAAGTGCAAGGACCTGGACTCCATTGCCAGCAAATAATAATAATAATAATAATAATAATAATAATAATAATATCCTTAGCCTATTGTTTGGCTTTTTTTTTAAATGAGATTTTTAACTAAGGGAAAGAGAATGTTAATGTTTTTTTTTTTTCCTGAAATTTTAGTCTTCTATTCTTTTGTGTCCCTTCTCCACAACATCACTAGCACATGTGTCTGCTTTGATAGTACATCAGGTGAGTGACGTTTATGTGCAGAACAGCTGGGAGACTGTTTGTCTGTGTGGTGAGACAGATGAGAGACCTGGAATGACCTTCCCACTGAACCCACTAACTAAAATTGTTAGACTGTGAGCCCAGAGGAGGAGGAGGAAGAGAAAAAAGGAGAGCAGAAGATAATAGAGATGTGTGAGGAGGAAACTGACAAATACTTTGAGAAAAATAGATTTTAAAATAATAAAATCCATTTTTCAACTTGTGGGAAAAAGTTCTCTTTAAGTAATGTGAGATCAACACCCAGATACTATGTTGACTTTGTTTTGTCAATTTTCATGTTTTAAAAGCACAGGATTTATTAGGCAAGTATTGATTCCTCCCTAAAAACATATCTAACTTATTATAGAAAATTCAAAGATATATATAGTAGAATGCCAAGTAAAATGAGCCTTCATGGACCTATCATATAATTTTAAAAATATAATATAATTTCAGAGATAATCTTGTTTTATCTGTAGACTACCACGTTTTTTTTTCCCATCCCTGTGTTATTCAGAAAAAAAAAATCCAGACACCATAGTAACAACAATCAATGCTTATTAGAAGGATAAGAAAATTTGAAGATAAAAGCATAACACCTTAAGTAGAATAATTCCTAGTATTATCCAATATCTAACCAGAGATAAAATTTTCCTGGTAATAAAAATTCCTGGTAGTCTCACTCAACACTTTTTCAACATTTCAGTTTTACATACTAAAGCTGAGCTCAGTTTTATCACTGGTCACAACAAAAGAAAAATCCCTTTTTTTTTAACCCCCTAGGATCTTTTAGAATTTTTCCAGGAGACACCTGAGCAATATATCCAAGTTATCTATTGGTTAATTACCTTCACTTTGTGGTGTGTGGCAAAACTTGCAGGAAATAGCTTGGTCAGTGCATGCCAGACCTGACCACATCCTGCAGATAAGATGAGAGGAGGATGGTTTGTTACTGCGGAATGCCATGCCAACTCAGCCTGACATATTGTGTATGAATCAATGTGTGCAATTGTGCATAAACCCCGCTTCCTCCCAGTCCAGTCTCATGCTTGCCAATTGTATTTTGAAGACATTAACCTCTTCTTGACAATAAACACCCTTAATCTATTTTACAGGCTGCTTGGCTGCCTTCACATGTATTCCTCAACTTGCTGTACATGCAGCAATTGGTATCACTTCAGACTGCTTGTGGCACTTTTAGACAACATTATTTGGCTATTTTCAGTAGCACTAGAGCTGTGCAAAACGAGTATGCCTGAACTTGAATTACAGGATATGATTCAACAGGGACAAGGAAACAACAGGAGCAGTTAGATGAGCTCTTGTAAATACGTCAGCTACTGCTTTTTTCTTTTTTCCTCCTTAAGGGTTAATCCTAAAATTAAAAAAGCAGAAAATCTTTTATTTTCACTAAAGTTATCTGTAATATTAATCATAAATGGTCTACTAAATTTCAAAACTGAGGCTGGGCTTAAAATAAGCTTGTAAAAGTCATGCCTTGTAAACCAGGGCCTTTGAAAGGCTTGTTAAGAGGCAGCTAAATCCTACTGAAATTCGGACAAACAACCGGCAAATATCATTTTTGGCAGAGTTTTATTGATGCAATACTGAGGAAGATCCACAAAGAAAAAATATATATTATTATTAACTCTAGGTGAGATTGCTCACAAAATATACTTCTGAAACCTGTTGAGTTACATAAGCAAGGAAAACAATCTACTTTTTTGAGAAGTGGACAGTGCTCATAACATCACAAATAAAATCCTTCCCCTTGCATAACATGCAACATCTGTGAGTTCTCACATTGTTGGTTATGTGAAAGAATCACTTAATTGGCATTTGGATAACAAGGGCAATAATTTCAAGTTGGATGTAGAAATGAATTATTTACGTAAAACTCATTAACAGATGATATAGTTGATTGTATCATTATTAAGATTGCTCCAATAAACAAGGTACTTCCCTGAGAGATGTTTTGAAATCCATAATTTAGTTACTTATGCAAACATTCAATTAGATTGGTATGTGGTTCTATACTCCAATCAGTCCAGATTCTACCAAAGGGAAACCTGAATTTGTAAATGGGTAAAAATATTATGGAATATATCGAATATATACATAGTCATATTTTCACAAACATGCACTGATATCAGTTAATCATTTTCTTTTATTATTTATTTATTTATTTGTGGTGCTGGGAATTGAACCCAAGGGTTCATAGATGCGAGACAAGTTGATCCACCTCTGAGTCACAGATCCAATTTCTATCATTTATTTTTTTTTAAAGTTTTAAGTGAATGAATCAGTTTCCCCTGAGAAACCATGTAACAGATAATTGTGGCAATTGATAATTTAAAAAGAAAACAGAAAGTACTATTATTCTGAAAATCAGAACATTATGTATGATTACCTTAAATAATGAATAATTTTTTTAAAAAGAATAGTATTTTATTTTTACCGCAATGCTACATTTCATTAAAAAATGAAATTCACTCTTCTTCTGTGAACAGTTTCATACGTTTTCTAAAAGTGCTTAGGTGTGTAATCACCACTAAATTATGATATAGAGTAGTTTCTCATGCTCCAAGAATTCTTCCAGAAGTAACATTCATAGACTAATCCTTGTTTTTGTCCCTGTAACTTTTTCTTTCCTAGAATGACATATAAATAGAATCATATAGGTGTAGCCTTTGAGTCTAGCTTCTTTCATTTAACATAATAAATTTATTGGTAACAACCAGCTTTCTTTTTCTGTACTTATTACATTGGTTAGCATTTCTCGAGTGATATTGAGTAGAAGAGGTGAGTGGATAACTGCTTTTTCCCCAATTTTAGGGGAAATCACTGACTTTCCCATTATATATCATATTAACAGTGGGATTTGTAGGTGTCCTTATCAGATGAAAGCAGTTCCCCTCTATTCTTAATTTGCTTAAAGTTGTTGTCAATTTCTTGTCTTAAGATAATTAGAGGGCTGGGGATGTGGCTCAAGCGGTAGTGCTCTTGCCTGGCATGCATGCAGCCCGGGTTCGATCCTCAGCACCACATACAAACAAAGATGTTTTGTCCGCTGAAAACTAAAAAATAAATATTAAAATTTCTCTCTCTCTCTCTCTCTCTCAAAAAAAAACATAATTAGAATTTTTATTTTTTTTCTCTGTTGATATTACAAATTTAATTAATTGATTTTTGAATGTAAAAACTGTCTTGCTTTGCCAGGATAGTATCTACTTGGTTGTCAAGCATCTATGTTTATATTTGCTTTTATTTTATTAAGGATATTTGCATCTATATTCATGAGATATATTGGTCTTTAGTTTTCATTTTTAATTTGAGAGATACCTTTGTCTGATTTTGGTATTAGGGTAATGTGGCCTCATAAAACAGTTGGAAATATTTTCTCTCATCTTTTGTTTTCTGGAAGCAATTGTGTGTAGTTGTTTAAAATGTTAAATTTTTTCCCTTAATATCTGGTATAATTCAACAGTGAATTCTAAAGTTGTAGAATGAAAGCAGCCATGTATTATCAAATTTTTGCGGCTATATTCCAAAGAACTTGTTTATATAAACAGACAACAGATTGAATTCAGTCCATGTGTCATAGTTTGATGACTCTTGATCAGATAGACAAATTTATAGGGTTGGGGTTATTTTTACCTTTTCCTCTTGTACTTTTAATGTCTGTAGGGTCTCTATTTCTATCTTAGTCCTGATATTAGCAATTTGTGTCTTTTGTCTTTTTTTCCTCCTTACTTAATCTTGTTAAATGTTTGTTGTTTTATTGTTTATTTCAAAGAAGCTTCTCTTAGATTCATTGACATATTTCTTTTTGACATTTTTCTTTGCTATTTCCTCTTACCTGTATTGTTTCTTTCATTCTACTTGTTGATTTTGCTGTTTTTCTATTTACAGTTATATACATTTAGTTCCTTAAGTTGAATCTTATTTGAAGCTTTATTGATTTGAGATTATTCTTCTTTTTAAATAAAGACTTCTGTGCTAAGAATTTTCTCAAAGCACTGCTTTGGCTACATATCAATTTTGATTTCTTGTATTATAATTTTCACTCAGTTTCAAATGTTTTCTAATTTTCCTGAAACTTTCTTATTTACCTGTGATTTATTTTTTGAGTATGTTGTTTAATATAAAATATGTGGAGGTTTTTTTCTATACTTTTCTCTTATTGATGTTTAGTTTAACTGCATCATAGTCAGAGAATGGATTTTGTATGATGACTTCATCATTTTTTTTTTTTTTTTTGGTAATAGAGATTGAACCCAGAGGTGCTTAACCACTGAGCCACATCTTTTTTTTTTTTTTTTTTTGAGGCAGGGTCTCATTAAGTTGCTTAGGGCCCCATTAAATTGTTAAGGCTGGCTTTGAACTTGAAATACTCCAGCCTCAGCCTCATGAGAGGCTGGGATTACAGTTGTGCACCACCAGGTGTGGCTCTTGGACATTTCTTAATATTTGTTTCATGGCTCAGTATTGGTGGATGTGCCATAGACATTTGAGGAGAATGTAGATTCTGCTCTTGTTGTCTGGAATTTTTTCAATTAAGTATAATTTATTGATAGTGTTGTTTACATTGTCTGCATTCTTGCTAAGTTCTTTCTACCTGTTTACAAGTTTCTGAGAGAGAAGTGTAAAATCTCTAGTGTAATGGTAATTTGTTCATTTTTCCTTTCAGCTTTATCAGTTTAGAAAACCATAGTTTTAAATTTTATTATTTTTTTAAGTTAACTAAAGTTGTGTGCATTCATGCTGTCCAACATATTGTTTGGAGATACTGCAGAATGACTCAATTGAGATAATTTATATAAGTATTACTTCATCCATTGATTTTTATGATGAAAACATTTAAAATGTACTCTCAAGAGATTTCTAAGAATATGCTATGTTATTCTATGTTGTAAAGTATTAAATATATTTTGAATCCTTCTTGTTAAGTCGATATACATTCAGGATTATGTTATGTTTTGGTGAGTTGTTCTTTAAATACTTTCATAATGTACCACTTACCCCTTCTATATTTTCCCCTGAAGAATACTTTGTCTAATATTAACATCACCACCCCAGGTTTCTTTTGATTAGTGTTTACATGGGATGTCTCTTTTATCTCTTTCCATTTTTCTAAATTTTAGTCCCTCTCTATCATTATATTTACAATGAACTTCTTATAAACACCATATTACCATATAGTTGAGTCTTTTATCTCAATGTGACATATATGGACACTAGACCTTTATGGAATTAATTAAAGTCATATGCTATCATAAAGGATTGAGGGGGCAATCCAGGACTGGTGTCCTCATAAGAAGACAGTATGTTCTCTTTCTCTCCCTCTCTCCTCTCCCTCTCCACATGTACAGAGAGGTTATACCTGAACACCAGTACACACAAGATAGAGAGGCCTTGCTGGGAACTGTAGTCTGATAATATGTCTATTTTTCCCTTTGTGCTGGGAATGGAACCCTGGACCTTATTCATGCTAGACCAATGTTCTACGACCAAACTACACCCCCAACCTCCTTGATTCTGGATTTCTGGACTCAAGAACTATGAGAAAACAACTTCTGATGTTTATCCTTCCCAGTTTGTGGTATTTGACAATGCAATCCAAGCAGAGTAATGAATTTGCTTCCCTTTTTTTCACTAATTTGAATAACTTTAAGTATTTGTTAAATATTTATTATTTTTAGCTATATCTCTTTTCATTATTTCCAAATGGTCAATCAAGGGATCAAATATGCATGTCTAAAATCACTGTTTTCTTTTAGTTAGTAATTTAACCCTAATAAGTACAAGACAGAAGACTTTAGCTCCCCGCTTGTATTACAGTAGCCATGCTTATTATATCTACATATATCGACACATCCCAGGAAAGGTTAGAATTTTTGCTTTCCAAAATTCTACTCATTTTGAAAATTTTTAGCAGGAAAACATTTTCTATTACTTTAACCCAGATATTACTGATTTCTGGTGTTCCTCCCTCACTTAGAATTTCCAAGTTTCTGGGCTGCTATTATTTCCCCTTGACCTGAAGAAGCTTTTTTTAGCATTTGTTATTTCACGGCTCTTCTGATTGAAAGGAACTACCTTAGATCTAGTCCGTGTAAAACTCTGTTTTGTTCAATAATCAACTTCATTTCCTTCCTGGCTCTCTGGTTCTTACCCTTCTTTTTATCTTAGAGTCCCTCTCTCTATTGATAAAATATTTACACTTCAAACTTGGGAGTCCTGTTTAGTCCCTTCTCTCACGCAGGCTCTCGTAGCACAGACATCAGTCATTCCTGTTGGTTTAATACTAACATTTCTCATATGTACCCATTCTTTCCCATTCTTAATGACACTGAAAAATTTTGCAGAAGTTTTGTCTGCTTCTATTCTTTCATTCTCAAATCAGTCAAACACGCTAGTACCTGTATAATACCTTTAAATTTGAAATCTACCTGTGTGTCTTTAGCTTTCTGTATTTTGCCTGCATTGGCTGAGACCTTCCATTATTACTGCTTGACTTTCAATAAATATTTAGTAATTCAATGTGAAAAGAAAATAGATACTCAATGATAAATTTTGTTTTGATATTGTACATGTTTTCTCTGTCATTCTTATCTACAATTCTATTTGAGGTAGTTTATGTGGAAAATGTTTTCCTCCACTGTGTAATATATGTGATTATCCATTTTAAAAATTAGAGTTAAAGAGGTAATGGAATGTTACATATTTCAGAGATGAATCTTTGGTCATATTCTGCAATCTTCTTTTCCTTAAATGACAGTGTTAATTCTCCAACTTAAAGCACATTTTATATTTTTGTACAACAGTATAAAAGAAGATTCAATTACCTCTGCTAAAATATACCTAAGACATCACCAAGATTAGCTTAAAATATGATATCAGGATTTTTAAACAAGTATCAACTATAGACATTCACAGTTATTTTCTATTTTTAGTATTTTCTAAACATAAAATTCTCTTAAAAGTTTTTTTTTTTTTAAATTTCCTGATATATAAAGAACAAAGCCAGTATAGACTTTGGTTTGCTTTTATTCGAGGTTGGTTTTTCTTTCTAAGCGCCTATGTCGAAGCCACCTCGGTGAACACTGGCATGAACTCATGGCTCATGCACGCAGGGCTGGGGAGATGGTGACCTATGGGGTTTGAAAGGGAGTCTGGCTGGACAAAGCCAAGGGAAATAACCATTTGGATAAGTGGCTCTCTCTGAGTCATCAAAGAATTAACATTGGGCAGGCATTCCAACATCTACCAACTAGCATCTGTCAAGAAATTAAAATAGCGGGGAACGGAAGGAAGACCCACCATTTCCAGAGGCACAGATCAGTTGGTTTGTTATGAGAGATGGATTTAAAAAAATCTCAGGCAACTAAAACTGTAATTGAACCAGAAGCTTTTTCACCAGGTTTATTGACCTCTTTTTCTTTTTCTCCTTTTGAGCCACCTGTTTGCAATATTCCTTGAGTCAACAAAATATTGTCAAGAAGAAAGAACACTAAGCAAAGAATTAGAGATTTTTGAATTCTTGTTGTCTTTGACATCAACTCATTATCTAGCTCTGTGAACTGGCAGTTCCTGCCTCAGTTGCATGTTGTTTTGTGGTTTATATGTATAATCTGTGACCATTATATTTCTGTAATTTAGATATATATCATCTATATCTCTATCTATGGCGATTACATCTGTTTTTACAGCTTTTATACCTACAGCATCATTATTTAACATACCCTTGTGTGTGTTCATGCACCCATGATTTATACATCCATGAACATATATGTATCTGCTATAAGCATATTCATTTAGTATCTTTAACTTGGTTGCATTATTATCAACAGTTCCAACCCAAGAAGAGAAAATGAGAGTACTTAGTAAAGTTATAAACCAAAAGGAGAAATAGAATTTAGAATTATATGTTCCAGCAGTGCTCTTGTATAGCACTTGGGTATTTCCATAGTATTTATTAAAAATATGAAATGATATAACCTGAGAGCTGCATAAAGCTGCAGCTGTTATAATTTCACACCTCGTGGTGGCTACAGATTTCCAATTCTAGTGTGCTTTAGGGAAACTTCCCCAGAACAGAACCAGACATAATAGTTGCAAAGGGGCCAGCCTGATATTAACAAAATGAACTGGAAAATGGAGTCAATTAACAGGATAATTCAGGATAAATTTTCCCCCAACACATACCAGATGAAAATTGGTTTTACAGCACTATGTAAACTGAGGAATTGGTAGCACTTTAAACTGTCCCATAGTCAGCCTGTGAAACAAGAGGGCTGCAAATCTCATTTAGAGGAAAATGTATTGGTTTCTCAGCCAATCACATCCAATGCTTGAATCAGATTTGAACCTCTAAAACCTGCTGCTGCAGAGAGGCCACTCACACACTATCAAGGTCACACTCTCTGCAGATCTATCAATGTCTCTTCCAATCTCTTCCTTCCTGTGTCCTGGGTGACAGCCCCTTCACTTTGACTTTGGTTCTTGCTTGCACTTCCCTCTTTGGGCTACGTGGTTTCTGTTGTCCTCACTTAGAAGGCTGCCTGGAAGCCTGTGTTCTAGAAGCCTGGGGAAGCTGTGCCTGCTCAGTCCCTGGATCTTTCCTCCCATGTGCCTAGCCTAAGCCAGATGCACAAACCTCATGCACTCTGGGTGTAGCATTCAGATTTCCATGTCGACTCTGAGCTTCTCTGAAATTGTAAGAATGATTGCTCTTACTTATTTCTAGTTTGTCAGTGGGGAATCTGATGTTGGCAAAAGTCAGAGCTAATCTTAAACTTCTACCCCAGCACATTTCAAAAAAACTCACTTCTGTTCATGAGGGCCTCCAGTAAAGAGCTCTTTGTTATCAGTGATCTCTGATTTGCTACAGAATTTAATAAACAGTCATTCTAGCAACCACAATGTTTTAAAATTTGAATTTTCCAGATAGGTATTGTATTTGGATGTGAAACAGACTCTGCCAATATTATCCAGTTCCCTTTCATTTGCTTGACAGTTATTTTGATTAAACCAGTCTTCTTTGGTAAGCCAGAAAATGGGGATTAAGCAACAAAGAAAAGAGTGCAGACAGCTCCAGCAGAAAATGACAACAGAACATGTTCTTGTAGGTACTAAACTATAAGAGTTTTGGCATGAATTGTGGAATACTTGAGTATTCTGTAGGCACATGGATAGAGAGGAAAGCTTAAGTCACATGCCAAAGGAAAAATAATTTGTATATCAGATATTTGTATAACCTTCAATTGGATGGAATAAAATCTCAATTTTCAAAATTAAATTCCATTTACCTTAACAACACTTTCCCCAAACTTTCTTGTGTCCCTAGGAAACTCTTATTTAACATGATAATATAAAAATTAAAAGGACTTATATGGCATTTTCAAATTCATGCTTTATATTTCTTATGGATTCTTTCTAGTTTTATTATATCAATATTTGATTCCCAAATGAAGAAAGAATTATGCATGCATTTAATGCAATTATAACTTAGCTTATTAAAAATCCTGAATTTAACATCAATAATGCTGAGGTTGAAATATAGGTCTCTGACAACAGTGTCCTTGCTCTCTCTTCTACAATATCTGTTAACCTCTCTTACTTATTAAATGTTACATGAGATGCCCTTGTCCTCATGTTAGCATTAACATTAACATTGACTAGCCCCCTGTTCTTTTTGGGTTACTTAATCATCTTATGAAAAAATTTGAAAGTTTAATAAAAGGATGGCTAAGTATCCTTTCAATGTCATAATGGAGCATTAAAGCAGGCTTACCTGAGATTTATTTCACTCTTTTATTTCACATCCTATTTGCTATTCTTTGGTGTACAGAATCTGTGAAAATACATTAATTTGCAGATTTTTTTTTCTGGTAAAAATGACAAATTTTCTCGATAGAAAGTCCAAAGGTTGTGATTTTATTGTTTTGAAGGCCACTAGGAGTGCTTTATCTAATGGCTACAGATTAAATATGGTGACATATTCTTGAAAGTGACTCCCATTAAGAGGTAGGGTATGTGCCCTTTTCCCTTGAATCTGGATCTGACTTGGGACTGTGTTGATCAGTGGACTGCTGGTGCAGCTGCACTCCTTTTCAGGACTCGAAAGGGAGTCCCCACCTTGTTGTTTGTTGAAATACCTATACAGTGACCCAGCCATCACTAAATCCTCCAAGAAAGTCCAAACCGCCCTGTGAAGAGGGTCATTTGCAAGGAGGATTGAGGTCCCTGGATAACAGCCCCAGCTGAGTACCTAGTCAACAGCCAACTCCAATTTATATGCCATTTTTTTGTGAGCTAGCTTGAAGTTAGGTCTCCTAGCTCTTGTTCAACCACCTCATTCATCGATGCGGAATGGTGTGGAACCATTTGTGTATGCTATACCTCTATTCATCACCCTTAATGTTCTTAGGAAAAAAACAAAATGATTTGTTAAGTTGATGGGTTTATCTCATACTCATGAAATTCCTTGGCATTTACATGTTCTCCATCACATTGAAGACATTGGCCTAATGGAATGGAGGGATGAGGTTTTAAAGGTTAAGTTATGATTTTTTTAAATTTTACTTAGATAGCAATGCCTTGTAGAACTGGATATATATATCTCAATATCAAGTTAGTGTGTGTATATATATCCAATTGTGTGTGTGTGCATGTGTGTGTGTGTGTGTCCACACACACACTATTCTATAGTCTGGAAATTCAAGAGCTGGGTGTTGACTGATTCAGTTTCTGGTGAGGATAACAGGGGGCTCTTTGATGTCTCTTCTTAGAATGACACTAATCCTCAGGGTTCCACCCTATGACCTCATTTAACCTAAATTACTTCTTCTTTCCAAATACAGACATCCTGGAGATTACAGCTTCAACATATATGAATTTAGAACTCAATTCAGTCTATAACTAGGCAAACAGGAGTATTATTCTACTTGTTTAAGTGATCTGGGAAAAGTTGTATTAATATCCAACGTGGGCAAGTAGATATGTTTTTGAAATACAGAAAATCACTGGGAGTACTTTTAAGTACTTCTGTGTTCTGTCAATGAAAAGCCACAACTCAATGTAGGCAGAACTGCTAATAACCAAACAATTCTGATGTGAAGGAATGAGCCAGTTTACCAGACATAGAGTTTATAAATTGAAATGTTTAGTATGGGGGGGCAAATATGGAAAGGGTGGTAGATGAAGTAAGTTATAA
Source organism: Marmota monax (assembly GCF_021218885.2). Lineage (NCBI taxonomy): Eukaryota > Metazoa > Chordata > Mammalia > Rodentia > Sciuridae > Marmota > Marmota monax. Next base: position 1,433,690 of record NW_026692357.1, on the reverse strand, counting down.
TTATCATTTGTGATCATATGACCAGCTTTAGAAAGAAGTGTTAGAATGCTGTTGAATACTTTACCTTATTTTTCTTGTGTGTATGTGTGTGCATGCAGATATATGTACACATATACTAACTGATTCTATTTTTTCTTCCACTCCTTGAGTTGATAGGATATCAGTGAGAGAGTTAGAGGAAACTGATAGAAGAATAGAATTTCAAATAGACTTTTCACCTAAAGGGAGTCTGATCTGTATCTCATTTGTTAAATTGGTTAACAGTTATTAGCTTATATATGTAGTATTTGCATCATATTAAACAAAAAGGATGATTTTGCTATTGTATTTATTTGGAATTTAAGTCTGATAAAAGGCATTGTGCCAATTAACAAGGGGTGGACTGGTCATTATGTATAATATAAACTTAATCATGTAGAAAATATCACCAGTTTTGGCCTTTGGCAAAACTTGGTAGACTGCTTGTGTTGCAAATAAAGTTTTATTGAAATTCAGCTGTGTCCATTATTAACTGTTGTCTACTACATAGGCAAAATTAGGTACTTGTGACAGACACCTTGACCTGCAAAACCTAAAATATCAACTATCCAACTATTTTCAGAAAAGATATGCCAATAAGTAGTGTATTACACAATGCTCTGTTCTTTGTACCTCTGGTGTGGAGCTGGTAAGATTTAAGAGGTGGAATTATAGCAGTGGCTTGTGCTATGAAGGTTTGCATAGGACCCAGGTCTCCTATAGCAGTGGACATTGTTACTAATCTGTAAGTTTACCTTGCTGGTTTGGATTGCAGCTGGACCTCAGAATCTCAGTTCCCTTTTGGATGTGTATCCTTAAACTTCACCCAAGTCCAAGGCCATGTTGATGTCCATGGAGAAGGGGAGAAGACTGTAGTTTGTTCTGAAATCCCCCCTCATTGCCAGGTTTAAGGTCATGGGAGACTGGAGTAGTTCAGTCTGTCTTTCTGGGACCTTGCTGCTCTTCTCTGTGTTACCTACAGTGTTCCTTTCCAACTGTAGCTTGTTGACCTCCAGAAGTTTTAGTCCTCACAACCTGACTAAACCTGAAGGAGCAACAGCCTTCAATAGACTTCTTCACCTTCTGCTGGAATTATATTAAGTCCTTTTCCAGTTTGCTCAGTGTCTGCTCTTCAGAATGGACTAGGCAATCCATCTCACCATTCTTGGGGCAAAATCTGTCAATGTTCAGCTACTAAAGTGCTTTGGTATGCCATCCTTCCCATTTAGCCAGTTTCTCTTGTTAATGAGCCCAGTAAATCTTTGACATATGTTTATCATATTTGCATATTAGGGTCATGATTGTAATAATTTATGGAAATCATACTCTGAAAGTCTTTCAGTCATACTGGTTTCCATGTGTCATATACACAAACTTTACAACTGCCTTTTAACCCATTAGGTAGCCTTTTATTTCTCTGGCTGAATTGTGGGTAAAAATAGTTATTGATTGGCAAGTTCACATCCTCAAAACCTATCCCATCTGTCAGGAATGCTAAATAACTCCTGAATTCTCCTTTTAGTTCTTTTTAATATATATACATGGAAGTTGTTACATGTCATAGTAATGATTTGTTCTTTAATTTTTCTGCCTTCAAAAAGATTAACAATTGCAAAGCCAAGAATAGAGTTTTGGGTTTTTTGCTTACTGTATCTCAGTGCATTTTATCTAGTGTTCTAAAAGGAGAGTACAAATGTGTTAAGTAGGAAGAAAGTAGGGTGATACTGAGCCTGGCAAAATTCCACAGGGAACACGAGCCACCACAAAGCTACTCGTAGGAGCAGGCATCAGAGAGTCCAGTGTGCATGGCAGAAGCCAGCCATTCATTTTGGATGTTGCAGACACCTGCTTGACTTTTCAAAGTTATTTTTCTGTTTCTTGCTGTATAAGAACCAACCCCAGAATTTAGTGGCTTAGATTCTTCTGTTTGTGAGATGGTTCCACTTCTTTTGGTGCCACTGGGCTGACTAGGTGGCATTCAGCTGTTCTGCAGAGATCTAGAGAGCTTCACTCACATTTCTGATGTGCCTGGACACATCAGGCAGCTGAAAGGCTGGACCCAGCTAGGCCCTGCCACTGGTTTCCTTCCTTGGTCCTTCCAGCAGAGGCACAGATTTCTGATGCAGGAACACAAGGGTTCAGCAGACAAAGTTGAACGTTTTCCATCTTCTGAAAGACAGATAGCACTTCCCTCTGACCACTGGATTCAGGGCTAGGGAATCATGCCCCACACTGAGTTGGGAGGAGAGTGAAAGACTGCAATATTAATGAACATCATACAAAGTAGATATTATTATATGAATTTTATTTTATTTAGTTTTAAAATTTTTGGTAATAGGGATTAAACCTGGGGCTACTTAACCACTTAGCTACCTTCCCAGGCTCTTTTATGTTTTATTTTGAGACAGGATCTTGGTAAGTTGCTTAGTACCTCACTAAGTTGTTGAGGATGGCTTTGAACTTGGGATCCTTCTGCCTCATCCTCCTGTGCTGCTGGAATTACAGGTGTGCGCCACCATGCCTATTATATGAATTCCAAAAGTAAAGAAATCAAGATATAAAAGCTTCTAATCCAAGTTTAAAAGCACAAAGAAGAGTAAAATTGGAATTTGAACTCATATTATGGGATGTCAGAGATCCAACTCTTAATCCCTATGTTTTATATTTAATTCTTACAGTATATAGATTAGAATTGAAATAATATAGCTTAAAATGGCAGAAAAACATATGACTTGGATCTATTTTAATACTTTTACCAATGAAAGACTTGGCATATTTATTTATTATTTACATGGGAATAAGTTAAAAAATAAATGAGATAATTCATGGGGTAATTAATAGACAAAATCATTAATACATTAGGTCTCCAAGATATATGAAAATATTGAAATGTGAGGAATGTATTTTGCCTGTTTTAGGTATGTGGATACCTTATGTGCACACATCTTTAGATCTTTCTAAATATTAATTAAAGTATTGGGATGAAGTCAACAAATGTAAGATCTCACATGACACAGCCAGCTCATCAACACCTCATTTTACTCAGGATGCTATTAGACCCAAAGTCATTTGCTTGTCTCTCTTATGAAAAAGCCCTGTGGTGGCTCTGCATGCACTGTCTAAAAGCCATAGCTCATAACTCTGTGCAGGACATGCTTGCCTTCCTGACACTGGTCCTTCCTGATCTTCCCTCTACCTCTTAATGGCTTTTCCTCTCCCTTATCTGTTGGTTCCCCCCTAGATTTCTCCAGGCTAATTCCTTCCCCATCTTCAGACCTTGGGTCAAAAATGTCATCTTCAATGAGGTTTACAATATTGTATATCTTTTTAATACTATAACTTTAATACTATTGCAATATTACCAGTCTCTGCCTCATTCTTCCCTGTCACACATCTATCACCCATTAACATTCCGGGACCCCTTGCCTTCTTTTCCTTTTCCCCTTATTATAGCACTTTTACTTTTGTTATAGTTTGTTGTGAGGTTCCCCCCCAAAATCACATGTGAAACAGTCCAAGAAGGGTTAGAGGAAAAATGAGTGGGTTATGAGAATCTTAACTCAATCAGTGAGTTAATCCCTGAAGGTGAGTAGGGTGTGTGGGTCACTGGGGGCATGGCTTTGGGGTATATGTTTTTGGTCTCTGGCAACTGGAGTTTCTCTCTGCTTCCTGACCATCATATGAGCCACTTCTCTCCACCATGCTCTTCCTCCATGACATTCTGCCTCACCTGGATCCTTGAGGAAGGGTGCTATCTGTTTATGGACTGAGACCTCTGATACCTTGAAGCTCAAATAAACCTTTCCTCCTCTACAGTTGTTCTGGTTGGGTCTTTTAGTCACAGCAGCTTTGAGAAAGCTGACTAAAACACCTTTTAATATTTATTTCCTACCTTCTCTACTAGAATATAAGGTACAAATGGTGCAAATTTTTCATTTATTCCCTGATGTATCCTAAGTATCAAAATAGTACTCAACCTACTGTAGGTAGTTGTTAAATAAAAGTAAACGTTCATTAATTTAGACTGGGCTCTTGCAGTGGACCCAAAAGACCATACCAATATAGAGTTTAGTTATAACAACTGAGTTTTGGTTGGTTAAAGGAGACATTTAGACAATTAACTAAGCTGTAACTGATTGATCAATTGCTTAGGCTAATTGTTTTCTATGTTTCATTTCCATTTTTTATAAATACTGCCATATCATATTGTTGGTTGGATTTCTCTGAATCTTCTCTGGTTCTGCCCCATTTATGAATAGTTTTTGTATTATTTTACTTTTCCTTGGCTTTCTGTTTCTTTGCTCCAATAAATTCTACTTGATATAATTGGCCAGCAGAATTTTCCTTTTTAACACAGTCAACAACTTTTTGTTAAATAAATTAAATATGTAAATGTTTATGCTCCATAATACCTAAGCCTTAAAAAATGTATTCATCTAACCAAAGATACATTATGGTTCAAATTATAGTTCTGTTCTAGATGTACAAGTGGATTTCAGTTTAAAATATGTGGAACGGTTTATGAAGATTCTGAAATCTCCAACACTCCTGGGTTTTCAATAAATTCTATTCCTTTCAAATTGAAATTGAATTTTTGGGCAAGCTAAACTATGTACTGAAACCAAAGTCCATGTCAGTACCTAAACATAACCTGTTAGTTCACACTGGAAAAACATGGTGCTTTAGAAAACAATAGCAAATTTACAGTGTATTGTTTCTCAACTTTGAGATAAAAGCAAGTTCATTGTTTCTCTAATACCGTGAATAACTAAACAAGTGTCCACCATGCTTCACTTACTATGCCTGACAGCACTGGAAGATACTCAACATGGACATCTGGTTTAGAACTGTGGATGGCAGTTTATAATGCTATCCTTTGTATGCAGGATTTGAAAAGCTGACAGTCCCCCCAGGTGTACCAAGTATGTCTACCAAGACTATCAGTGTTTCCACAGTGAGAATCCCTAGACTCTGGCTCTCAGAAATTCCTGTCATGCTAACATAGAGGTTTAGCCTCTGTCTCATGGCTTGATATTTTTGGTCTAAGCAAATTTATCCACATAATTTTACTCTCTATGTCTTTGGTAGTTTCCACATATTTTGATTTCTATTCTTGTTTTTCTAAAACCAGGGACCTCTAAATTTCTGGCCTTTCCATGATCATTTTTATATGAAAATGTAAAATCAGAATATTTGTCTAATTTTATTTTTAAGTTCTTATTTTATAATATAGTCTATGACCAAGCAAAAATGCCAAATACATGTTAAAATATTCTTATATGATATTAATGTTTAAGGGATTCAAGAAGTCAATGCAATGTTTGTATGTGTGTGTATGTCAGCACACATGTGTGTATGCATGTCTGTGTGTATCTATCTCAATCATGTATCTCCTTTCTTTTATCAGTAATAACAGCAGCAATTTCCCACAAATTACAGTATTCTTTCCTTCCTGTGTCTATTAATTTTATTAGTTGGAATAATTTATTTTAGAGCTAACTAAACCGATGAGTTAAGTCCTGTGAAAAGTAGATTTAGTGCAAGAGAAGACGAGAATAAATTCTTTTCTGCCATGGTATAAACTGACCATGGTAGATTGAGCTAAAATAAAAATAACTCAGAGAATCTTATGCTTCAGGAAAGAATCCATTTTTGATATTTGCTCTATATGTAATCTAATCACTTTCATTCATCCCTTTCCTATAAATTTCATTACAATTTTCAGATATATTCTAGCGTAGGAAAAGTCAGTGAGCAAGGAGAAAGAATGTGTAAAGTATCATTCAAGTTGCTTCTGAGACAATGAAAAAAGAGGAAATTCACTTTAATTCCCTGAAATAATGAAATGTTTTTTTGCCTCATTTTTCTTCCCTTAGTAACTCAAAGTTGAATTCTGAAAGACCATGTTCCAGTTCCATTCCAAGCAGTTCTAGTGATGAGAAAACCAGTTAGACTGATAATCGTGAGCCAGTATATTCGGTTGAGTTCTAAATATAAATGTTTTTTACCTATATTTTATATTTTCCTTTCAGCTCTAAAAATGGATGGGGCCATAAAAATTTCAACTTTCCATTAGGCAGAAAAGATATTGTCTAACTTTAGATAGGCAGTTTTGAGAATCCAGTGGATTATACATTGCTTCATCTAGTTGGAATACTTATGGTTTGAGCTAGGATTAAGTAATTTTCTTGGTTGTCATACAATATTTATAGAGATAATGAATGTTTATTATTTAGTCACTCTATCAAATAAATATTGATTCCTCATTTATTTCTTTTATGGCTTTCTTTTCTTGATTTCTTGGCACTATATATACCATGAAAATATACATTGATAATGTAAATATTGAAATCAACATATTTACATATTTCCTTATATTTAAAGACCTTATGAGTTTCACAGGATTTCTTGTAGTAATGGGAGAAAAATAGAACATCAATCTCTTTTTCAGTTTTTTAAAATTGTCTATATAGTATTATTCAAGCAAGTTAGGACACAAAATATATATACTAATACAAACAGGAAAAGGGAGGAAATGTATTGGTTCAAATCACTAAGGGTCCTGGCCTGAGTACCTCTAAGCCTTTTGGTCCCGTTGCTTGACAGAACTTGTAAGAGTAAGCAGCTCGGACCCTTTGTTGGCTTCACTTCCAAATACACCACACCCTTCACCAGACCCTTTGTTGGCTTCGCCACACAGTAGACATTCCCAGCAGCCCCGATCCCCTAGTATTGCCACCCAGTCTCAGAGAAGATTCATTCTCAACCTTATAGAGTCCACATGAAATCTCAAATAACTGGTCTCCTAAAATCATGTGCTCACATCTGCACTAGGGAAGCAAAAAGCTCACCACCAGTCTGCATCTTGTCTGCCCTGTGTGTCCCAGAAGACCTGGGACACACTGGATCAAGAAAGAGGGGTCTTTGGAAGAGAATGGGAGGGCTAACTTTCACCCACAGGAAAAAAAATGGGATAGAACTTTGCAAAAAAAAAAAAGAAAGAAAGAAAGAAACAAATTCTAGAAGCAAAATAACTTTAAAAAATACTCTACTTTAACCATTTAATTTCATGGATAAGAAAACGGAGGTGTCTGGAGGGTTACTTGACTTCCACATCCCATTATGAATTATGACACTAGCAAAAAGAGAGTACTTCTTTCTGATTGTTCATTCTAAAATCCCAGAAAAAAAATAAGGAAATAATATCTATGATGTCTTTTGAAAAGAAAGAAAATTAATTGTACGAAGTATTTGGTTTATGCCTTTATTTCTCTATGTGGTATTTTCTTCTTCCTTTATTCACTCTAGCCCACGCCCATGTAGCTTTGTCAGTTTATCTATGTATCTATCTATTTATCTATCTGCATATACGAGTTTATTATGTGTATCAGGTGCACTGATTGTCCACTTCTTTAAGTCTGATAACAAAACACATTCATTCTCACAACAAAATATATGAAATGAGTTTATTTTTTAGAGACAGGCATCAGGGATAGCAGAAGCCTAGGCTTAATTTTGAGCCAGTGCCCCAAAGGCTCTAGATGGCTTCCTGGGGCTGATAGAGTCTAATGTACATGTGTGCTTCATTTACCCTGTTGCTAAGGGACCCTAGAAAGCAGCTTACTCTGGTTTCATGTCCTGAGATCATGTGAATCACTAAGCTAACATGTTGAGGAATCTCTGCAGGAGAGATTGACTGCTCCAGCCAGTTCTTCCCTATCTCAGGAACTTGCATTTCTAGCACATTCTACAGTTATCTTTGAGAACTACAAGTGAGAAAGGGACCAGAAGTGGCTTGATCCAAGCCCTTCTAGAGAACTGTCCTGCATATGTGTTTTTAAGTATATATAAAGATCAATGTATATGGTGACTAATTTCTTTAATCCATCAGAGATGAAGCACCCAGAACTTAACAATTAATTGCCCCTTCCAGGAAACAGATGATTTTTCTTCTCTAAATTACTTTCTAACAGTATTTGCATGCCTATAGCTACATTTCTCATAATGGAAGAATGAGTTCAACTGCTTCCTGATAACCAGCTCTAATCCCTTCCTGTTCATGCTCCTTATGCTAAGAAACAAATTTGTATTATACACATAAAACCACTAAATGTGCTGAACACTCATGTATAGAATTAGAGAAAACAACCAATTTTCCACATGTCTTCTGTCTTTCCTTGCTCTGATCCACTAGCCTTGTGGATTGCCAGAATCTTATAATACAATGTGAATTTGGCCTTGGAACTCTTGTCTAAAAGAGCCCCAAGTCAATGCGCTTACTGTGTAGGGAAGACAAGTTCATTACAATAAACTGCTGAACAAACTCTGAAGAAATAGAGCAGACATATTTCAAATAACTGGACATGTTTCCTGCATGAATCCTAATCCCTTCAATACCAGACCTCAAAATAAAATGGTAAATAAACTCCATCTCAAGGTGTGTGCAACACAGAAAATATCTATTGCAGAAAATATCTTCCAGGTGTCCAATGAAAACTCTAACAACTAAGGACATCATCTAATTTTATTATCATAACTTTGAAAAATTTTAGAGATTTAATAGACACATGGGTGAAGGTATAACACATGTACACACATATCAATATATTCATATATGCATGTACATCTGTGTTTAATCTATCACATGACAAAATGTTTGAATATAATTTGAAACCCACTTGCTCTTTTGGGTGAACTCAGCAATAAATAGCAATGTGATGCTTTAATGATTCAGTGGGTCATGTTGACTTCAGAGGGAATCTGCCAATCCAAAGATGGATGGAGCAACAGCATTTCTCTTGCAGTGTCCAGGGAGGCAAGGTTTACCTGCAAAATTATCAAGTGGAATGGGAAGGACTTGCCAGTCCTTGCCAGTCAGAACAACAGCAACTTGTGTCCTCATTAGGAATGTGTGGGGATTCACATCTCTGTTTATTTCCTACACAATATGTGATTTGGACATTCTAGGGAAGAAAACTAATTTCAAAATTGTCTAAATGTGTCTAATGACAGATATCATGCTGTTTCAAAGCATATCACTCTGAGTACCATATTTTGCACACTACTTATTGATAGGCCCAGAAATATATATATTTTTTCTGTAAGTCTTTTTTTCCCAGCAGAAAATGTACTGTTTTTGATAATTAGCAAAGTTATGTATTATATAAACTAACTTTATCAGAAATGTTGGCCCTGCACATTTGTGTCATTTTTTGGGGGGAGGGGGGTACTGGGGATTGAACTCAGGGGCACTCAGTCACTGCACTATATCCTTAGACTTTTTTTTTTTAATTTAGAGACAGGGTCTCACTGAGTTCCTTTAGTGCCTTGCCATTGCTGAGGCTGGCTTTGAACTTGTGATCCTCTTGTGGCTGTTGTGTCAATTTTTGTATCCTCCTTATGGGATAAAATCCCAACATATAGGAATGTGTTGAGGGGTATTTGCCCACGATGCCGTAGAGGGAGACATTGGGCTAATGAATGCCGTTCTCAAACCACCATAGAGGGTACTCCATTATCAGTCAAGTCGGGATGACGCATGGCATTTTTGCCAGAAGTAGTGGTTGAGAGGTGATGCCAGTAAGCCATTAAGATGATGACTTTTGAGTTCTCGCGGATATCCTGTTGAGTTCCGGTTGAGCTCTCGAGGGGATTCCTGAAGAGTTCGCGTTGGTTGGTGAAGTTCCAGGGGTGAGAGTTCCGTTGGTGTGTGGTGTGTTCCTGGAAGAGCGGCGTGGGTGGCGTTTGGGAGAGTTCCCGGGGAGCATGTGTGGAGTATGCTGGTGGAGTTCAGAAATAAAGTTTGTTCCTGCTTGAGTGGCTTGTGATTTGTGCCCAGCCAGACTGCGGCAGGAATGTTTCTCCCTAGGTTTACCTTCTCTGCATAAGCTCCAAATAAGCTCGTCAAATTATTTTCTTTCTTCGAGCATACTTCAGATGCATATACAAAGACATACGACTCTGGTCTCTCCTTTTGTTATCTACCTTAGAAAGTTCTAGAGCTAAAAACTTGGAGAAACTCCCACTACTTGTTGGACGAGAATAAAACTAAAAATAACTTGATGCCATTTACCATTTTCTGAGTTTCAATACCAGACACAATGCTCACCAGACTGAGGGAAGTTCTAGAGAAATTCCACCGTTATTTCATGTAGTTCAGATATGAAGATGAAAAGAAGCCACACATAAGGCCTTTGGTTCTGCTCAACATTGTTATGTGATTCACCCAAGTGACTGTCAGGAAAATTCTCCTGACTAAACCTAATGAGGAAAACTCCTGGTGTAGATGATCAAACAGTGGACTGGATATCAGAACTCAAATTTCTACTCTAAGTTATTATTAAAGAAAAGTAAGTTACATATCATTCCATTGATACATCTGTATAGTTTTTCTACCTCTATTAATGAATAGTCTTCATATCTACTCTGTGAAAGGGGCTGTGCTCATCTGCATAAGAGATACAGAGAAGTATACAGTCCTGTTATAAAGGGATTTATAGAGAGGAAGATACAGCTGAAGCCCCAGCCCTAAATCAGGTCCAGAAGGTCTTTTCCAGGTAACACTCTAGCCAGGCACACATGTGGAGTGTTAATAGTATAATGTGGTGGTGGAAAGCCAGATGTAGCTTGTAAATATCAAATAAATAATGTAGCGAATTAGTGCTATATTGTCTCAGAGTTGTGAGTAAAATCCATGTCAATTCATGTAAGATGTCAGATGTGCCTTAGGCTCAGTGGGATGAGTATGACTAACTGATAGGTAAATGCTCCCCAAGGAACCCCTCATGTCACTCTGCTGACTCTAGCAACATTATTCACCACGGGTCTTTACATTTCTAGAACACTCTTTTGGGTGCTTGTCTAGAATGATTCATTTCCAGAAGGTGAACTGAAATAATGACGGCTGGTTTCCAGTGTTCTGCATCAATGACTCCTGGTGCTCTTCCACCAGACCCTATACAACTTGATTATTTGCTTAAGGAAAGAAGGCTGAGCAAAGACAGATGGCTGCAGGATCTTTGTTTATGAAGCTTTCCAAGGACAGGAAAATGAATTTTAATCTTTAGTAAATAGAGACTTGTTCAACAAAATCTCTCAAACTTCCTAAGAGGAGAAATTTCAGGGGTTTATGCAGCCTGTGGCTTACGAGTGTCTATGTGCTCCGAACCTCCCTGAATTTATCTTTAGCACTCCCTCTCCCCTGTCCCCTATACCATCTCTATTTCGCCCGAATTCTTTGCTCTTCTTTTGATGCTTCACCAACAGTCCAGCCTCAGAACCTTTGTACTGTGGCTTTCTCTGCCTAAAACACTTTTCTTCAGGAGAGCCTCAGTTCTCATTTTCTTCATTTGGAGGAAATGCTATGATTTTGATGATCTCCCAAGGGCCTATCTATCAGAGGCTTAGTGAGAGTGTTGGTATTGTTGAAGTAATAGAAGTTGTATAAAGTGGGCTTAGTGTGAGGTACTTAGATCATGGAGAGTCTGCCCTTGAAAGGGGCCAGTGGACTCAGTTGCCACAAGAGTAGGTTGTCAGAAAAGAGCAAGACTGGACCTTTGCATTCGATAGTGTTCCATCTCACCATGTCGTCCTTTGTCATGAACTCCTATAAGAGGCCATTTACTATGTGGTCATGCAGCCAAGGGATCACTTGCAGGAGATCAAATTGATGTGGCCACCTAATGTTGGAATTTCAGCCTCCAAAACTATGAGCAGAATAAACCCGTTTTCTTTATAAGTACTCAGCCTTAGGTAGTTTCTATTAGTAGCAGAAAATGGACAAATGTATCTCCACAGAGACTTGTCTTGCCTCCATTTAAAAAAAACCACTGTCATTAATCATCAGTCACTATTAATTTCCCCTACCTTATTTTTCTTCATTGCATCTATTAAATCCTTATCATATATTTTGTATCTCACATTTAGATACTTTCACACCTCTACCTCCTTCCACTGCCCCTCCCCCGTAAAAAGCCATTGAGCTCAGAGATTCTGTTTTCCATTGCTCCTTCCTCACAATTTAAAATATGGCCTGGCATCTACTGGGTTCTTGAAAACTTTTGTTGAATGAACAAACTAGAGGTTTGAAGGAATCACAAAGCAAGTCGATTGTGTGGTGTATAATGCTTCTAAAGCACTTACCTATTCGAGATCAGAACACTCAACAAACAATGCTATTGCCACTCGGCAAGTGCCAGTCTCATGATGAGATACTTAATCAAAATGTGTGTAAGTATGGCCAATTCACCATCTCAGCACCTCAACTCTTATTGCTTGTGTGTGTTCTTGTCATGGGTGCTGCATTGGTCACCAGTGTACGTCTGAGAGAACACTAAGGCACGTATGTACAGGTCTATTATTTTGTTGTTGTTGTTAACATGGAGATGACTTTAAATTGGATTGATCAATTATTTATATAAAAGCAATTACTCTGTAATTCTTCCCCTGCTCTTCAGGAGTGCTCTCATTTCCCTCAGGATTTTCCAAGTCTCTCTTTCAGCATGACCATTTTTGGCCCTTCCTTTCTGTTGCCTTGACCATCTGAGCTTATTCTCCCAATGAAAGGTCACATGATAGATTTCTGTGAAAAATTTTTGAAAATACTATCAAAGTTCACAGTTGGCTTTGTCTCCCAGATCCTGCTATCTTTTTCTTTCTCCCTTTTTGGTGGATCTATGAAAAATTCTAGCACATTTTCAGATGGTATTACACACACTGAAAGAAATCAAAGTGTATGGAATGCCAGGAAATCCTTCAATTAAAATTGAATTATTTTGATCATATATTTATTATTCACTCAACAATCATTTATTATGTCTGGCAGGAGTCTTGCACAATGGTTAATACTGATACTCAGAAGTTGATAAGATATAGTCTCCATTATAGAGCAGACAATTGTGTGGGTTGGGGGAATGTAGGTAGGACAATATCTATTCTAATTTTCCTCATTAGTTCAATGACCCAGGCAAAATAATTCCAGAAGCAAAGTAGCCATTAAGCTAAGCTCCTCTCTTCTCCTTGAAAGCCCCTCAGCCAAGTAGGTAGTCCTCTCAGATGCTCCTTGTGATTTCAGATTTTTTTGCCTTTACTTAGTGTTACCCCAATACTTTGAATATTGCTCAAACCCTGAAACACTCTTTTCTGCCATACATTAAGATTACAAAACAATTCAATTACTTATTCAGGTAGTAACTACCAAAGATATTAATGTTGCACATATAGGAACCATTACTAAGAATTTCCCATGATGCTGCATAATACACTTTTAGTGATGAGATTGGGGGCTTCTGGAAGATTGCCAAATAATATAATTGCAGATGGGAGGGCATCCAGGACATAATTTATTCCTTAGCTCTACACTTTTTCTGAATCAAAGACTTGCTTTCTCATTGAAAACCTGAGATCAGGCAAATTAATAGTATTTTGTTTCTGTTATTTTTGTGTGTTTATTTTTATTTAATTAATTTATTTTTAATTTTCTCTAATTAGTTATACATGACAGTGGAATGCATTTTGACACATTGCACATAAATGAAGCACAGCTTATGGGAAGAACGGTGGAATGAGATGACATTATTACCCTCTATATTTGTTATTTTTAGAGGTAATGTGTATCAATATTCCTACCTATCCCTCACACAATGATGGCTTCTTCTCTTTTCAAAGCATCATATAAATTCTTCAGTTTCTAGGAAGCAAAATGATTACTGAGACTTCTCAAAATTCCAATAGCAATAAACAAAAATATGATCGTAAATATGTAGTTTCCTTGCTAAGGCAATTATACATAGGATGAATATGAGATTCAAGCTTTGAAAAAGAATAAATTCATGGTTTCTGTTTTCAAAAAGGGGTTGAGTAGGTAACTCAGTCCAACTCTGTATGTATGTGCACAGTTGTACTCTTATGGCAAGTGTAGTAATGGTAAAGGTTGGGGAATGGGCAGTGATAGAAGAAAGCCACATTATCCCTCTCCCTTACTACCTCCTCTGAGATTGAAAATTCATTCCTTTACTTTGAATATTCACTTATTGTTAGCATATTGTTAAAGAGAGGGAATAATAGTATTAGTAGTAATAGTAGTATTAGTATTAGTATTAGTAGTATTAGTAGTAGTAGTAGTAGTAAGAGGAGGAGGAAGAGGAGGAGGAAGAGGAAGGAGAAGGAGAAGAAAATAATCAAAGAGAAGGAAATGAAAAATCCCTGTGTGCCAAGAAAGCATAAGCTATTGATGGAGGTAGCCCTTCATGCTTCAGTATATATTAAAGAGCTGTTTAAAATTTTAATGAATGGAATATTAAGGTTCAGGGCACTGGTCATTGGACATAAGGATAGCCTCTGGTAATAAAAGAGCTAAGAATATGATAAGGGACATTAAAGACAAGACCCATAAAATACTTGCTTCAGACTCACGTAGCTGGTTTGAACATTTCAATGATACTAACTGGTAAGCACAACAAATATAATTTCTTACTCAAATGGATGCTAAGATGCCCCATGTCTGCATTCTTATACTGAAGGTTCAAAATTTAAAAACATTCCCCTTCCGTTGTCAGGATACAGTACTTAAGTTCAAAGAGAATGAATGCCCGTCAGTCCACTGAGGCACATTAGCCCAGTAATGATCTTTACCTTAACATGGACAATATACATTTTAGCATACATTATTTAGTTAAAACAAGTTTTAGTCCTCATGCATTTGTACTATGATCTGATAAAAGTTTAACGACACATTAGAGTAGAAGCTGTAGTTTTATTCCTACAAATGCAAAAGCAAGCCTTCGTTATAAGTCTGTCCATTATCTTTTAGGAACTTAGAAAGTTTCCATTGCTTATGCTATTGCTTCTATGTTTTTACAGCTATAAGAGAAAAGCAGTTCCCACTAAAATTGGTCATTTTAGTTTGTCATTAAATTAAAAATATTATACTAATTTGCACAGGAGTACAGACAAATAAATGTTTGGATGTTGAACTATTACTTTGTGTGAACTCTTATAATGCAGTCTGACTGCTCATGCTGAAACTCCATCTGCCTTTCCATCATTTAAGCAAATGTAAAATGAACAAATGCTTTAGACTCAGAGATTTTTCTCTTACCAATCCATCCAAAGTTATCTCATCAGGAAGAGATATTGTATTTTAGACTTTATCTTTCCTCCATACCACTCAATTTACTTTTATCAGGTAAAATTAGAAGTGCTTGGAACATGCTCATCTGATTTATATACTTGGAAACAACTTGTCAAGTCTAAAACAATGAAAAATTGATTTAGTTAATCTGATGTTCATTTCCCATGACTAACCCATCATTTAAAAAAAATTATTTAAGACAAATATTTTTGGCCTGAATTGGCCACACACTTATCATGATTTTCTATTTTTCTTTGCAATTATCTTCTTAGGACTCTTATCTCTAAAATATGATATATTAAATTTTTAATTATTCTGGAAATGAAATGCATATCATTTACATCTCAGTACTTCTGCCAACTCCTGTAATATTTTGCTTGTGCAAAGCTGTTTACTATCTTCTATCTGATAACATTGTTATTTTTACATGCATATTTTATGTGTATATTTTTATAGTGTCTGGGGAAAGAACTGTCAATGTTATATTTATATAGGACCAAATAAGTGTCATAGCATAGAATCAATAAATATATAAAAAATATTTAAAACATTTTTCCTGAGTAAATACTATGTATTCTTCAGAATGAATCTTCAGAAAGGTAATATTCAGGCTGGAAGCTTAATTATGATATACATTAACTGTCTTGCTTTTGAGTCCATCAACAAAGAATTCATCAGAACATTTAAGTTATGGCAGATCTGAGACCAAATCAAACTCTGCTCTAAGAGCATTTCCTACTGAAGATCCACAGCATCATCTAGGTGAATCAATTGGAGGCCAAATCCAAATCATCAGAGGTCCATGAATTATATATCAGTTAAGTATAGGATTATAGTTACTAAACATCGTCTTAATATTTTTGTGAATATAATCCAAGTGACCTATGAACCTTTCAGTGAAATCTAAAGGAGGCAGAAAATTAGATTTCTAAGAAAAAATTATGCATAAAAAAGAATAATATAAGGAAGGGAGGAGAGGGTAAGGGGAGGGAAAGGGAAAGAGTGGTACTAGGGACTGAATTAGAACAAGATATATTCCATGCTTTTATAATTATGTTAAAATAGATTCTACTGTCATGTATAACTAAAAAAAGAATCAAGGAAAGATGAAGAAAAAAAGGAAACTCTTGAGAAATATTTAATCATATAGTCAACTAATTTTTAAAGATGGAACTGAAAAGCAGATAAAAAAAATCTTACATTTTTAGTTCATATATTTGAGGGGATGAAAAAATTCCCATGAATTAAGTGAAACTTCATATATTATTTGGAGACAACTTCATCTCATCAGAAAAAGTATTGAGAGAGCAATGAATAGGCTTGAATTCTTTCTTTTTCACAAGTATGTTAAAGTAAACTTTTCAAGATGAGTTAAATGTAAAGAATTTTAAATGAGGAAGAACTGGTTTCTAAAACCAGGTGAAAGATGGGTCAGAATGGCCAACCCCACCATATACCCAGGTTATTTTTATAGACACAGAAAAGAAAATGACATGCAGTCAACTTACACAGTGGTTGGGGTCATGGTTTGATTAGTTGGTAGCCTGTGATTGACTGAAGTTCAACTGCTGTGATTAGCTAGGACTAAACATTTTATAGTAGTCATCTTCCTAAGATCTGTATGTGTATTAACTACTGTAGTATTCCCTATAATTGTGTAAGATAGGAATTTTATTATGAACAGATGAGTAAGTAAAGCTTGAATGGTTAAGTAACTTGTCCCACACCATAACTTGTCTCCATTGCCCAAGTTTCTGGTTCTTTAACCTAAACCATGGCTCGAAATAGAGTTTCCATCTCTCATTTTCCCAGCTGGTTTTTATACTTGAAAAGATAGGCTAATATCATTTCCATTGAAATCAATCTTCCTCAATAGTGCTCTTCTCCCCAGGTTCACTTTTAACCCAGAAGAAATAACATCCAAGATCATATTTGCATCAAGACTTTGGGAAGATAATCTATTCAGAGGAGCTATCCAAGGATCTGCAACTTCACATTCCAGAAGCAAATGTTCATTTCAGCTATTCATTGGCATTTGTCTCGGAAGGCAGAGAAATACTAAAGAGCAACCAGAATAACAAACAAACAAATAACTGCTGGCTTAGTTATTATTATTTTTTGTTTCTCCAGACTCCCTCCCTTGCCTAATTCTCCTTGTATGTGACTCTAGTGTCTGATGATGGAGATAGCACTTCAAGGTGAATGATTCATATCAGGTAAACACACACTTGGCATGACTTTCATGGGCCAAGTCAATGCAATTTTATGATGGCAAGTTAAAAATCTTAAAATTAATTCAATGTAAATCTTAGCCCTCTTTCTTTCCCTGCTCCATAATCTTTACTCAGTTTATGTTTACCAAATGAACCATACTTTGTTAGTAAACATAACCTGTCAATTCTGTTTGTGATAAGGGCATTTAATTCCAGGTGATTAAAAAAAGCATAAATCCTTAAGACATCTCATATTCAGGATAATTTGGAGTGAATATTGGATATTTCCATTTCTGAATTGTCGCGACCCCTTGCCCGCAAGGAAGACGCAACTCGGGAATCTTCTTTCAACAGTTTATTCAGGCCCTGGATATTTCTTCTTCTCTCTCTCTGATGCCCCTCCCAGCCTTAATAAAGCATCCCAAGCCCCAATGCAAAGCTGCCGCGTGGAGCTTTCTCACAGGGTGGTGAAAAATCATGTGCCAACTTTCCCAGATAAGAAGTTGTTTGTCACAGACCACAGCGGAGCCAGCGTCATCTTGTAATGGCGACCATAGTCTGCAGAAACGGCAGAAGCGGCTCACCACAGTTCCCCCTTTTCTGTTTTCTTAAAACAATACAGGCGAGAGTAGAGGTCCTATCCCACTGTGCAGAAGTGGCTGCATAGTATGACTCAGTCCTAAGGAGGCGCCTTCCCCAGACCTGAGGCCATATCAGCCGACGCCTTTTTTCGTGGGGCGGGGCGTGGACGCGTCTAACCCGCATGCAATAGGACATGCTCTCCTTGAGGTCCTCGTCAAGGATCACTCAAGTGCAGTGCCTTGCCTCGCATCCTGTATCGTGACGATGGTGGACGAAGGGGGATAGCTGAGGCTGAACTGTGGCTGTTTATAATGACAAACAAGTTGACAGCACCCTGAAAGAAAGGCACGGACTTTAAGACGATAGAAAAGCACTAGTATGGAAACCCATCTGCGTGCAATGGCAGTAAGACCGGCAGAGTGCAAGGGGTTTCCAACACTAAGAGAATAACAAGGAAAGTCATGTCGATCCCAGTGCAATGTTATAATAACTTGGGGTGTAACGACCATGACAAAGGTTTACTGCTTAAGATGCACAAGCCAGACTTGAGGCGAGTTGCCATTTTCTAAAGCTGCAAGAGCTTGTATGATCATAGCCTTTTCTTGTGCATGGCAAGTTTTAAGGCGACAGAGAAGCCACAAACAAAGTACAACACCGAAGCAACACATTGCACCAAAAATGCCCACTCCCACCCATTCCTTAAAAAAGGAAAAGGCAGAGGATAGCCAACTGGTGAATTGACCCAAAGTCACTGGTTCGACACGGGTGCTATTCAGAACAGCAATCTGAGTTAGTTGAGACTGGATCAAGTTTTCTGCTTCCATGGACCAGGTTCCGGATAAATATTCCCCGATGATGCGGGAGGCATTTCTGGAATCATAAAATCTGACAGAGGTTATACATAAATGTGCACGTTGATCAATACAACCCAAATGTACTAGGTCAGACAATTCCTCAACTTGAGCTTGAAGCAGATCTATCCTTTGATTAGCAGCTAGAATCCCAGATAAAGTGTGTTGATTAATTCTACTTTGAGATTCAAGTATGGTGGATGTTTGTTGAATAACCTGATTGATAGTGGCAGCAGTTTGTACCTGGCTGGCCATGGCTACTCCAGCTCTAACTGCTGCAACAGCAGATACTGCCACAGCTGTCAGTATAGCTGCCGTAATTCCAAAATCTCTACGGGTTCTAATCAGTTCAACAATAGGAAAAGACTCTGGATCTGTAGTAACCAGGATCGGGACAAAGGTTGGAAATTTCATAACCATTGCCGTAGTCCAGGAGCCATTCCAACACTCAGACAAATAACAGGTAATATTAGAACAATTAAGCATCCCCTGTAATGTAACATTAGCCAAAAGAAACAGGAACGGAGATTGGAGACGGACTGCTGCGGAGGGTAATGTAGCATTACATAATTGTGAATTGTGTGAAGTAATTTTAAGTCTCCTACCTCGCTCCGAGTCTTGGGTACTGCCAGAAACATTAAACAGCCAACTTTGGACTCCTAATATTTCCCTGGGGAAACACAAGCGCGGACTAGACTAGCCCAATCTGAGGGAATCATGCAAAATCTAGTAAGTCCCTCCACCTGAGTGAGAGTGAAAGCGGCATCTATGCCATAAGTGCGGACAGATTCTGCCAAGGTTTTAATTATCTTAAAGTCTAAAGGCTCATGATATCTTCCCCTGTTATTGTCCTGAAATACAGGGTATGCAAGTCCCATATCTGTTTTAACTGTCCTCCAAACTTGTGCATGAAAAGATCTCCCGGAACCTTGGCTCCCCCCCACATACGGAGGTGGGGCAATCGGCACCATATCTTCTTCTAGATATTCTACCTCCTCCTCCTCAGAGTTTTGTTGACCGATGTTAACTCCCTTCCCCTTCTTACAGTAGGCCTGCG
Organism: Marmota monax; assembly: GCF_021218885.2. Taxonomy (NCBI): domain Eukaryota; kingdom Metazoa; phylum Chordata; class Mammalia; order Rodentia; family Sciuridae; genus Marmota; species Marmota monax. The sequence continues at coordinate 1,413,839 of NW_026692357.1, read as the reverse complement.
TGCCCTGTGTCTCCTTTTTCTTCTTTTTCATTTTTATCTTATGTAGTTGTTGTAACAATATATCAAGGTCCTCAGAACTCTCTGAGTCGCTTGTGTTCTCAGGCGTTTTTAATTCGGTCCAGTCTGGGTAGAGCCTTCTCCTATTTTTATCTTCAGGCTCTTTTGCCTTCTCACTACTGTTACTTTTAATACTCTCTGCCACTTCACTACATGATCCTTCAGATTTTTCCTCATGCAGTTGCTCAAGAATAGCTTGACCCTCACTCACAGCTTCCTGGCATTTACCATCTGTTATATATCCTCTAACTAACTTCCAAAGTGGTATAATGCCACCCTGCAAGGTACCTTGCTCATGAGCGAAATCTAGATCTTTCCCTAATTTGTCCCAGCTAGGAATCCTAAGACTCCCTGAAAAAGCAAACCAAGGAGCCGCTATATCAGCTTCTCTCAAAAACATCTGCAAAGTGCTCTGCTTTATCTTAAGTCCTTTTGAATGTAACAACCCATCTAGGGCCAACAAAATTGGGCTTGAAGAAGCAACACCCATAATGTTTTTAGAGCTATAAAGAAAGTGAAAGTACAAAAGTCCCCGCTCTCTTCCTTTTACAGGGGAGCGTTCCTGTCGTAACAACAACAAAAGAAGCACAAAAAACAAAAGCGAAAGTACACAGTGCAGCTGCAATAAAATGTAAGGCTCTCTCTGTGTTTACAGAGGAGCTGCCCTGCTTTGGTCGCGGATCCCACTTACCAGGGACTAACCCCGCTTTGGTCACGGATCCCACTTACCTGGGACTAACCCCGCTTTGATCGCGGATCCCACTTACCTGGGACTAACCGGTGCACCACCCCTGACTGCTGAAAGTTCTGGTTCCCGGGTCTCGGCACCACTTGTCGCGACCCCTTGCCCGCAAGGAAGACGCAACTCGGGAATCTTCTTTCAACAGTTTATTCAGGCCCTGGATATTTCTTCTTCTCTCTCTCTGATGCCCCTCCCAGCCTTAATAAAGCATCCCAAGCCCCAGTGCAAAGCTGCCGCGTGGAGCTTTCTCACAGGGTGGTGAAAAATCATGTGCCAACTTTCCCAGATAAGAAGTTGTTTGTCACAGACCACAGCGGAGCCAGTGTCATCTTGTAATGGCGACCATAGTCTGCAGAAACGGCAGAAGTGGCTCACCACACTGAATGGTTTTAAATTAGGAAAATGAATTTAGGAAATCAGGGGATTACAGTTTCACGGTTACTAGAGTTCAATAATTTTCTTCTTTTACAGACAAATCTTTTGGTATTATATTAACAGCCTATTCAAAAAGAAAGAACCATGTACTAAGTTTGAAAGGAGGAGTTTTTAATATGATTAAAACTTCTACTGATTTCTTGTCCTTTCCTTACTGAGAGAAAGGAAAAGGGATATTATAAATTCAAAAGTGTAATGATTATGACAACTTCATAACATACAACATCCAATATATCTTTTAGTTCCAGGACATAAGAAATTAAAAAACATAAAACAACAACAACAAAAAACCTAGGCTCAGTACTTCCCTCTTAACAACAAAAAAATGAGTTCAATTAAAAAGAAACAAACTGTATCTTCAGATGTTGTGAATCACTTTCAAATGGAGATGAGGACACAATTGGTCTCATTGTTCCAAAAGGTGTACCAGGGCCTTGAATAAATCTCTTTGTTTATTGTGACATTCCGGCTTCCTAACCTATAAACACTGAGTATCTATGTCTCCTCAAAGTGATTCTGAAGGAATGTTACTTAGTGCCAGTGGTATTGGAGGATTCCCTGTTTTGTGTAAGTGCTTTGAATATTAATTTTGCAAAGTGAAGCATTATGAAAGTTACAGTAACCTGAGATAAATGGAGAATATGAAAATGTGGATGTGGTATTACTAGGGAGGGCTTTACTGTATGTGAAGGATACCAGGTGTGATTGGTTTTCTTATATTAGTTCTGTTCACCTGACATGCGGAATCTCCATTTCATTATTCCCATTGCTAGGGCACTAGCTTTAGGCAGACATATTGCTGAAGTAAAACTTGACTCACATGCTTTGCGAAATGCAGAGCCCTTCTGAAAGTGGTACTGAATCTCAGGAGCTGGAAATGTGGACACTTGTTTACTAAACTACAGATTTGTCTTTGATGTATTTACTCAAGTTATTCCTCAGAGTGATAATGAACATTTCCCAGCCTGATATTTTCTTAACTCAAACAAATTATTGGAGAGCTTTATATGTAAAATCATCCCTTTAAATTGGATCTATACAAGAAGGGATCAAAGGAAGTTTGCATTATTTTCATGTACATATTTGACCAAACTGTATATGCTTGTTAATGACATGTCTTTAATTTTTAATTTATTTTTGGGAGAGAGATTATACCATTGATTCCAATGGAGATTTAATTATTCTTTATATACCAAAGATGATTGATACATTTTTCTTTAAGTAATTCCAGATTTTAAAATTTTTTTAGGCTAATTTTTAAATACACTTGTCAAATTTTATGAAATTTGGATTAATAGAATGGATTGTGATTGGTGCTTCATTAATGTAACATCCATCCTTTTTGTTTGCTTTTTTCTTTTGCAAGATTTTTTGTTTTCATAAAGATCTCGAACATTTATCTTTTAAAACCTTATTTATAGATACTTTAGAGTTTTGGCAATTATTGTAAAAGATTTTCTTGTATTAATATTTTGTTATTGCATTATGTAATTGCTATTTTTAGTAGGTAGTTTTTTTATTTGTACACTGATCTGGCAGTTTAAAACTTACTGAATTTTCCTTTTTGTCTTAATTGCTTCCCTGTAAATGGTCTCTTAAAATTTCTATGAGGATGATCATCAATCCGTAATTACAATTTTGTTTCTTCCTACATTAGTTTCCTAGGTTGTGATGAAATGTCACAAACTGGGTGTTTCAAAAACAACAGAAGGTTTTTTCCCTCTTAATTCTTAAAGCCAGACGTCTGACGTGAAGGGAAGACTCTTTCCCTACCTCCTTCCACTGGTTACCAAGCAGTCTTTGGCATTACTTGGCCTGTGGCAGTAACACCCCCAATATCTGCCTCCACGTTTACATGGCCATCTTCCTGCATGTGTCTGTGTTCAAGTTTCCCTCTTCCTGGGGGGAGAACTGAGACATCACACATCAGATTAAGGACTGTTCTAATCTCCACCATGCTCTAACTATAGAGGCGAAGACCTTGTTTCCAAGTAAGGCCACATTTGCTGGTTCCAGATGGACATGGGTGTATTTTAAGGGACCACTCTTCAACTTAGTAGATTCTGTTATGCTCGAATTCGGGACCCCCAAAAGACCACCAGAGACCCAAGATCTATGTAAGCAGCAAAGAGGTGTTTATTGCGAGCTAGCTGGGTCCTCCGCGCACACAGCAACTAGTGACGCTGAGAGGCCCCAAGCCCAGGGTTTGCAGCAGTTTTATACATTCTTTGGAGAAGGCAGGGACCCCCCACATACATCATAGCATCTCTTAGCAAATCATCACACACCGCGGGAAAATCAAATAACAACTCTAAAACATGATTAGCACATTCACTGGTGGGAACAAGTTGGGCAGGGGTTATTGGTTACTACAAGAGGGGGATTTATTTGAACTGATTGGTTTAAGCCAAGAGGGGTGTTTGTGCTGAACTACATGGTTTCCCAACACATTATCAACCACATAAACTACTGGGAGGGTCATCTGGCATCCCAGGTATTTCCCTGTCTCATGCTGATTGGTGGCTGCTAGGGGGTTGCTATGGGTCCCCACCTAGCCTGACTGAGTCAGGGACACCTGGTGCAGCAGATCTCTCCTGTTATTTGTAGATAAACAACTTAGCAGGGTGGGAATGTGCCTAGGAGTGCTCTGTGGGTCTTTTCAAGGACAAAGGTCATGTCCCTTCCTTGGACAGGCTTTGCTCTGAGATAGAGGCTGGTTTTTCAATTCCACCATTAATGACTCCAAAATTTATGTTCACATTTGAAAATACATTTGCCTATCCCAATACCCCCCACTTCTTGCCTAGCATTCATTCTAAATTTAGAACCTTGTCTAAATATCACTGACTCAAAATATTCAAAATTCCAATGTTAAAATTATCCACATGGAATATTGGTGAGACACTTGGAATAATCCATACTAGGAAAACTTTCTTTCCATCCATGGAGCTGTGAACTACAAAACATGTTTTCTGCTTCCAGAATGCAGTGTTGGAAGATCTGAGGTTGTTACTATTTTACTTTCAATTTTGAAGAATGTATTTGTTGGACAAGAACTGTGGGTTGGCAGATTCTTTTTTTCCAGTGTTAATGTTCTACTGTTTCTGGCCTCCAATTTTTTTTGATAAATCAGAAGATATTTGAATATATTTTTTTACCCATAAATAATGTCTCATTTTCCTCTGGCTTAAACAGAAACATTTTTCTCATTTCCCTCTGGCTTAAAAAAGAAACATTTTTTCTTTAGTTTTAAGCATTCTGTTTATGACTTGCTTACACAATTTAACTAATAATGCATACACTTAAAATTTGCTAGGTTTCTTTTATTAATATTTTTTTTAGTTGCAGATGGACATGATACTCTATTTTATTTATTTATCTTTATGTGGTGCTGAGGATTGAACCCTGTGCTTCATGGGTGCTAGACAAGCACTCTACCACTGAGCCACAACCCCAGCCCCATGGGTTTCTTGAATCTATGCATTCATGTTTTTCACCAAATTGAACAGTATTCAGCCAATATTTTTTCAATTATTTTTGTATGTCTCATTTTCTTCCTGCTCTGCTGTGGGACTCTAATTATACATATGTTGGAAATTTAGATTTTTTTTTACAGGTCTATGAGATTATATCCACTTTGTTTTTCAAAACTTTTTGTCTTTATTCTTCAGGTTGAAAAAGTTCCAGAGGTCTTTCTCTGAGCATACTGATCTTTTTCTTTGTCAACTTCATTCCACTATTAAGTCCAAATAGTGCATATATATTTTATGTATTTTACTTTCCTTTTCTTGAAGGTTTATTTGGGACTTTTTCCAAGTTTCTATTTTTCTGCTGGGAGTTCTTATATTTTTATTTCTTGAAAGCCTATTTCCCTTTTTGCCACTGAGCATATTTGAAATGGATAAAGTAAAATCCTTGCATGCTTATTTCAATGCATGTTCATTTGGGGATTGGTTTCCATTGCCTTTTCTATTGAGATTGGGTTGGATTTCCCCATTTCTTCACTTACTGACTGAATTTGTATTGTCCTGAGTGTTTTGAAGGTGCAGAGACTCTGAATTCTGTTATACTATGGAAGTGCTGATTTTCTAAATTTTAGCAGGCAAATATCTGGGACTCACACTTTGTCCCTTGGGTGCAGCTTAAAATGCACTGCATCACTTTGACCCTTGAGTGTGTGTGGCGCAAGGTCAGATAGTCAGTTTTCCAAATTTTTTACATAGGGTTCCAATCTTACCTTTTCTGGCTATCTCCCTTACATTCTGTTGACAACGAAGTTCCACACTCTGACCTCTGGTTCCTTAGGACAGAAAAAACATGGATTTCCTTTCTGTGTTTCACCCTGTCAGTACTCTGTGTGGCCTGCTCTCAGGCAAAAGTCATTTAAAAACAGCAAAATCACCCCCTCGCCATTCCTTCCCCCCCCCCCCAAATTGATTCTTTTCTATTATCTTTCAGCTTTTGTTCATGCTGTGCTACCTCCAGGCAATTATTTGAAACTTTTATCTAAATTTATAGTGTCATTTGTGGGAAAATTGGTCTGGCAGGAACCTCTTTGGCCGTGTCTCAAGTGGAGTATATGAAAACTGATTGTGCATTTTGGTTGGCTGTAACCACTAATATTTCATCTTCTTCAAATGCATTTTCTTCTCATTTGTTAGCTTGGGATTTCTACGATTCTTTGATACTCTTATTCTGGACTACATTTCTGGGTGAAGATTAAATCAAGATTTAATTTCTAATAGAGAGCATTTTCTCCCCCAACCTGGGGTCCCATTTTGATGGCTAGTTCCCTTGCAGTATTTTGCTCCCATAGGGGGGAATTTTTATAACCCTCTCATTATTAATCTGAGCCTTTCAATAGAGCCCACATTTTACAAAAGGCTATTTGAAGACATTAACCATTAAGTATCTTCTTATCTTCTTCCCTCAAGTATTAAAACACCCATCACTACACATGCTTCCTCATTTTACCTTAGTGTAATACCCTTACAGAGTCAATGTGCTGAACCTTTAAGAGACCAAAGGAAATATAAAAGTATTAAAATAGTTAAAGATACTAGGTCACACAAGAGACTCCTTCATGAAGTCTTGGACTTAAAAGTTTTTAAAGTAGGAAAAGGAGACTCTACTTTATGAAGGCAATTAAAAAATGATAAAATGACTAATTTTTGGAGTGGACCAGAGCGACAGCTCCTGAATCTGTTAGACAGTGTCAATCACAAACACTTGATGGATACTGCTAAAAAGAGTGGTGACCTGTAATGACAGAAGAACTGCTTTATATGTAGTTGACTCTCTGAAATGAGAGAAAGAACCAAAATGACAACTGAATGTGTGTTATGACTAGTTCGTGAGAAAGTGATGAATGGATAAATGTATCTTCTGGTTGTCTGAATTCCCATGAATACTTGTTGCATATTTTAATTTCCAAACCAAAATGTAATTTTTATATAACAATGAAAAAAACTTTTGGAAATATCAACTGTTGTAAAATTCATTTGTAAAATCAACATCGATATAAAAGGTTTTATCAGATTAGGGAGAAAACTATTCTAAGGCATAAGTGTTCCATGTTGTAGACTTACATGCTGACAATACTCCAAAAAACCATGTGGTTTTGAACATTTTCTTTACACAGTTTGAGTGACACTTTTGAAATTCTAAAATAAAATTAAAATGGCCATTAAAAAACAAGTAGTTTTGGCATTTATTAGGAACCTGATATATTTTAATGGAAATATTTAATCTATTATCCTTTTTCAAACTTTATCACTACTAGTTCTCATCTGTAGTTCATGTTTTCCTAATAATAACACATTCTTTATTGAATTATAGTTCATGACATTAAGAACAAAAATTTTGCCTTTGGCTATTACCTAAGAAAGGCAACTAAAAAGTACTATTTCTATACATTTAATTAGAGAAATTATTTAAATTATTTTAAACTTCATGCGAATTGAGACAAATCAGAAGATATATTTTTTTATTAAAGTTATTCTCTAAATGAAAGCCTTATAAATAAAGAAGGAAGTGAACAAGTTGCCTTTTGAAGTCTAACTCTGCCCATTGCTAGATGTGTGAGTTAAGGCATAACATTTAAGTTCTTTCTTTTTCTAATTAGTAAAATATGAAGTATGTTAACATCTTCAAAATACTTTTTATAAGGAACAAATGACATGCGTTAAAATGTTAGGCACAGCATTTGGAAAGTGGTAGTAGATGTTACTGGAAAAACAATCCTTTTTTTCCCCCTTTTAAACTTTTTTCCTTATATTCAGTTTTTATTACAATTTTAAGTACATTATATTTTCCAAAGTGAAACATGGGATTTATGATATATTTGATTTCACTTCAAGTTAATCTAAACTACAAGATTGTTTGAACAATATATTCTATTCTGATCCATCATAATAAAAGACTACACAAAATATGAATTTGAAATCTTTGAGAATTCAAAGATATAAATGGAAATCTTTTGTGAGAAATAACTAATCCAACTCTCTTTGGTTTAAGTGATTTCTGGAAATAGAAGAGAATAGGCTACTCTTATTTGCCTAGTATTCTTGTGGGTAAATTATACCTCCACAATGAAATCAGAAGTGGCTTGTTCTGCCAAGAATGTAGCTTTCCCAAGGTCAAGAAAGGAGACAGTTGCTTTAGCATATTTCCTGACTGAAGTGCATGCTACTTAGCCAAATTAAGAACTTCACATTTTAAGAGAGCTTTGTTTGATACTGATATATAGGAAATAAAGAAATTATTTATCTGCCTGAAAAGATATGGCTCCGGAATGTCAGAGAAATGACCCCTGAAAAATCCTGCTTTCTATAAAAGCGATGAAAACACTGGCAAAAAATCAGCAGAATTGACATTTTCAGAACTGGGGAAATTAACCAAAGGTTTGCAATAATCCAGAAAGTTTTATTCAATAACAGCTTGATGTTGGTGTGAACAGCAAGTTCTACAGAGTTTTAACTGCTCTTCTCCTGTCCTCTTCCCCCATCACTGAGGCAGTCTTAGAAATGGCACACAATCTCCAGGAAACCCAGCAGCTAAGCAGTCACTGGTGGGCAAAACAAGCTGGTGCTCCTTTAAAGCTCTATTCCTATAGAATTGTTGCTATTTTAATTGTCTGACATTTTCCAGAAGATTTCACTTTCAAGGCTTGAATATATCTGAACTCAGTTCACTCAGGAAGACAAAAACAAAACAAAATAAAAACAAGCAAGCAAACAAACGAAAACCCTGCAGGATATTTGTTGAAAACAAATGTGAAAGTAGGAAGTCAGGGGCAAGCCTAGGGCTGTACACATGCTCAGGAAAGATCTGAGAACTTTTTCTGAGTTCTTGCCTCTAGGTGACCTTGAGGCTCTGTTAAAAACTGAAAGTGCTAAACATTGCTTTGGGTATTCTGAGTCTCTGGAAACAGTATGGAGATTCCTTAGAAAACTTGGAATGGAACCACATTGGACCCAGCTATCTCACTCCTCAGTCTATACCCAAAGGACTTAAAATCAGCATACTACACTAACACAGCCCCATCAATGTTTATAGCAGCTCAATACACAATAGCTAAACTATGGAAGCAACCTAGATGCCCTTCAATAGATGAATGGATAAAGAAACTTGCTATATACACACAATGGAATATTACTGAGAATTAAAAGAGAATAAAATCATGGCATTTGCAGGTAAATGGATGGAGTTGGTGAATACTATGCTAAGTGAAGTAAGCCAATCCCAAAAAACTAAAGGTTAAATGTTCCCTTTAATAAGTGGGTGCTGATCCATAATGGGAGTGGGACATGGGAAAAATGGAGGAATTTTGATGGGGCAAAGGAAAGGGAAGGGTGGGGAAGGGGTATGGGAGCAGGAAAGATGGAAGAATGAGATGGACATCATTACCCTAGGTACATGTATGACTGCACATATGTTGTGATGCTACATCATGCACAACCAGAGAAGTGAAAACAGAGAAATAAAGAGTTGTGCTGCAATTTTACACAATGAATCAAAATGCATTCTGCTGTCATATATATCTAATTAAAATAAATTAATTAATTTTTAAAAAGCTGAAAGTGGAGGACAGGCCGAATTACCAAGTGTCTGGCTGCATCTTGAAGGTAGGCCTGGATACAAACACAGAACCCATCCCTAAAGGCTGGGAGACTTTCCTTCTGGATAATTAAGGAAATTTTTCTTCACTCGTTAGATGACTGCTGAGCTGACTGAGCAGAAACTGAGGTGCAAACCTGACAAAGAATATGGACTTTCCAGAATATTCCAGGAAATTCATTAACAAACAACAGCAACAGCAAGAAGCAGCGGCTGCCATGATAAGCACTGGGAACAGGAAGGACAATCTGATTTGCGGTGTCGATGCATCCTTTTATTTAACATGTCCATTTTTCAACAAGAACAACAACAACACATTGCTAGATGTACAAAGAAACAGGAACAAAGAAATAAACATGGGTGATAGAAACTATTTCTGAGGAGGCCAAGAGGTCACATGTAGTAGCCAGGTACTTTGATTTTAATTCACTCATATAAATTTGGATTTACTGCATTCAGAAATGTCCCCCCACCCCCAAATCCATGCCCACAAAGAAACTCAAAATGTGAGTTTATTTGAAAATAAAAAGTCTTTGCTTATACAAGTAATTAAGATGAGATTGTAATGTACATGGGCCAATCCTAATCTAATAAGACTGGTGACTTGATTAAAAGAGAAATGATACATAGACCCACATAGACACCACAACACACAAGACAGAGGAGAGCAGGAGTGAGGCAGCCCAAGGGAAGGAATGCCAAGGACTGCCAACTAGAGGAAGCTGGAAGAGATGTGCAATGCCCTGGAGCCTTCACTTGGCTATGAACTTCTAGCCTCCAGAGCTGTAAGAGAATGAATTCCTGTTGCTTTAAGCACTCCCTTCTGTGGTAGTTTGTTACAGCAGCCCTAGGAGGTTAATGCTGTGCTTGCTCTAAGGCCTAAAGATTATTGTGTCTAAAAAAATGAAAGTATGACAATAATATTGATCAGATGTAGATGACTAGTGAGAAGCCAATTTTTTTTTTAATGTACAGATTCTGTAGTTGAAAAATACATGAATTAAAATGAAAAAAAATCACTAGAAAGCATAAATAGGAGCTGGGAGGAAAGTTTATCAAACTGGAACATAAATCCATTGAGATTATTTATTGTAAGTACCTGAAAGAAAAAAAAGAATGAAGAAAAATAGAATTAACCAAGAAGCAAACTCTTAAGTATGATACACTCCTATATTCCCACACAACATTATTAGAGTCAATCTTTTGGAATCCAAAGTTAAGAGAGAATCTTAGAATCAGCAAGGGAAAACTGACTCACGATGCACAAGCAATTTCCAACAAGATCTAGAGATGAGTTCTCTTCAGGTTACACAGAGGCGAAAGACAATGGGCTGAGATAATCAAGAGAGAGCAGACTGTCCACCAAGCAGTCTGCATTCAACAAAAATGACCCTTCAAAAAGCCAAAAAAAAAAAAAAATCAAGACTGCCCAGAAAAATAACAACCAGGAGAACTTGTTGCTGACAGATCTTCCTTATAAGAAACACTAAAGCTAGTTTTCCAGGCTGAAATAAAAAGGCATTAGTCAGTAATTCTAATCCACATTAATGAATGAAGAGTACTTGTGAACATAATTACATAAGTCCTGAAAATAACAAGATAAATGCATGTTTGTTTACAACTAATTTTTCTCCTGATTCACAATACAACTATATAAATTTGTTAAATTATTATTATAAATATGCCTTGGGATATGTGTACAAAATATAATTTGAGAATAATAGCTCAAAAGATGTGAGAGGGAAGGAGCTTTATAGCCACAAAATTTTTGTAAACTACTTAAATTGCTGGTAATCCTAGATTAGTGTCAATGGATTAAAAAACTGATTCAACTCTAGGCTGTCTATAAGGTACCCTTTTTAGGTGGAAAGACTCAAATAAATTAAAAGGAAAAAGTGGAAAATGATAAACCATACAAGCAGGTAATCCAAGGAAAACTGGAGTGGCCATACCATTCTCTGGTAAAGTACTTAAAAGCAAAAATTGCTACTGAAGAAAGATATCTCCTAATTTAAAAAATAGTCAGTTCGTCAAGAAGATAAAACATATGAACCTACCAACAGAGTTGTCAGGTGCATCTGACAATTGAAGGGAGAAAGAGGAAATTCAATGACAACAATTTCAATTTCAATAATGGATACACAACCATAGAGCAGTTCAAACCAGGAATAGAAGGTCTGAAACAAACTGTAAACCCAATAGACCCAAGAAGCGTTTATAGAACTCTCCATTTAACACTAGCAGAATATTTTCAATGTATACAGAACATTTTCCAAAATAGACAAAAAATACATAAAATCTTGTTTAAATTAAAATTATTGAAATCATACATTATGATCTCTGACTACTCTAGAATGTGAAGAGAATTCAGTACCAGAAGAATGAAAAATTCACAAATATGTAGAAATCAACACATTTCTAAGTAAGAAAAAGATTAGAAGAGAATTATAGTTAATTCTTTGAAGTAAATGAATATAAAAATTACTATATGATATCAAATCTTTGGATTGGGGTGTAGCTCAGTGGTAGACCACTTGCTTAGTATGCATAAGGTCCTAGGTTCAATCTCTAGTAACACACACACACACAAAATATATATATAATATCAATTCTTATGGGATATAAGTAAAGCAGTGCTGAGAGAGAAATCTATAGCTATAAATCTCAATATTATAGATAAAAAATCAATCATTTATTTTTTCTATTTTTAGAAACTAGACAAAGAAGAGATTGAATTCATAATTTTAAGGCTATGAACAAGGAAAATGCTGTATCTAATCATTTTCCTTGACAAATTGTAGCAAACATTTAGAGAATTGACAGCATACCTTCACAAACTCTTCAAAAACTAGAAGGAGGAAGAAGCACTCCTCAACTAATTCTGTGAGGCTAGAATGAAGCACTCCTCTCTCTAATAAGGAAATAAACCACAACAAATCATCATAAAAAATTTCTAGAGATCAATCTCTTTTATGAATAGAGATACAAAAATCCTCAACCAAATTCAGCAACATACAAAATAAATTAATATCCCATGTTCAAGCAAGATGTATCCTAGGAATGCAAGGTTGGTTTGCCATATAAATATCAATCTATATACTATCATGTTAGCATAATAAACAACAAAATATTTATCCCCTCAATAGACATGAGAAAAATAGACAAAAGCCAATATCTTTCATCATTATAACACTCAATAAACCAGAAATAAAAATGTACTTGTTTCATCTAATAAAGACCATCTTCAATGAAACCTTCAATTAGTCTCATAATGATTGAAGTCTAAAGTCTTCCTGTGTAGTATTAAGAACAAAGGAAAAAGATGTTCCTCAACAACATATCTATTTAACATTGTAAAGGAAATTCTAGCTAGTGAAACAAGGAAAAACACCATGAAGAAAACTATCTCTATTTGTAGATGACATGATCATGTTTGTAGGAAATAGTCAGGACCCCATACACATACTAAAACAGCAAATAAATTAAAAGATTACAGGATACAAAATCACTGTACATAAATCAGTTGTATTTATACATAATGGCAAATAATAATTTTTAAATAAAATTAAATAAACAATTCCATTTTTGTTTTATAAAAGAATAAAATAAAATAATAAAGAATAAAAAATAAAATAAGGAATAAAATATAAAATAATAAAAATTTTATAAAAAAATAAAATATTTAGAAACATTTAACAAAAAACTTATGCACTGGAACTACAAAATATCATTGAAGAAAATTACTAAAGATTATATCCCTTGTGTTTCTGGGTTAGAAGTCTTAATATTGGCAAGATGTATCTTCCCTATTAGTATTCCAATAGGATTTTTTTTGTCAAAATTGACAAGCTAGTCCTAATATTCATATGGAATTGCCAGGAACCCACAACAACCAAAAACAATTTTGAAAAAAAAAAAAAGGTAGGACTCCTTTATCCTGATTTAAAACTTGCAAAGCTATGGTAATCAAGAATATGTTGTACTTGTATGAAGATAAACAGAAAACAACAACATAGACTGAGAGTTTAAAACCTTGACACAGAAGATTAATCCAATTTTCATAAGGGTCTGAAGGCAATCCAATGGGGAAAGACTAGCCTTTAAATAAGTGTGTATCACACAAATGAATTTTTACATGCAAAGGAATTAAAGTGAATTTTTACTTCATATAATATACAAAAATCATTTCAAAATACATATGCTAAATTATAAAGCTCTTAGAAGGATTGAGATGTAAATCTTCCTCATCTCTAACAAACAAGTGTTAAAAGACATAACACTGAAAACATAAATAACAGCAAGAAACAGATAAATTGAGCTTCACCAAAATTAGAATGTTTGTACATTAAAGAGCAGTATAAAGAAAATGAGAAGATAACTCTCCTAGAATGTGAGAAAACATTTGCATATCATATATTAGATAAAGCCTTTTATTCAGGCTGTATAAAGAATACTTGTAGCCTCACAATAAAAAGGCAAATAATAAAAATGGACGAAGGATTTAAACATATATTTCTTTAAGGAAGCTATACAAATGCCCAATAAGTACATTAAAAGATGTTCAACGTGATTAATTGTTAGGAGAATGTCTACAAAATAGCCGTGAAAACACTTCATACCTGCTGGTGAAATCTCTGGTTACAAGTGATGATTCCTGCTTCCTCACATGTTGAAGTATAACATTAGAGAAGCATGCCGAAGCAAGCATATAAAGCTGGGTTTATTTAAAAAAAGTAACATAGATTTCTCCTGGATCCCAAGAAGTGAGAGCATTCTGCCTTTTCATATGTCCTAGGCTTACTTTGTTCTTCTGCCCTCTTCTCCTCATCTCTCTCCTTCCTGTGTATGTGACTAGGCCCAGGAGATACTCCAGTATATGGCCAAAAGGTGAGAAGAAGATTGACAAAGGAAGGGCCAAATGGAGTGATCTAGGCAGGAAGGGGGCCCTGGGTGCATTAATTAATAACTTTTATAGCTCCCTGTAAGGAGGGATAATCCCTGGCACAGGTTACCTTAGCAACAGGTTGGAGCCTGGGCAGCTTATCTGGATAAGGGTGGAGAAAGGGCTCTGAAGGCATTAACATTTCTTTTTATTTATTTATTTATTTTTGGTGGTGCTCGGGATTGAACACAGGGCCTTGTGCATGCAAGGCAAGCACTCTACCAATTGAGCTATATCCCCAGCCCAAAAACTCTTTTTTTTTTTGGACACAATATCTTTTTTAAATTTTTATGGGGTGCTAAGGATCAAACCCACTGCCTCACACATGCCAAGCAAGCATTCTACCACTGAGCCACAATCCCTCCATTCTCTGGGTCTGACCCTTGCCTATCTGCCTGTCTAATTCTGGCTTCACTGGGATGACTATAATCAAAAGACCTACAGTAATAAGTGTGAAGAAAGTGTTGATGCTCATTGTTGTTGGCATAAAATGCTGTAACTTCTTTGGAAAATGGTCTGGCCGTGAGTCAGATGGCAGAATGTGGAGTTGCCATAGCACCAAGCAATTCTCCTACTTCTACTCAAGAGATATGAAAACAAATGTCCAAAGAGAAGTTTGTACAGGAAAGTTTATAGCAGCATTAGTTTTTGTAATAGTCAAAAGGTGGAAGCCATGAAAAGTCTGTTAACAAATGCATGGATAAATAAAAATGCTGTAGAGCTTAGGGTAGAGTATCATCCAGCAGTAGAATAAATGAAGTTCTGATCCATACCGAAATAGGAGTGGAGCTTCAAAAGCACGTGAAGAGAAGAGCTAAAAGCTTTTACATGCAATGTCCAGAAATGGTAAATCCATAGATGGAAAGTAGACGAGTGTTTGGCAGGGGCTGTGGGGAGGTAACAAAGAGGAACTACTTGGAATGGGGCTTCTCTTTGCAGTGTGGATGTTTTGGGAATCCCAGTGGTTATGATGCACAACTTTGTGAATAGGCTAAAAGACACTGAAGCATGAACTTCAAAATGGTGAATTTCATGGTATGTTTTTATCTAAGTAAAAAATGCTGTATATGACAAAAAATTAAAAAAATAAAGCCATGAAGTAGAAAAGCAGACTTTGCCAATTTTGCCTAGAAATTGACATATCTAAATATAGCACTTATTTTTCCCAGGAGCAATTCGAGTTCTGACTTCCTATATTTCAAGCAACCTCAACTTTGAAACAAAATCCACAATGGCGTATATATTACACAATCATTTGTTCAAAAGATGTTGTTTCAGTTAAGCCAATGAATCTTTAATGTCCATTTATTTATGTAATGGTGGTGAAATCTCTCCAAGACTTTCAGCTTTTATCATAATAAGATTTGACACATTTGGGAATTTCCTTATATATTTTTCACAATCCCTTACTTTACCCTTTCAACAACATTTTGAGTTGAACTCAGGCATTTTTCTTCTCATTTTATGTGTGGGAATGGAGAACTTAAGGATTTTATCAATATTGTGTAATAAACCAATGATGGAGACAGTATTATATTCTATCTAGGCCGTTACTTCTAAAAGTGTTTTCGAAACAAGTAGAAGGGAGAACCAACACAAACAGAAGTGCTCATTTTAAACATATTGACAACACTTTGTATTAGGTCAAAACATCAGGCTGATCTGTACTTTCATCCCAGGGAATGAAATATTCCTTCAACTTTATTTTAATTTAATTTTATTTCTGGTACCTGGGATTGGACCCAGGGGTGCTTAACCACTGAGCCACATCCCCAGCACATTTGTTGCTTTTTATTTCAGACAGGGTCTCACTAAGTTGCTTAGGGCATTGCTAAATTGCTGAGGCTGGCTTTGAACTTGGGATCCTTTAGCCTCAGTCTCCTGAGCCTCTGGGATGACAGGCATGTGCCACCTTGCTAGACTCAAATTTCTTCTTAAAGCCCTCTTTCTCTGAATGGTTTGAAGAACCTTCAGTAACTATCAGCTCTGCATTATGAAACAGAATGTTCACATCATCCTGTTACTCTTTAAAAAAGGCATTTGGACTCTGCATAGCTCACTGGTTAAAATAGGTTAACATGCAGGCCATTAATCTCTGTTTATAGAAAACAGCAAGAGAGATGGAGAAGTAATTATGGATAAAAATAGAACAGATTCCTTAACAGAGGAAATTAAAGACCTTGGCTGAAACCTGGCCTGTTGCTTCCACACTGTCCTGAAGTGACAAACAGGATATTGACAGGAGACACTGTTTAAGCCAGGAGCCAGACCGAAGTTAGACTGGCAGTTGTTTTTCTTATCAGTAGCCTTTTCTATGCCACATAGATTTCCTTGGCTGTGCCATCGGAATCTCTGACTGGAACTGAAGGAACACAGCATCTGTTTGAACGCTGCTGATCCCCTGACTGTAATTGGATCAACTGACATCACCCAGTGAGCTGGGCCCTGTGAAATGCCTGGCAACCCAGCTCCACCCTTGAGTCAGAGCTCTGTAATCCCTGGAGAGGAACAGCCATCAATGTGCTCTGCGTGACTCATGCAGCTGCTATCTGGAGACAGTTGCTGGCTGCAGGACCCCAGTCTACTCCTTAGAGTTACTTTGCCTTATTTCCAAAGGTATTTTGATTTGGACTTGGAAAAAAACAAATGAGAACAAAGTGGGAAAAAGAATTTGTTCCTTATCCTGAAAATGAGGATCTTTGGAGAGTGCTGTGCAGCTTCTTTAGAGTGGTCTGGGAGCTTGCATTTATAGGGAACACAATGACCCAGGAAACAAAGAAGTCAGAAACTGGAAGGAGGAAGAAATAAAAGTCACACTAGTTGGGGTAGTGTGCAGGAGGTTAACCTAATTATAGTCAAAACATGTTTATTTGTGCCAATCTTAAATGCAATAATGTTTTAAATGAGGCCAAATGATCTTATTCAGTTTTTTTCTCTGAAAAGCCTGCTTCAAATTAATGTTTTGAAGCTTTTGATTATTAAAACTTGTGTGTGACAAATTAAAAAAACATTTCTGAGAAAATATAAGAAAACTACACCAGAAATGCTTCCATCATTTAGCAGTTTATTATTGGAAAACCACATTTTCTTTCTGAATAAGTGTTTGTAAGATACAGCAGCAGTTAGAGAACTATATAAGCATGAATGATATGCGTTTATTTGAAGTCACAAATCTGTCCACACTTGGTTCCATGGAGAGAAATTGAGAATGAGTTGGAGGGAAGGAGTTAAAAGCAAGTGGGGCTGAATGCATCTGCGGTAACCCAAATATCAAACAAGGCTTATGGACATACGGGATCCGACAGAGTCCTGTTCTCCTTACCAAGTGTATTCTCAGCATCATGTAAACTTCAGCTTACTTTGTGTGTTGGAGTTCAAAGGCGCCAAAGCACACTGGCAGACAGAATGGGCACAGGAGATGATTTGCATGTAAGCCAGGAACAAATAAGAGGAGCATGGGATTGTTGGCATGCTCAGACACTGGAGTTGGGAAGCACAGAGCAGCACCCGGCAGGCACTGAGGGAGGAAAATCAAGGAGGTCAGTTGCGCTGAGACTGTGAGCCATAGGTCAGAGTGAAAAACAAATATGCAATAGCCCAGCCCTGGGCACTTGATGCAGGGAGAGTGGTGTGTCCCTGCAGCCTCCTGGGGGAAGAGTGGGAGCCCCTGACTAGGTGGAGACTGCATGTGAAGTCCTCTCCGCGTGTCTGTACAGCTGAGCTGGTATGCAGCCTTCTTGTCCACATGAGCATTTCTTTTACATACCTGCCAAAGAATAATTTTTTTTCCTGGAAATTTTGAGAAGAGAGATTAAAACAAAAACAAAAACAAAAAAGCCCAAAGACTAAAAGAAGCCAGGGCAACAATCAGCACTCATTGTCAGTTGGCTCCTTCGGTTGCCACAGAGGGGGAGGGGGTTGGTGCTAGGATTATCAATTCATAGCAAAATTATAATTGTTGATACAATCACAGTCACATATAGGTCATAAAGTGACTTTCTACATAAACTTCCATCTGAGATAGATCTTTAGTTAATTAATTGAAAGGAGTGCATTGCATAATTGTATTTTTTTGGCTATTTTGTTCACAAAATGTTTTGTTATTTCAAGAGTAACATGAGCAAAATCTTGTTTTGCATCAAACAAAGTGGTTTAGTTGGCCTAATATAACTTTTGTTTGTTGAATCATTTATTCTTTTCTGTGATTGGATACAAAATTCAGCTCCCAAACCATCTCACGTAAGCATCACACCTGACCCTCAGCAGGCCCTTCCTCACCTGTTTCTAGGTTCAGCCGAGCAAAGGAAGCCATGATTTTCATAGGTCTACCAAGGTTCAGAGGCATGGAGAGACTGAGACGGACTGAGGGAGGGTTTGGGGTTTGTGTCTATCTTGAGAACCAAGCATGCTTGGCCATGGTACACAGGTTAATAGATCAACCTCCTTAACAGAGGATTGCCCAAGATCACGTGAGTATTCTGTCATTCCCAGTCAGAAATAAAGCACCCTTTTTTTTTTGTCTCTTAAAACCTCTTCTTCTTAATTGACATGATGGAAAGGTAGAGAGACTCTGCATTCATCTACAGGAAAAGATGCATTAAGAAATGACATCCATTTCTAGATCAAAAGCTTATGGTGACGTCCACTCAACATGAGTGATGTCAAAGGCAGTGTTGGTGATTCTCTTAGTTTGCCCGCACACAATATTGACGTTCCCACCAGGCAACTGGGTACAACTTCATGGCTGAGAGGAGAGAAGGAAGCTGAAGCCCAGCTTAATGATTCTAACTCAGTGGCAGTGAGCTTTTGTGGGCACTGGTTGTTTGCCATGGGCTCTACTCATTTCATAACCTTTTCATAAGATTCATCTCATCTGATCCAGGACCTCAACTTTTGCAGTCAATAGAGCATTGGTCCACAGCAAATGTGGCTTACTGAACCCACCTGAGAAAAGCCTTCGGGAGCTTTACTCCAGAGTGCCACACATGCCAGGAACAGCAGACAGACCTAGGACGAGGTGAGCATGACAAGCACATGAGTATGTGCTTGTGGTTCTAAGTGACACATTCCTGCTTGTCTCTGAAGCTCCATCCAATATAGATCTGAATTGTATTAGATGAACTAATTTTAAATTAATTATCTCAGCTTTTCAAAACAGGTTTAAGTATATGGAATTAAAAACAAAACAAAACAAAACAAAACCTCTGTACCAAGTTTCAGTGTTTCAGTATGTAACAGATGATATCCCAGAAACCAGGCAGCTGACACAATAGCGTTGCTTGATCAGTGCCTCCTAGACTAGTGGCCACTGTCCGTGGGTATGCGTGTGCTTCCTAGAGTAGTGGCCACCATCCGGGGGTAAGTGCAAACCAAACTTACTCTCAGACTATTTTTACATTTGTTTGTTTTTGTTTTCTTTTCACTCCTATTTATGTCCTAGATTATGACTATTGGTACAGTTATTTTAATCTGGTTATGGGTAAGTTAAGATTGTATTTATGACATTGCCTGCTTTGTCTTTTAAATAAACCCACATAACTGGATTCAATAGGACTGTCAAGAGGATATCTAAGAAAGGAATTTAGCTTCAATGTCTTTTACTAACTGTAAATAAATTGCTTGTGAGACTATAGATCTGAAGACTTCACTATATCAAACCTGGCTAAATTCCAGAAATGCTGAAATAAATGCTAACAATAATAAAATTTGAATGTGTCAATTTTTAAAACAAACTGGAGCTTCAAAGGGAGACAAAGGTGTATGAGTTGTAGAATTAAATGTAAATGTTAGTCACATGTTAATGTTGTTTTTAAAACTAAGTGACCAGGCAGCAATACTTGAAAAAGCATGTTTGTGTGAGATTCTCTGTGTGTGTGTGTGTGTGTGTGTGTGTGTGTGTGTATATATATATATATATATATATATAGAGAGAGAGAGAGAGAGAGAGAGAGATAGTACATAGGCATCTCATATATGGTATATATACTCACTATATTGTGTATTAAAACAGGTTAAAAACTACACAAACATATATATACTTACACATATATACAAGCATACATACTTAGATATATGCTTATGATTGATATTTATATGAATATCTATGTATGTATGCTTGTATATATGTGTAGTATATTAGCATTATTAATATTAATAACATATGCTGATATTAATAGAATTAATAAGATATGTGATTAATATACTTTTATATAGACTAAATAATATATATATTTTTTAGTATATACTATTTTAATATATACTCTACTAATATACTTTTAAAGAAGTGAAAGAAATCTAATTCCCTTTCTATGTGTACATCTAAGGATGATTTCCATATTTTTTTCTGATTGTATTGCATTAACTGTGATCAAATATTCCTTAATTTTGGTCATGTTTCTCAGAGTAGAGCCTGATGGTCTCCAGCCTCAGCATTCCCTGAGGTTGTAGCTCAGAATTTTGTAATTTTATAAACAACAGTTTCTCTAAAGATATTCCTCGTAGCAAAGACTGAGAATCACAGGGTAGAAGGAAGGATGGCAGGAGGAGGCAGAGGTGCCGAAGCCTGTTGATTGCCTTGGCAGTGCCCTCCCATAGGAGCTAGGTCCTTTGAATGCAGCCATATGCCGCTTTCAGAATGCTCAAATCAGGATTTCTTGTCTGTTCTCTTAGTTCCTTTGAAAAAACAATTTTTACCATGTAAAATTAACAGAAATTCATTGAAAGAGATTTGGGAAATAATGGGAATAAAAAGATGTCATATACATTTATGAATACATCAAAATGAACCTCAGCATCACATATAACTATAAAGTACTAACAATAAAAAAATTGGAAAATACCAAAGTTATAACAACAAAAGCAAAGACAAATATAAGCCACTCAACTTCCATTACCAAGGAATAAATATTACAATAATTTTTAAAATTTTCTTATATACATTTTATATATGCATACTGAAATATATCACAAAACATATATAATATGTACATGGCATACTAAATTATATATATACACATGCATTATATCATATACATATACAGTTTCAAAAACTCAGATTTCTTTGAAATATTCAATTACAATTCTGGATTTGTTTTTGGTTACTATACTTTTTTTTTATTGGTTGTTCAAAACATTACAAAACTCTTGACATATCATATTTTATACATTAGATTCAAGTGGGTTATGAACTCCCATTTTTACCCCAAATACAGATTGCAGAATCACATCGGTTATACATGGTTACTATACTTTTAATGAAATAGTAAACAAAGTTCATGACAAAAGGTATCCTGATTGCAATGGCTACAGTTTGGGGAAAGAAAAAGACTAAGATATCTCTCTTTTTTTCCAGCACAATCTGGATCCCATAGACTAGGAGTAAGTTCATTACAAACTCACATTCAATCCCACTGTTATGCTGTTGGAAATAGCCTTAACCAATTCAAGGATGTCTAAGCCAGTTTTCAAGTACCAGCATATCTCCACTGTGTGTAAGCTCTCTTATGTGCACATTAAAAGGCTCACTTTTTGCCTTAAAAAATTCCATCTTGAGATTTCCTATCTTTCTTTTTCTATTTTCTGTAGTATTTTCTTAGAATGTTTTTCCATCTTTCTAATTCCCTATTGTTTAACTTGGAAGGTTCTATTCTCAGACTGCCAAGAACTAACAGAAATTAAATCAGTTATGTTTTTTTATGCTCTTAATAAATATTTTTGGAGCATTATACTCAATCTAATTTGTGGAGAAAGGGTGAATAAGATGGACTCAGTGACGCCTTCCCAGCTACTGCACCAATGCTATTCTTGAAACTCTGTGGCTGTGAAGGGGGGTTTTTCTCCAAGACTTTCATCTATATTAAAACAAAAGAGAACAAAACAAGACAAAACAAAAACAAAAAACCAAAACAACAACAACATAAAACTTACTTTCAATGCCACTCAGTGGTGGATACCAATTCTAGCAAAATTTCAATCCTCTAGGAAGACTACAAATATTTGTCCCTGTGTTATGCTCAAGGTTAAGAAGGCTAGGGCTCTGTCCTCTTGTGGCCTATTTTTTAAAAAAATTACGAGTTTTTTAAAAAAACCTTCTACATTAATTGGGCCAATTAATTTAATTCAAATCAACTTAATTCAAATGACATCATATTAAAGCCAAGGATTTTACTAAATTGTGAACAAAGATAAAAACAAAAAGTTCTTAGTTAAGATTTTTAAAAAAAGACTAAAAGGTTAAAAACAAAAAGAGTTGCTACCCTTCAAATAATGCTAGAAAATTGAATATCTACATAGAAAAAGTAGATGTCTACCTCACCTCATATAAAAATAAATTTCATCTATTGCAAAGTTAAAAACAAAACTTTTGAAAAAAAGTTTGTAAAAAACAAAACTTTAATATTGAAAAGAAAAAATATGTATAAAAATATCCCATTATATCCACAGGGGAGAGAAGAATTACTTAAAGCCAACCATAAAGTGAAACCACAAATTATAAGAGCAACAAATAAATACAGTTTAATATATTAAACATTTGGCCAAATGTTTCATAATAAAGAAAATAAACAAATCGTGAATGGAAAATATTGATAATGCATGTATACAGAGTGAATCAGTAATCAAATTATTTAAGATTTTTCCATAAATCAAGAAAAGACCAAAAAAGGTTACAAAATCTTGAAGGACCAGAAAAATTCACAGAGAATTTCTAATGTCCAGTAAACAGGTAGCAATGTTAAAATAGTGGTAAAAAATAAATAATGGTATGCCTATCAGCAGAATAGGTGAATATATTGTTACATGATCATAGAACTGTAATATATTATTCCCTGGATTTTTGTATTCTTGAAAATTCTTATTAAAGTAGTCTTGTCTTTCTAACAATTTAAATAGAACTGGTAAAGATTGTATTAAGTATAATTTTGTTTACATTTTGTCAAAGCAATGTCTTGTGGAAAACATAAAAACTTAATTAAATTAACTAAATTGATATAAATAAAATGACTTCTTCTGTCAAACAGCCCGCTGCACCTGAAATCTTAGGCATTTCTGTGGATAAAGGGAGAAAACTAAATGGAAATAAAGTTGCTTCATAATTGCAAATTTGTGTTTGAGTAAAACATAAATATTGGAGAGTTAATCAAGTATTCAGAGGTAAAGAAAGATAATTCCTAGAAAATGTGAACCACTATGAATGGACACAATGACAATGACATTCATACCCCAGTCTGGAAGTTTAGTGAGACGGTCAATGGGGACTTCTAGGGGAAGAAGGTAAGTCTATGCTGTAGAGGACAAGAAGAAAAAAGGCAGCCACGGAATGAGACTATCTTCCAGAATAATAGATCAGACCTCTTTCACATTTAGCAACTTTTTATAGCTCCCAATATTCAGTTTCTCTTCTCTTCTCTCTCTCTCTCTCTCTCTCTCTCTCTCTCTCTCTCTCTATATATATATATATATATATATATATATATATATATATATATTCCTTTCACTCACACATAAAACACAAAAATATACACATTAATGGAGCGACATGGTATTTCAACATGTTTATGCATTCAGTAATGTTTCAGTCAGGTTAAAAATATTCATCTCCTTAAACATTCATCTTTTCATTACAGCAAAATCTAATGATCTATATTTTTAATTCAGTAATTGTTGGGTAGCAAATTTGATAGGACAAAAAAAAATACCATTGCAATCTCCAATGCTCTTGCATAGATCATTTCTGAGACTTGGTCCCTGTCCTAATCTCCAAGCTCCTCCATGTCCAAGTTGAGCAGAATTGACAAAAAGATTTGATAAACTCCTCCAATACTTTAGTTTAAATTTAAAACAAGTTCTTGTAATGAGCTCACAAGTATGTCTTTTAATATCTTGAAATTCATATGGCAGATTTTGAATCCTGAATTTTAGGGATGACTCAGTGTTACAGGAAGCTAGGACTTTGGGGTGGGGCAAGCAAGTCATTCCACCACACAAGTGACAAGAGATGGAATGTCCTAATCTTTTAATTATTGGTTGTGAATCAAATCAGTTGCACAAAGTGGGAGACTTTTACGATATTATTTGTTCTACTGCCATAGGCAGGTACACACAGCTCTGGTGTTGCTGGTGAGGATATTGAGATTGCTTTAACATTATTCTCTACAGTTTACTTATTCATTTGTTTCACTGAGTATGTGGAAAGAATTATCTGCTGCCATTTAGAGATGGATTATATTTCATTTTTATTTTTATTATTATTGAGAAATAATATAAATATTATACACCTTGTCAATCTAGACACCTATTGTTAGAGTCTGTAAACAAGTCAGGATGGCGCCTGGCATTTTGCCAGAGAAATGTTAGAGTCTGTAAACAAGTCTGGATGGCGCCTGGCAAAATGCCAGAGGGAGTGGTTTGTGAAGTAACTCCAGGGAGCCATTAAGTGTGGAGATTCCTTATTGGTTGACTGATGTATCTAGTTTATGCTAATTAAGATAAGCTGTGTGGAATGTATAAATACTGCTCCTGTCCTACAATAAACGGCACCCACTCCTGCTGTATCAATCTACACAAGTCGTTCGTCACCCCCCAGTTATTTTTCTGCAGCCGGACTGCAGCAACCTATGAAATGACCTTGAGTGTGTGGGGGGGTTACTACCCTGACCCTTTCCAAATTTCAGAAGTAGAATCCATTTAACATGTTGGAAAACATCTCTGTCTTTATGAAATAATGTAAGGAGGCTCTTCATTTCTCTGTTCAGTGGTTGGAACTTTCTCTTTTACTTCCCTTGTTTACTTTGTATTAGGGAGAGAGACTTCATCACTGATTTTATGTTCAAATTTTTACATAATAGGAATTAGCGAAGAAAGGCTAATGAGAGCAGTGTTGTCATTTGTACTTGGCAGTCTTGGCCACCTGGGAAGGGGCTAGCCTTTGCAAGTCACAAAGACTTAAAGCTCTACATTTTACTTCTGAGTGAGGACATTGGTCTCTCAAGTCAAGTTGATTATTATGGAATAGAAGCCTAGACTGGGGAAGCTAGGAGAATAGACCTTGACAGTGGGAACTAGCAGGAGCTGAAGGTCTAGGGAGCAAAGGAACTCGCAGCCAAGTACAGAAGGAAGAGCTGCTCCACTGAGAGAAGGCAGCACAGAAGGGCACTTCCTGAGCCACTGAGTCACCCTGGTGTGTTCCTCATACCCAATACCTTTATCTCTTACAGCATACCCTTGCCCCTAGTGGTGAATGAAGAGTTGCTATGATCAATTCCATTTTACCTATTTCTATATAATTCTCTCTCTCTCTCTCTCTCTCTCTCTCTCTCTCTCTCTCTCACACACACACACACACACACACACATATACACACACATATGCATTTGAGTGTTCCAGTATTGACCTAAATCTTTACTCTTGAGTCTCAATGGTTTTCTCCATAAAGTGAGATTTGGAGCCTTTAGAGGTGAGGAGAAGGTGCTAGTGGCAGGTGCAGCTTATAACAGCAATGAATAGCCACCCAGTATAGGATTACAACACTTTTCTATCCTGAAATGTATGAAACCTTGGTGGACTTTGGGCATTTTTTGAGGATCACCCCAAAACATTGCTTGCTGCTTTCATCCAGAAGAGAAAGTCAGTATTGGTACCACATAAGAAGTCACCATCCATTTTCCCAGTGACTCTAGTTTTAAGAAGGGAAAGACCAAGGTCTTTGGAAACCAGAGAGGGAGAAAAATAAGGAAAAGAACACAATAATGTGACTGAAATGGAGCTTTCTGATTGTTCGATATGGTCCAAGCTTTAGAAAGTAGGATAAAATGGTAATCCAGAGAGCTCCTCACCCGTGAAATGAATATTTTTGTGAGCAGGTTTATCTTTTTCAATCAGTTGAGTCAGAATGTGGATTAGACACACGCTTCAGGTGACAGGTGCCAAAACATCCTCAAGATTAACCAAAGGGTGCTGCTTAGCCTTGCAAAGCAAATACAAATCCTAAAACAAACATCTTTCCAGAAGGCACATCTTTACTTTCCACTGACTAACCTTCTATGTTATATTTTTACTTCAAGCATCATGCTGGAGATGTGAAGAGACGTGGCCTGCACAGCTCTATTATTTTCATGTCAGAAGCCTGATTAGAGTGATAGAGAGGTTTATGATGTGTCAGGCTTTCCTGTATAAAAGCCACATTATTTCTAGAGCCATTTAGTATTTCATTCCTAGAATACACCATGATATCAAAACCCGGAGTCCTTTTACTTTTTGTTATATAGGTAAAAAAATAAAAAGAAAACATCAATGTAAAATTTACATAGAAACTGCACAGATGCCAATTAAAATCAGATAGTAGATAAAGTAACCTGGCATTCATCATAATGCTACATGATTTTTCAGAAAAAAAAAATCACAATCAGGTTAAACAGTAGTGTTCCCTCACCCACCCACTCATGGACTCAACCATGCTAGTTATAATCAAAAGACAACTTGTTAATCCTGTCACTCAGCTTGTGATCTGGAAATAAAGGAACAACGGGGAAAAAATGAAGCAACATAATAAAATGACAACAGAAAACACATTAGATAGAGAATCCTGATGAAGAAGAAAATGGAAATGTGCTGCGAATGGATTTTCCAAAACTTAATACTAGGTGGCAGTGTGGTTGGAAGGGCCTCACGCTGTTCCATCCTTAGGATTTTGTGCAGGGTGCACACTAACAGGAGACGGCACCTGTGTTTTCCATAGACACAGTAGTCACTCATAGTGATTTTGCAAGTAAATATACAAATGTCAAAGAAACACAATTTTTGGTTGTTAAAAGCCCTATCATTCAATGAGATGAAAAACAGAATGAACACTGATCTAAGCAGGACAGGGGCTCTGTGGCCACACGCCTCTTCCTTGGCATGACCGGTAGTCCTCGCAACTGCAACAGGTAAGCCACTTCCAGGAGACCTCTGGCCCTACCCTGTGCTGTGTCCTGTACTCTAGAGGAACTTCTGGCAGCTTCTTGAGCAGATGGTACTTTTCCAGGCTGTTCCTCTACATTTTAATCTTAGACAATAGGCTGTGTATGAAATCTTTTCTGACCCTTCGAAGCATCAATTCTTTATTCCTCATCTAGCATTGTGATGATTAATTTCTTGTCTCCATTATCAGGCTATAAGCTCCTTGAAGCCTGAGGCTGGGTTTGCCAACAAGTGGCAATCATAAATATTCCTAGAGTGAAGGAATATGTGTACATGGTGACATTGAAATCAATTTAATTCTGTTGCTTTGTTTGCTTATGCAGACAGTATAGTTACTACAAAACTGTCACCCAGTAAACCATGACCAACATTAATTGGTATCTCCTTTCCTATACACCCATTTATATTCCTGTTGATGTTTCCAAAATAGATAAAAGATCAGGCTGGGGAAAATTCCCATTCCTTAGAAACAAGGGCATGAGAACACATCTGCATTTCTTCTTTCCTGCAAGAGACTTCTACTGTAAAAATAAATTGTTAAGTATGCTTGATGATGAGATCTAGTAAAAATAAGTGAGTTTACCAGAATGTGAACTACAGTTTGAAAGTCAAAGTCATCATTATGTTTGAAATATATATATATATATGTATTTATTTATTTTAAAATAATATAATATTAATGTTAATATTACTATAGATATATTAATATATATTACTTAACAAATTAATATATATTTTGAAATAATATTATATTAATATATTTAAAAATGATATAAAATATATCTTAAACACTTTTACTGTTCTATTTTGATACTTTCATTTTCATTGGGCAATTATGTGTATTTATTAAACTTTGAGTTACAAAAACATGTCACCTAAAATACGTACTAAACTCACTTTCCAGGATAAATGAATATTAATATAATTTTCAACAGAGATGTCTAATAATAATTTTCTTTGTATCATTACTAGTATGATTTTTATATTATTTCTGTACTGGTTTGTATAGATATCAACGGTCCAAAATGATTGTTAATTGTCAAAAGCAAAATTTGTGATCAATTTGATAAAATTCTAACCTACTACTCAAAATGATATGTTAAAAAAATAAAACAAATTGATAGGCAATATTCAGTGGAGGGAATTGTATTTATATTTACATGGTATAAGTTGCTAAATATGCTGACAAAAAATTGAAATTAACATGAATGGGATGTAATTTGCCCACATCAGAGATACCAACAGGGACAAGGAAAGGTAGGTCAGTTGAAGATAGATAAGCAATTAAAAGAGTGTCTTCCTAATAAATATTCAGTTTATGCCTTATTTTCTCCAAGTGTGGCAGAGCATTTAATAGTAAATTGTTCTGAACTTCCATATTTGAAAAATATGCAGTACCCCCTTGGATTTTTTGTAGGAGTTTCAAATTTGGAATTCTTTTACTTTTTTTGGTACATTTAAAGTAATACATGAGTGGTTCCTATTCTCTCTGGGCTTCATTTCTGGCTGATCATGGGAATCACTGATGATGTCCCTCTCAGGGTTGAGACATAGCTATGGTGAAATCCTTCTTGGAGTCTCTGCCGCCATCTGAATGCTCATGACTCCTCCACCCCTCCGCCACAACTGCCTGGGTTAGTTATTTAGATTACATATATCAGAATTAAAAAGATTGAAAAATGTATGGAAAAACATCAACCTATCAAGTCTTAAAAGGTCAGCATTCCACCATTTAATAACTTCAGGAATCAAGTATAAGGAAAATAGTGACGTGCCCAGGTGACATTTTGTGTGTGTTTAGATCCGTTCCATTTTCCAATGTTCTCCCCCATTTTCAGTCAACTCTTCATTTCTGCCATGATGACTTAAAAAATGCCTATAAACTCTTTGAACATCTCTCCCAGATGACTTCTAACTCCCTTCCCCTTGAATATGACAAGGCCTTTGGGGTGATAAGAATAAAGTTGAAATGATACCACTTAACTTCTGAAGCAGGTTCCTTAAAATAGTACACCTTCTGCCTCTCTCTCTCTCTCTCTCTCTCTCTCTCTCTCTCTCTCCCCCACTCACACACACACACACACACACACACACACACACACACACACACACTCTTCCTTTCTCATTTCCCCATCTCCTGGGATCTTGCTTTTTGAGATCGGCAATGATAATGTGGGGAAACCCCACCCTTGTGAGATTAGCCAAGGGTAATATGAATATTTTATTTAATAATATTAATATGTGATTAGTCATGGCAATAAAATAAAAGTGGGTATGATGTGTTTCTTTCCTGTGTAAAACAATGAAAAACCCATGTTTTTTTTCTTTCCTATTGCAAATGAAACATGGGGGCACATTTATAGGACACATTTACGTTTCCTACTTTCGGTGGGTTTTTGAAAGAGTATCAAAGAAACATATACAAGTTCCTGGCTCTTTAGACCTTAACTATTATGCTTTTAAAAGAATATTTTGAAATATCTAACAAGGTGTGAATATTTAAAAATGTAGTCAGAGTAAAAATCTTACAGTCTTCCTTCTGTCTGGTTCCATCGTCTATCCTTTCTTAGTCTCTGAGATAACAGTAGTTTGCTCCAGAAAAAAAAAAAATCAAAAACCAAAAACCAAATGCTGGGCCCTTAAAGCCATTGAAGCAATTGATTTTTCTTCATCACAAACTAATTTTTCTTTTTATATTTTACTTACATTTTTTGAGTCTAAATACAAGATAAATTACATGTTACCTAGATTTTCCATCTTTTGGTGCATTTGAGTCAAGGGTAAAAAAAATTGAAGAATTAGAATGCCTTTCCCATTGCCAAGGACGGAATTCATTAACATTTAGAACTCACTAATTCTATTGATCTTCTGCTGGGAGAAATTGTTTTAAGTTGTTCCTACTTCTACCTCTAACATGTTGGCAAGAGGGAAGCAATCCATAACAGGAGGAGAAAATGTGATCTTCAGCATGTTTAGGACAGAAGAGAGTGGGGAGAGCCCGTGTTTTCTTTCTTCTTTTATTCCAAATTTTTCTTTCTTTTCTTTTTTTTTTTTGCTAAGAAGATGATTATTCTAAATCCCCCTAAACCCCATTTTGTGTGCAACATACAATCAGCAGTAAGCACACTCCATATTTATCCTCGGCTGCATACCTGCTAAGAAAATCCACACAAGCTTCAGCCTTGCTTTTAATTTCTATGGAACTGACTGTTTAGCTCCATTAAGATGGATGACAAAAGAACTATTTTTGGCTCCTCTAAGAAAGAATCATGCTGGAGCCTGTTATTTTCAGTAATCCTGCTGTTCACAGAGAATAGTGCCAACAAAGCCACTTTTTAAAATTTTTTTATCAAGTAACACTAAATTCTCTTACCTCTGTGGGGTTATTCTTTAGTCTATCCACTTGGCCAAAAGTACAACACATCAAGGGTGAACCATCTCTGTTGGTTGTCCGGTTCCAAAAAAAGAAATCCAGGATGCATTGCTTCTTTTGTCTGTCACTCCCCAGATTACATATCTTTAAAACATTTTTCCCCCTGTCCTCAAGTGTTTAACAAAGGTGTCATAGTAGTTTCTCATAATGGGAAGAGATTTGGAAACTTTATTTTCCCTCTTCTTCTCAATCTCTGCTTCCACAACCATAAAATCACTTTTTGTATTCTCAAATTGACTGCTTTCAGCAAGTAAGTTGAGAAAAAATCCGTATGTATTCAAAGTATTAAGATTTCTCATAAAGCCTCATGTGTATCCAAAATCAATAGTATGCATCTAGTAACTACAGTCGCCAGAAGTTAAAATAATTGAAATCTTCAAAACTTGGATAACAAATAGACTGCATCACCTTTAAAGAAAGATTAATTGAAAAGATATTTAGAATGATACGGTGTCAGTAAAGAAAATTGGAATATGTTAGATTGTGGGGGAAACTGGTGACAGGGAATAAGAAGACTTAAAACGTTTGAGTAGTTTAATGGAGGAGATAGTAAAGTATAGTAAATTAATTTCGTGTTTCCATAGAAGAAAGATTTAAGATGAATTTGAAAACAGAGAGATTATGGATCAAAACATTTAAACAATATATCTGCTTTTGTTAAACAGTGAATTCAGAAGCCCTGGAAAGTGGTGCACACTTGTCAAGTTCAAGGTGAAGCTAAGGATTTCTCCAGGTGTGAGAAGAGCTCTTGCTCAGGGCAGGAAGCATGCATCACCCTTTACTCTTCCTTGTTCCTCGCTCTGCTTTCATACCGGATATGACTACATCTTGTTCATTCTATATTTTTATGTATAAATTTAGTCGCAGTATTTATTATGTGTTTTGAATCAAGTTAGGTACTTGGGTTATATTGGTGAAAAACACAGAGATGTTTCATGTGCTTATGGGACTTACATTCCTGTGGGAGAATAATAGAAAACTGATATACTATTAAATAATCATATTTTAGATAGCTGTAAGTGCTCTGAGGAAAACAAAGGAAAGAAAGAAAGAAAGAGGGAGAGAGAAAGAGAAAGAGAAAGAAAGAAAGAAAGACAACAATAAAAAATTTAAAAAAAAAGAAAGAAAGAAAGAACACAGGCTAATTTTAGATGTGAAAGTGGATCTATTTTAGATAATGTTTTTAAAGAAAAATATCTGAGAAGGTGATATTGAGCCAAGGCCTGGATGTTGAGAAGGATCCAGAGAGGAAAATATCTGAAAGAAAAGGTAACAAGCCAGAGGATCATGCAGTAAACTGTTTAAAACAGAGTTTGACATGTTTGAGGGACTAAA
Organism: Marmota monax; assembly: GCF_021218885.2. Taxonomy (NCBI): domain Eukaryota; kingdom Metazoa; phylum Chordata; class Mammalia; order Rodentia; family Sciuridae; genus Marmota; species Marmota monax. The sequence continues at coordinate 1,381,820 of NW_026692357.1, read as the reverse complement.
GGGATTCTAGTGCACTTGGACAAAGTAAGCAGAGGGGAGAGTGGTAGAGATAAGGCTTGTGAGATAAAGGCGTCACTCATGCAGGGTCAGGCAGAATATCATAGCAATCTGAGTATTTCTGTAAGTGTGTTGGAAACTACTGTACAACTTCAAGGAGGTGGTAGAAGTTCTGAACCTCGTTACTCTGACTTCTTGGTGGCAAACAGACAGGGGCCAGGAGAATAGCTACTAGAATGAAGACAGAGTGACAGGTAAGAAAATCTTTGCAAATGTCTACAGTGACATTGACTAGAAGGGTAATTGTGAGTAAAGGAGTGGTTGGAATCACTGCAGTTGGGATTGGGATATATTTTGGCAATAGAGACAAGATATATTGATTAGTGTATGTGGGTGAGTGGTTTGGCCAGGAAAGTTGAGGGAAAATGAGGAATCCAAAGTGATTTCAGTTTTAGGTGAGCTGAGGAAGAATGGGAGAAGGAGTAGGTTGTACACGTGGCAGGAATAATGAAGAACATAGCTCTCTTGTTTGTTCTCAATGTAAAATGCTTAGAGACACCTAAGTGGAGACAGAGTATATCTCTACCAATACCCAATTCTATAGCATCTATGCACCTGCACACATATCTGATATAGTTGATGTTTGAAAAATTGAGGCTTTAAATATATACATATCTTTGGTATCATCATTGAGTAGAAGGTAAGAAATGTGATCACTAAAGAAAGACAATATTAGAGAAGAGAGGGCTCAGGACTATGCTCCCTGAAGAATGAAAACAGATAGATAGATGGTAGAAATACAAAGAAATTGTGAAATAGGAGTAAATAGGATAGAGGAGTGCAAACTTCTTTACTTTAGCAACATTAAGTTGAAGTAAGATATAACCCAAAAGTTGATTGTTGGAAGTGGTGAAATGAAGATCTTGGGTAACACTGACAAGAAGTAGGTTCCGTGGAAGAATGAGATGATTGGAGAATGCTCTGGATTGGGAAGGAAGGGAGCAGACAACAGACAGCTTTAGCAGGGAGTTTTACTGTGAAGGGGAACATACATGACGGGGTAGCAGGTGAGGAAAAGGTCATGTATGGAAGGACTTGTTTTGTTTTTAATTTAAGAAGAGATGATGTACACAGGCAGATGTGAGGCAGAAATGGATGATAAAGCTGATGAAACAGAAAAATCTCTGGAGAACAACCCTGAGTAGACAGGGGGTTATAAAAAGGGTTACAGCAAAGAGTGTCTAGGTCAGCAGACTTACAGGGGATGGAGAAAGTGGTTTTCATCTGATTACTTCATAATGAAAAAGCAAGATCCCCATATGCACAGGAGATCGAGAAGAAAGAAGAAGGCTAATGGAGAAAGGGAAAATTTGAAATCCTCTACTCAAGAGGGGAAACAGATTCACTAAAGAAATCTAGTAGAATTGTTGAACAGTTCCAGGTCCTTAGCTAATGTCTGTGACTCAAAACTAAAGATGAGACCCTTCATTTCGGTTGGAATTAAAAAAAAAAGAAATCTATGTTCACACTCAATTGCTCCAACAAAGATAAAGTGAGCTGAGATATGAAGGTAACTGAGGTGGGGCTTTGACAGGCTACTAAGCACACAAGATAGAGGCAAAAGGATCAATGATGTTTGCAAGATAGGGATTTATTAACTCTACTGATGATGATAAGGTTAAGTTGGGTGAAGGAAATAAGGATTCAAAATGGAATATGGACATGAAAAACTGTATAGGACTATGGTAATCAGAATTCCAAGACCACCTCCATAAGCTTTTCTCTTCTTGTTACTCTTGTGATATTCTTACATTACCTGGCAAAAAGGAGTTTGTAGATGTAGTTTAGATTACTAAGTGATTGATTTTTTTTAAGAGAGAGAGAGAGAGAGAGAAACAGAGAGAGAATCTTTTTTTGTAGATGGACACAACACAATGCCTTTATTTATTTATTTATTTATTTATTTTTATTTGGTGCTGAAAATCGAACCCGGGTCCCGCCTGTGCTAGGCAAGCGCTCTACCGCTGAGCCACAATCCCAGCCCAAAGTGATTGATTTTAAGTCAGGAAACTTGTCCGGGTGGGCTAAAACTAATCACAGGAACTCTTTAAAGCCTGTTTGTTCTGGCTGGTTAAAGAAGTAGAAGTTGATAGACAAAAGGGTGAGAAGGATCTGATGGACCATCCCCAGATTGGTTGAATATGACATGTGGAATGTGGGACACCTCCAGGAGCTGAGACTGACTCCCAGCCGACAGCCAACAAATGGGGACCTCAGTCTTACAAACACAATGAGATGAATTTTTTTAACAACCTAAATGAGCTTAGAAATGGATCCTTCCCAGAGTCTCCTTAGCGTGACACTTTGATTTCAGACTCATGAAACAAAAAGCTGAGATTGTCTGGATTTCTAATCTAAAAACACTGCAATTTACAGATGTACATTTGTTTTAAGTCACTAAGTTTGCCGTGACTTCCTATCCAGCAATAAAGGACTAAAACAAGAGCCTATACTTTTTTTTTTTTTAGGTACTGGGGATTGAACTGAGGGGCACTTGACCACTGAGCCACATCCCCAGCCCTATTTTGTACTTTATTTAGAGACAGGGTCTCACTGAGTTGCTTAGCGCCTCACTGTTGCTGAGGCTGGCTTTGAACTCATAGTCCTCCTATCTTAGCCTCCTAAACTGCTGAGATTAGAGGCGTGTGTTACCACACCTGGCTGGATTATATATTTTGTTGAAATGGAAGGATTATGGAATGATGTGGAGAAAATATTAAAGAAATCAAATGCTTAAAATGGAAATTTTGGAGGTGATGCAGTCACTGGTCATTAAATAACCTTAGGATATGAACAACAATGAGAGCTGATGAGATAAGTTGCAGGAGAAATCATTTAGAAGATAGGAGGCAAAAGAACCTGAATGCCAAAAAGAGGATAGAATGTGGCATCAGGCTTTGGGCTCTGTGTCTTCAGTGCCCTGTGCCCCCCTGCCATCTCTCTGCACTACCTGCTTAAAGTTTTTTCTGATCTTTGGATGTTATCACCTTAGGAAGCCATCATTGCATTTCCAGGAACAGAATTCTCATTTTTTATATGTCTCCAAATTTGTTTTTTAAAAAACTTAAAAGTTATAATTGTGCACTTACTTATTTGCCTTATATAGACCTTGAAAATAGGATTGGGGGTTGAACACTGAATATCCAGCACTGAATCATGTTTTCCCTTATGGTTAATTCTCCTTTTTAATTCCAAGCCAGTGTTTTTCAAAATAAAACTATATTAATAAAAAATTCTAAATGCCCAATATTATGTATGTGTACACATGCATGTTTCTTCCTGATTAAACTTAACTTATTTGCATTAGGTAAATAATTTACCTTAAACCTCGTTTTGTCAATTTTTCAAAGTCCACAGGGGGGCTCTATTACAAACCAAGATACACTTTCTGGGCCTGTGTTCTGTTTGTTATTCAAAGCAGCACATTCTTAATATTATAAAATCATTTGCATTATCCTAATTTGAAGATGGACTGCTTTGACCTAACTGGCTCATTCACCAACTTAGTAGATTTAAACAGATTACCTGTAGTTTGACGTAAAAATGGAGGCACATTTTGAACATTTATTTTTCAAAGCCCACTAAGCATGTATTTTCATGATTTTTAAAAATATTAAATTTGATCATAGAAATTAAAGTGATAATCAAAACAAAGCACATGAAGCATGGATAACCTTGAATTTCACTGCCTTCCTATCACAACTTTCCTAGCCATCTCAGCAACAATTGCATGTAAGTCTAGAAATAGACCATACAAAAAATGAAAGTGGATTCATTTTTGTCATGTGGTGAACTTGTAATCCAAAGTTCCTATCTATAATTTCCTGTGCTGGTAGTACATTGATCTCAACAGGATTATTGTCTGTGAAATGATAACAAGGTATAAAATAGAATTTCCAACTGAGACAAAGAAATTCTATTGAATAACTCTGAAAGGTGACATCTACCCTGAAGTTTATTGTAAGTGCATACACCCGTTGGATTTGGTCTCCCTTTTTCTGTACGCCCTGTTTTTACAGGGTCATACATCTGGAGCCTTAGGCCTTCAGTATTACCAGCTCACAGGTTCAAGTGGATTAGAAACCCAGGACCTATCAGAGTTTTGTGCACACAGCAGGACCTTAATAAATAGATATGCACATCTATCTCTGTATAGACACATTCTTTGTCCTTTTGGTATCCTGATTGGGTGACTTTGGTCCTTTAAATACATAAACTCTGACTTAACTAAGCAGAATCTGTTCTTGTGGTTGTTCATTATTCTCTCCTCCAAATATTTATAATTATGTGGGGATTTTTTTTCACCAAAAGAATCCATTTTAACAAAGTAAACAACATTATTCTGTTTCCCACACATGCACAGAAACATTTTTTAAAGATGAATGTCTAATAAAATATTATGAGTTTTCCATGCCAATAACCATGGACCTATAATACTCATGTTGTGTTTTGCAGCATTTTAATGACTACATAATATTTTATTCTTTTTTTTTTTTTGTGAAATATAACATTTGGCACTTACTCTGATTTCTTTGTTGAAGTTTGTGTTGTAGAGACACATAGTGGTGTAATCCTTATTTTATCACAAATACTTTTAGTGTTGCAAATCAGCTTCATCACGCCAAATCCTACTTTAGAGGAAAAGTGTTTTATTAATTACTCACTGTATTTCAGATTTCCTTTGCATTTATTCTGTGAAGAGGTATGTGTTGTAACCATATAAAGGGAAAACTTTTTGTCAGAGTATGATTCACATCTACCAAATGTGACATTAGAACACTAGCAAGGTTTCCTGCAGGACAATCTTACCACTGCAATCTCAGTTCATGGGTGAGAATGACCCCTTCTTAATTCTTTACTTCGTGTATGAGAGACTGTTTTGGAGCAGTTTGATTTTCCTTACGAGAGTTACTTCTCTTTCTATTCACCCTTTAATCTTGGCAGGGATATAAACCAATGGAGAGCTTTGCCCTCTTCAAAGTACCTGTGGCACGTGACTTGAATCTTGAGAGAAGAGAGTTAACCTCTGAAAATTAAATGAACTGTAGCACAATAAATAAAGTGACGTTTCTAGTCCTCAAACCAGTAATCTTCAGAGTTGTCCTGACTCACTTCTTTCTGAGGCTGTCTTTGACATTTTCTGATTTATTTGAAGTGCACCACGTATGGCCCCAAATGTTCCCTTTTCCCTTACTTAATAGGTTTCTTTATGTTTCCTGCTAGCAAAGAGCTGTAAGAGAACAGACCCTATAATTAGGCTAGATGGTTTCCAGAGGTAGACAAACTCTAATTCCAGGTGTGTAATTTAAGATCAGATGTTTATTTGGTCCATGCTCTATTATCGTGGGAATCTGACAGTAGAAAGTGAGAAGAAATCCATCATGTCCTCTTATACCCTGCACAGTTATCACCACATTGTATAATCATAAATTGACAATTTACAACTGGCCCTGATAAAGTGCTCCCTAGCACATATCCATACTTCTATCTTACATGAAGAAGTAACTGCCCAGACTTGGTATATACTTATATTATATATGGTCTTGAAGCAAGAAACTTCTGGAAGACCTCAGAGGTCATTTTATCACTCAGCTATCACCATGCATGAATGTATAATTCCTGGTGCTGATCACAACATCCAGAAGCATAAAGTTGACTTCTCTAAATTTTGATCATTCTATTTATTGGTTTTACTGACTTTGCAGACTTCCCTTCTAACTGTTAGGTATGTAAAACCTATTTGTTCTTAATCTTTTTGTCAGCTTGAGCCAACTGGTAATGTTTCATTCCTATGGTTGATCACTCAAAATTTATACATGACCTACTTCTAAGCAATCTTTTCATAATTTTTATGTTATTTGATATTTCTTTCATTTGGACATAGCAGTATGCTTATCAGAAGGAAATAATTAAATGTTAAAAAATTTCCCTCTCCAAGTTTACGGTTATTGTTTATTTTTAAAGTGTTATTAGTTTTCTATAAGAACTGGTTACTAAATATAACCCTTTCACGTAGTCTTGTAACCTTTAATATTCAACCTTACATATTATTTTTTACATTGATACTAAAAAATTCTGTTGCATAGGATTGTCAATGATTTCTACACGTGGAAGGAAATTTAAATGATAGCAGCACAAACTTTCATTTTATAGATATAAAAAATTGGGGCCCAGGTAATATGAATGTATTGCCAAGATTGTGTAGTTCTAAAGACCCTGTAAAGGAAGATAAAATATTTTCTAAATGGAATGTGGAAGACAAAACAAAACAAAAAAATAAACTGTACTGTGATATCAAGTAAAAGATGATATGCTTACTATTATTTCTTGGAACTACGTTATTCTCAATATGGTGCATAAGATGATTGAAGATAAGTAAAACATGTTATTTGTATGGAGTGGGATACCCATGTGCTATGAATCCTCTCTGACAGAGCTATCCAAACTGTGAGAAAACCTTCTGGAATCTTGTTTCTCTCTGCCATCACTCACTCGTTTTTCTCTTTTCTATAATTTAATGGCATCTTTTGAAGTTGAAATAGAGAAAGAAAAGGGACTTCTGAAGAAACTCAAGAGTTTTTGTTTTCTATTTATCTTCATTCCCTCCTAGAAAAGAAAAATGAATTTGATAGATTGCCTAAAATGTTTGACCTTATTAAGAGATGTTTTGCATTTATATTGAAGAGTTTGAAAAGAATTAGAGATCGATCCGTAGGAAACTAGGATCATTCATTCACATTTGATTTTTTTTTTTCTTCAACAAATACTCACCAAGCTTCTGTACTAGACAGTTCTCTGGTGCACCAAAAAGATCATAGTGGGGGCAGAGAAGGTGGGGAAGGGGATAGCTGGTGTTTTGGAGAAACAATCAAAAAGCTAGGACTGGGGAAGAATACTGTCCAGGGAGGAACAGATGGACAAACGGCAGTCAGTCTGAGGCCACTGTAGGGCTCAGTCCCGGCTCTAATGGAGACGTCAAGACTTGGCAGGACTTTGAATGGACACTTATGCATGAACAGGTTCACCTTAGCTTCCAGGTTGAGACAGAGAAATCTAAGGGCAAGGGTAGAAGTGATGGGACTGGCTAGGAGGATTACTTGTGCAATGTGGGTAAGGATTGTTTGTACCTTGGTTGCAAATGGGCGCAAGGGGTTACGGTGACACCATCTGGATTATGGACATATCTAAGGATAGACCTTCCAGAACTCACAGTTAGATTAGATATGAGATAATGAAAAGTGGTAAGGGAGAATTTAGTCATCTTTGCTTGAGTAACAGGAAGGATGGAGTTTCCCTTTATGTACATGGGAAATTTTGTCCAGGAAGATATTTGGGGGGCTACAACTAGAGGCAGTATAAAACTCAGGAGTTTATTGTGGGCATAGTTATCCTAAATTCCCATTGGACACCCAAGTAGACATGCAGAGGAGAGTGTAATGCTCAAGATAGGAATCCAAAAGATCTGTCCAGGCCAAATACAAGATTTGGTATTATTGGAATATTCATACTTAAAACTAATATTTAAAGCTTTGAATCTAATAAAGACCAGGAATGGAGTAGGCAATGGTAAAACTGTGAAGAGGTCCAAGAACTAAGCCCCATATTACTCCAACATCAAGTAGGTAGAGAGGTAAGAACAAGCAAACAAGACAAGAAAGGGCCACCAGGGAGGTTCAAGGGGTACAGGTCAGGTGTTGTATATTAAAATCAAAGAAAGTATTTTTAATGAGGATGAAATGACCAACAAATCTCTGTTAGCTGATAGAAAAAGAAGATGCAAAACTACCACCAATTTCAGTAAGCTTGTTAAGAGCAGTGTAGGTGTGGAAGTGTTGGGAGAGGTTCAAGAGAGAATGTGTATTTATGTGCATTTATTTTGAAAAGACATTCTAAAAAATGGAGACAGAAAAGCTGAACAATCGTTAGAAGCTGAAATGGGGTCAGGAGAGGTAGATCTATTTAATTTTAGTATGCTTATATCCTGAATGGAATGGTTTAGTAAGAAGGAAAGGAAAGATGAAAAAAAATCATTGCACCTAATCAATTTTCTGATGAGTTTTTCACAAGTAAATTTGGACTTTGTAGGATCGTAAAATTTCTCAGTCTTGATCAATTGTTAGGCAAAGTTTTACGAACACAGAGCACCAGAGGGTCAGAAATGCATGATGTCAAAAGTTCTGTCAAATGTGTTCCTGAATAGTTGCTTTTATGGGATTTAGGCCTCATTTGTAGGATTTAGGCTGGCCTTGCTGTGATCAGAGTTCAATGGCAGTGAAAAGAACATCAGGGTGTGGCAGTTGATGCCAGGCTAGATGGATATATTTACTTCATTCAAAGGCAGACAAACCATCAGGAGTGAAATGATAGAAAAAAAATAGCCATCACTAAACAAGGAAAAAACATGCATTGTAATATTTGGCTCAGTTGTGAGAAATGTTTATGGTGGTAAGATGTAAATAATATATAGTGTTTTAAAGAAAAACTGTTATTAATATTGCAAGAACGATAAAGGGTGGTATTGAGTTGGGTTAGGGAAGAGTTAAATTCTGATATTTCACAATAGAAAGTTAAAGCTGATATCTAAAATTGACAAATGAGTTAATAACAATATGAAAATGTTTTAGTAATAGAGAGAGAAATGTCAGAGGGAGCAAGATTAAGAGCTGTTTCCTCTGAGAGAAGCATCAGGAGCAGGCAGAACAAACTGGGGGACAACTCTCCATGATGAAGCTTATCATACACTGAGGCTTTTAAACTGGATTTCAAATAGACAGGAAGACAGGGCTGTGGAGTACAGTGTACAAAGATCTAGATGTGGGCACCTTTCATACGGCACCCTTGCCTCACATCTTATAAGTAAATAGAGATAACGGATTAAGAAGTAGTGGACCCACATTCTTGGTAAAGAATGCTAAGCATTAATTGCTAAATCACATGTAATCAGGTATGTTTTAAAATTAATCATTAAACATCTAGCAAATTGTTGGAAGTCTACTATTTTGGGGGCAAGCTTTCTGGGAGAGTGGGGACAAGTCTATCTTTTTGTTGTTTATTTTTTACAAAACAAGCACAATTGCAATCATGACAGGTGCACTTTTGGAATAAGTGCTAAGATTTCATTTAAGAGAGGTTTTGGTATCCATAATCATAAGTGAGATTAATCTGAAGTTTCTTTAGTACAATTTTTGTGAGATTTCACCTGATTTATGAAAGCAATTTGTGAGTTTCCCTTCTTTTTGTATGCTCTGGAATATATCCATATTAAGTAGTGAAATACTTCCATAAATACAATTTATGTATGCCTTTCGGGGGACTAGGGCTTATTATCAGGCCTATCAGTTTTAGTCTCCTGTTCTTACATCCTCAGATTCCCAGATGGAAATTCAAAGGAATGATCCCCAAAGATAAGGAGGGGGCTGGTATTGGACTACTCCCACCTACTTACGCATATAGAAAATAATTGGATGACATTGAGTTGAGCCATTCTTGGACCCTGGGGACCACTCTGAGGGCCTTTCAATTCTTGGTAAATGGAAGGTGATAACATGAGGAAATGCAATCCCCTCGTAGAATATTCCCCCAGTGATTTGATTTGGGATTTACTATTTTAGTTAACAAATTGAAATACCAGACTCTATTTTACACACCAGGAAGATTTTTTTTTAATTTTTAAATTTTTTTGAGTAACCAGAGTTTTTTAATATGAATAACTCTGATGAAACCATTTATATTAAAATGTAGACCCATTTATTCCCTTGGGGGAAAAAAACTATTAAATTTTAAAACAAATTTTCACCTTTTCTTAAACTCCACTTAAAATTTAGTTGAGGGTATATTTGGTACTGTAGTAAAGGGGAAAGAAAGAAGGAAAATAATAGATTTAACAGTAAATCTCAGATGTGGTGTTCAATAGGCATGTTATATGATATTATATGGCGGGGGCAATGCTGGGGATCAAACCCTGGGCCTTCTGCATGCCAGGTGGGTGTTCTACCACTGAGCTACTCTGCCATCCCCGAGGCTCTAGTTTTCAAGTTTAACACAATTACTTCAAAATGAATCATTAATATCTAGGAACATTATTGGATGACTGCAGACCATTAAAACAAGCAAAATCTTAAATTTTATTTACTTACAAGTTACACTCTTTTCTACAGTTTTCTTTCTAATGTACTTTGTTAAACATAAATTTGCTCACTTAGCCTATATGCAATAGGTAAAATAAAAAATGTGAGAGTGGATCTCAAGTAACTGAGATGAAGGAGGCTTGTCTGTGTTAGCCTTTTCCCTTTTCTACTTATTTACATTTCCATACTGAAGGTTAAACAAGGTAACAAATGATATGCAAAAATTTTGCCTGTGACAGTTACCTCTAGGTCATGTATAATTAGCATATATTTGAAATCTCCTGAGAGCATGTTCTACTTTTTTTTTTAATCATAGGCTCAAAAATTCTAAAACAGAAATGAATAACAATTACAAACTTAGAGATGTTAAAAATTTGGTTTAACTCAGAGATGTTAAAAATTTGGTCATTAATTTAATTGGGCTTGAATTGGGCTGGTCAATCTTTCTACTGCTTTTTATATAAAATCGTATAAAATGACTTGGTACTTTGGCCTTTAGAATACATTAAACAGGCATTCTGCCTTAAAGTAGAAATATCCATATGCTCATGACCATTAAAGAAAAGGAAATTGTCATTTTTGGGTGCCTGAGCATAAATCTGCCTGAAGTCTCTGTATGTGCTTGTAAACACAGACGGAGATACAGAAAATGTCAGGTTCCATGCTCATGATTGAAGCAAGTGAAGGAATTCACCCTGCACAGCCAGGAGGACTTGTTGCTAAAAGAAACAGCATTTATTCTTATTTTCTCACATTATAGAGATTCACTTGTCTTCTTTAAATTCAAACGCTCTTGTACTTGGAAGATAAAACTGAAACCTGAAGTGAAGTAGTTAGAGTGCTGCCTTGTTTGCTCTGGTTCAATGTTGAGAAGATAAGTCTTCTAGAAAGCTATACTGCACATCTGGGAAATCATTTATTAAGTGATTTATAAGTGATTCAGTAAAACAGAAAAAAAAAGAAGGAAAATGGTCCACATACCTTGGAGTCAATAAAAAGTTTGTAAAATGTTCAATGTAAGTTAGAAAAGATCAGCACATTAACAATTAGCAAAAATTATCCAAAATAGTTTTGGTATTTCCCTGTTGATCAATTAATCAGATACTCCAAACGCTGAGCAAGGAAGGCCTCCTACTGATTAAGGACATCAGAGGATCCATTCAGGTCTCCTGAATGCCCAGCCTTCAGGGCTAATTACATGGGGGATGATGGAGGAAGTTTTTATGACCCTTCTGAGAGAGAAGCATCCTTCCCTCCCTGGAAATGCCACAGTGATTTATCTCTGTCTTTCTTATGCTGGAGATCATTATCTACACATTTTGGTTATGTTAATAACTTAAGGTTATTAAATATTTATTAGACCCATAGTTATTATCCTTTCCCTTTTTTTGTCCGCCACAGTTTCTGTGAAGATAGAAGACTCCATGCATGCTCCCAGCACCTATTCTGTACCAGTTGGGCTGGTAAGCAGTTTTTGTTTTGTTTTTCTTTATTTTATTTATTTTCTCCTCACTGCCTCATTTGGTGCACAAAATAAGCTTGCAAGATGAAGAAGCCCAGGCTTGGAAATCGGGTGTGTTCAAGGCTGTGTGTTCAATTCTGCTGTGCATCTCTGTCCATCAGGCTCTGCCCCTAGCCTCCCTCCTTGCGGTTGTCAGAGGACATCTTCAACATTGTCCCAGAATGAATATGGACGACTTAGTCACCTTCTTGCTTCCTCCCTCTACCTTCTTTGTTTCAGATTTTGCCATAGTGATGTGTGTCTCCCTCATTATTTGTTTTCTGCCTCACCTCTTCTCTCCCATTTTCTTACTTTCCCCTGGGACTAGAAGGATATGGAGAATCAGAATGGGGTGATGAAACCCAAGGAGCTCTTGCTTCTCTCCTTTGTCCTACCTTTTTATTGAACCACTGTCTTCATGATCAGATCTCATCATCCCATAATAGCTTGGTTTGCCTTGGGATCCCTGCTTTGCAGCATATGACATAGCTGTAATCTGTGTTTATTTCTCTCTGTATTGACAGTTGTTCTTCTCCACCATTAAACTGCAAGCTCACCAAGGTCCAGGGCAGCATCTGTTTTTCTCTAATATGTTACCTATGGATTCCTGTAATAATGCCTGGAGTGTGGACTTGCTTCCATAATTAACAAATACATAACACATTGAAAAATGAAAATTCCATGTACTGTTATGCCTATTTTATTTTATTTCCTTTTTTCTAATTTTCTAGTCTTTTCAAAAATGTAAAATTTGTGAAAGATTTTAGAATCAAAATGATGTCACTTTTGTTGAACCCTAACCCAAATACATACATACATACATATATACATGCATACATAAAGCCCAGGTGTTGGGAAGGATTAACTCTCATGAACCTTTTCTTAATACAACTATTGCAAAGCATGCCAATAGCAGCCTCTCACAAAGGCCACCCAATCTTAACAGAAATGATGCTTCTGAAAGGCATCTGTCCAAGAGTGGCCTAGGTAGTCTTTGACTAATGCCATCTGTATCATTGCTGTTTGTAGTCAAGGATTATTGTTTCAAAATATGAAATGCTCCTTGTTTCACTTTTAAAATTTCCCCAGGCTTCAATTTCTTTGAGTACTCACAGTTTCCTATGGCATCTGTAGTCCCATGCAGTGCTATTCCCAAATAAACTTATTAATCTTTTGGGAATTTCTTTTTGCTTGTTATTTAGGTTTAAACAAATAAAAATAATGAGTTGCATCATCCATAATTTGTTCCTGATTTTTTACGAGCGTTACTTCCAGTAGTATACAATTAACTATGACACTGAATCTTAATTTGAGATACATTTTTCACCCAATTTCCATGATTTATATTTTGTTACTTAGGAATGGATATGTTATCAAAGGGTTTTTGAAAATGGTGGAGTATTTATATAGGATTTTTCTTCAATGTATTAATACTAGAACTAAATAATTGTGTTAAAATATTAAATCAATAATTTCCATAATGAACTGTGGTATATTATTCTTTTAATGTATTTCTGAAGTGTATATTATTCTGATGCTCCCATATTTCATTTGTATATTTTATCTTTATTTTTTTTGTGTGTGTGTGTGTTTCACTTTAGCTTCTGGTCCCTGTTTTTGGTAGCTTTGAATTTGGTCTCATCAGAAAAAAAGAAAATTAATGGGGTCATCTTATCTTGGAATTGAACTTCCCAAACTGTGACCTAAACAAACCTTTTCTCCTTATAAATCACTTATGGGGTATTTTGTTGTAGTAGCACAATGTTGACTAATAGAGAGCTCAACAGGTCTTGGCACAAATTTTATTCTCTACAACGCATTCTTGCAATACAGTCTCACATGAAATACAAAATCTCCACCTCCAACCTATCTAATTTAAATGGAGAATTGAAGCATGTTGTACGAGAAATGGAAGCAGCAACATACTGATCATCTAGTGATCCCATGCCTAGGTATCATCATTTAAACAAGGTCCTTGGTGTCAACAATAAGTGTTGGTGAGGATGTGAGGAGAAAGGCACACTCATACATTGCTGGTGGAACTGAAAATTGGTGCAACCAATGTGGAAAGCAGTATGGAGATTTCTTGGAAAACCTGGAATGGAACCACCATTTGACCCAGCTATTCCACTCCTCAGTCTATACTCAAAGTACTTAAAAGCAGCATACTATAGGGATATAGCCACATCAATGTTTATTGCAGCACAATTCACAATAGCTAAATTGTAGAACCAACCTAGATGCCCTTTGGTAGATGAATGGATGAAGAAACTGTGGTATATATACACAATGGAATATTACTCAGCATTAAAAGAGAATAAAATCATGGTGTTTGCAGGTAAATGGATGGAGTTGGAGAATCTTATGCTAAGTGAAGTAAGCCAATCCCCAAAAACCAATGACATGAGGATACTGATCCATAATGGGCATGGGGGGAGCATGGGAAGAATGGAGGAACTTTAGATAGGGCAAAGGGAGGGAGTAAAAGAAGGAGACACGGGGGTAGGAAAGATGGTGGAATGAGATGGATATCATTACTGCAAGTACATGTATGAAGACATGAATGGTGTGACTCTACTTTGTGTACAACCAGAGACATGAAAATTCTGCTCTATATGTGCACCATGAATTGGTATGCATTCTGCTGTCATGTATAAAAAATTAGAATAAATAAAGAAAATAAAAAAGAAAAATATATACTTAATCAAACATCTTTCTCATGTAACCAACCATTTCTTATTTCTCACTATAAAGTCAGTATAATGTTCTAAATTGGTAGAAATCTGTAAAATGTATGAAAGACACCATTTTTTCTCAACATAATTTGGACATATTAACCCAGCCTGCCTCTGATTTATATTGTGTGGCATTAATAACTTTTGTGGAGTGGAATTATTATGGAGTTTGGCAAGTTAATTAATACTTGAGAGTCTACAATTAGCCAGCTAGTATTCTAGATCTCAAGGAAGCAAAGGTGAGCCTCAATGGAAATGTTCCCAGTTGTCACAGAGCATACATTTTTGTAAGAGTTAAAAAAAAAATCAAACTTTTGTGACATGGAAAGTGTTTTAAAAAAGTAAGCAAGATGATGGACTAGTAATGGAGCAGAGAATAAGGCAGAGTGCTCTAAAAAGATGGCTGGAGGAGTTTTCTCTGAGATCACCTTTGAGCACACACCTGAATGATAAAGAGGATCCAGCTCTTCATTTTATGCAAATGGTTCAGGTAGCAGGATAAGCAGGTGTGAAGACCTCTCGGAGTGGGAGACCAGCAGGCTGGGGTGATAATGAGCTGCTGGCTAGAGTAGTTTACAGGAGGTCAAGAAAGAATGCAGGGAGTTCATTTTCAGTGTAGCTGGAAGCCATTCGCTAGAGGATGTGGCTAGCTGAGTCTCATCTTTAGTGACCTCCTGAAGGTGATCCTAAAGTGGTGGGGAAGAGTTGGAAGGCTGAGAGCAGTGATGGGTCAGACTGTAGATTCTGACTGAGGATGAGGAGAAAGGTCTTGACTATGGAAATATTGTGAAGGTAAATCCCTTCATGTTCTATGTGGGAGTTAGGAAATATCCATGCCAATCACTACGGGGTGAAAGATGTATTTGTTTCAAAATGGGGGTAAGTATTTGAGATTCATCAGAGCTCTTAGGTAGCAGAGTAGGTAACATAATTAAACATTCAAACATATTTTTTTTCACCAATGTGGAAAATTACGCTGTGCTAAGTCCACCTTTCAATATTTCATCTCAGACTGTCTTATAATCATTTTCTATTAATTATCTTCCTGTTGCCAACTTTATAATAGAAAATTATCTTTGTACCAGTCATGACTTTACAGTCTCATGACCCTTTGTACAATTGTCTCTTGGTACCATATGTTTTTTTTCTCTTAAATACACTGAGCATATATGTCTTTACAGAGAATTTCAAATAGTTGAAATATTTCCTAGAGAAAAGTTTTCTAGAGGAAAAAAAGGGTTCCAGGTAGTATAGGACAAAAATACCTCTAGGATTTACCTGTTCTTTTTTATTTTCATTTTGATGTTATGCAATTTTAAAAACAGATATTATATCCAGATTTTGTATTCACAGGAAAACTTTTGAGAACAAATTTTGGAGAACATATCATTGTTTTATTAACATAGTATTTTACCAAGTAAGAACATTAAATGCATAAAACTATCACTTTTAACATCATTATTTTGAAAAAGGAATGATGTGAATACCCACAACCATAAAGGCATAATTTCTGAAACAGTTTAGTCTTTTAATTTCAAAAAATCTCATGGTTGTGGCTGGGGATGTGGCTCTAGAGGTAACGCGCTCACCTGGCATGTGTGGGGCCCTGGGTTCGATCCTCAGCACCACATAAAATAAAATAAAGATGTTGTGTCCACTGAAAACTAAAAAAAATATTAAAAACTTCTCTCTCTCTCTAAAAAAAAATCTCATGGTATTTTGTCTGTTTCTCTCTTAGTCTGACAAAGCACCCTCATAGAACTTTAATCCAAGGACAAGAATTGGGTACCAGATGGAAGAAGCTAAGGGGTATGTCTTCTCATCTCTACTTGGAACTGCTGAGGAGCTGACAATGTGGCCAATAGTCTATGAAATTTCCACTCTCGTTCTTAGTATTTTACTTGTAGAATATTATGATCAGGTTTCATTTTATAGGATAAAAATACAGAGCTCTGTTTCCTGAGTTATCACCTTTACAAATACCATTGAAGAACCAGTAAATGGTCACATATTCCAGAAAAAGAAGAAAAATCCTGTGTGAGGAGAACTGATGATCTTTGTTAAAAGTACCTGTTAAAATAAGTCTACAGCAGAAAACAAAAATACATCCCTTCTTTCTGGGATAAAGAGTCAATATTGAAGTGTGTGTCCTGTGAGTTTCACACTAAATGAGACCAGTTTGCATGAGCTGAGAGAGGCCCCTGAACACCAGGGAAGCCCATGAATCCAGAGAGCAGGAGGCAGTGTACGACAGTTCACCTGGTGAGGGCTGTGGAGCCATGCCCTGGCACTGGGGATGCCTGAGTGAAGCCACTCCACAACGGCAACAGCAACACTGCCCTGCGAGTTGTCATTGAGAGCCAGCCATCTGCTAAGCTCTGGCTGGCGTCCCATTGTATCCTCATGGTGGCTCTTTTAAGAGACCCATAATTATTCTATAATTACTGAATAATCTTGGACTCCGATTCGGCTCTCTAGTTATTTGTTCGGGATCTGTCCCAGAGCTTCACATTGTTTCTAATGGCACATTTTTGAGGTCACTGTACATCAGAAGATCCTGGAAGTTTGGTTTGAGAAGGTCACATACTGATTGGATATGAGAAGTGAGTGTGGCAGGCTAGCATTTCAGATGTGTGCCCAGGGCAAAGGTGCAGGAAGTGTGGGGCTCAGAATCCAGGCTTCCAGCTGACTCATCTCTCTGCTTTTAATCATTGCTTCCTGGCTATCTGTCTAAATCACTGAAGTGGGTCCTGCACAAGAGAAGTAATTTTTGTGACAAGGGAAATGGAACGTATAACTTCCCAGCTTCATGGACTTTCTACTGGGTTAATGAAGTCCGGCTGTGCTGCCGCATGGTCCCACAGGGATCAGCGCTGCTGGGCATGGCGCAGCCAGGAGAAGGAGAAGCAGGGAGGACAAAAGAAAGTGGGATCCTTGCAGGGCCACCACCACCAGGGCTTGGGAGAAGGCCATTTGCTCTTAACCTTGATGATGGGGACACTTCGGGAGGGTTTTCAGGGAAGAGGAGGTGGATACAGAGACTAAGGGCAGCTCCCAGGAGAGAAGCCAATGGCAAAGCTATCTGCTGGCCATTGTTTTCATTGTCCCAATGGTAAGAAGCCCCCACCCAGGCACATAACATGTGCTCAGCCTCTTTGCTCCTTTCCTCCTCATTTCCAGTACATATATATGCTTAGGAAAAAGAAAAAAAATAAATGCTGGGAAGTTTCCCATCTATAATGATGTAAAAATTGTGCTGTTATAAAGCTTTGTGAAGCTTTGGTACAGATCCAATTTGATAATTAGCCTAATCAGAGTCCAAAGATATTCTCTCATCTTACTGCCTGAGATGTCAAAAGCTTGGCTGCATGGTCTTGTCCAAGACACCACCTTAATGACGTGAAAATGAAAGCTGAACCAACAGTTACCAGGTGCCAGGCTAGGTGCGAGGGACATGCTTCTGCATTTGTCCATGTAATAATCCCAAGAACATTATGTGTTATTGGAAAAATGTGACTTTTCCAGAAAGTAAAACTGAAGTTCAGAGAGGTCATAAGTGGAATTATTCAGGATTGGACTTCAACTTTTCTCTCTCTGATCATTTCAGTATAGCTGTCTGAATTGTGTATTACCCGATAGGGTAATTTTAAAACTATACTCCATCAAATGAGAGATCCACAGGAATGCCCAACATCCCCCTTTGCCCCCACATTCGTTCCTGACCATGCTTAGTCATCAGCTGCATCCTGGGTGTTAGGCAGGTGGCACAAAGCGACCTGGAGTTACAATTGGTCCTCAAAACCACTTGGGTTTTCACTCTCTCTTTCTACCCATCTTTTTCAAAGTCTGTACGTTATTCCTGATCCGTGAACTCTCATCCTGCAGACCAAATTCACACACTGCACAAGCTTAGCTCTGATTACATCTGTGCCAACCTCACTGAAACTCTCAAACTCCAACTGCTTCCCTTTGAAAGGAAGCACATCACACTTCAAGGGAAGAGTAACTCCAGCCACCTCTTTATTTACAGTGAGGTGAAAATACAGTGATGTCCAACTAGATTAAGAAAGGGAATGTATTAGCCAGGGTTCTCTAGAGGAACAGAATCGTCAGGAAGTATAATTATAAACAGGGGACTTATTAGGTTGGTTTACGTGACCAGAAGCTGGATAGTCCACAATGGCTGTCTCTAGGCTGAAGAGCTGAAGAGCCAGTAGCTGCACAGTCCAAGAGGCTGAAGCCCCAGAAAACAGAGGGATCAAGGGTGCTACCCTAGTCTGAGATGGAAGACTTCTGGGGAATCAATGGCAGAGTCTGCTTTGGAAGAGTGAAGAAGGGAGAGTCTGATATCCTCAGACAATTGCAGCAGCAGTCGGGAACCTGTTCAAGCAGAATCAAGATTTCATCTGCTGCTGCTTCCTTGTTCTTCTACTTTTACTCCATCCAAACCATCATCCTATTGGACAGTGCTGCCCACACTTACAGAGGGTCTCCATTTCAGTTGGCTATCCCACATGCCAATCATTCCTAGACATACCCTCATTGATACACCTATAAACCTCTTAATCCTTGGCATTTCCTAATTCAAATTAACAATTACAGGGAATATTATTTAATTTTCTTGGATGCTGACCTGTGATCTTGCTTTATGTTAAAATTTCTAGAATGTATTTTCTTGTTTATCAGAGCTTAAGTGTGAGGTTTCCCCTATGACTGCTAAAGCTTTGAAAACCTACAAATCTAATTGTTAACATTGCATTTTAAGCTAAACAGCGAAATAAAATTCATTACATAATCTCAAAATGAACATACTGCTATTTTCTGTTATGGAAGAAGTTTTCATAGTAAAGTTTTCAGATAGGTGAGAGAGAAAAAGAGGGAGTAAGAGGAGATGGGGAGGAGAAATGAATGATCCACCCTCCAAATTGCAAAAAATAGGGCTCCATCTTGTCTATTTCTTACAGTAAAGACTGTTGCCTTCCTATGACTCCATTGTGCAAATGAGTGAATCCTTATAAGAGAAAGATTGAGAAATAGTTACAGGCTTATTTAGATAATGCTATTGCTATTTTTATTATTATTACCACCACCCATTCTTATAATCCACGCTTTTACAAATAATGATTATATACTTTTTGAATGGATGCTCACCAAGAAGGAGCAAACATTCCAAAATCCAAGGTTTGCTTTCCCCCTATTTTCTTCTTTCTTTCTTTTTATTTGGGGGGGAGGGGGTGGCCAGGGATTGAACTCAAGGGTACTCGACCACTGAGCCACATCCCCAGCTCTATTTTATATTTTATTGAGAAACAGGGTCTTACTGAGTTGCTCAGTGCCTTTTTCTTCTGAGGCTGGCTTTGAACTCTTGATCCTTCTGCCTCAGCCTCCTGAGCTGCTGGGATTACAGGCGTGTGCCACCACATCCGGCCTTTCTTTTTCTGTTTTAATTTTTAGAAAAAGACAAAAGTAAAACACAATGAAATTTCATGTCCAAAGACATTTGGGGAAAGGTAATGTACAGACTTCCTTAATGAGATAAGGATGATGAATAACTTTATCATAACATCTGCATGTATAAGAAGTAATTAATGAAAATTGACAAAACACATTATGGATAAACAAAGTCACAGCAATTAACTTGGAAATGATTGGGGAGCACTGTTTAAAATTTTGAAAAAGAGAAAGCTTCCATTCTAAACTCCTACTCAAGACAAAATTGATACAAGCATGAGCAATGTGTCTCACACGTGTGAGCTTTTCTCCCTTCTTTGACCGTTATTTAGGAAAGTGGTCAGATTTTCCAGAAGAATAGTTAATCAAAGTCCTCCAGAAACTCCAGAAGATAGCTAATTTTAGTTTGGAATAATAAATTTTAATAAACCTTAATAACTCAGTGATTAAATTCTGTATGAACATCAGTGGAATCAGGCTTATTTGCTGACAGCCATACAAGAAGGTTGAGTTGCAGCAGTAATTTGACAACATTTTTGATGATGTTTGAAATACAGTCCAAGGCAAAGAGATACTGTGTAGATTACCAGAAGTTTGTAATTGTACCAGTCAATTGTTGACATATTATATTAATTCCCTGCATTGAGTACAATTAACAAATTATTTCATGAAGTCCCAATCTGGAAGTTAATATTTAAAACAAATGCGATAGCCATTCAGATTGCTTTAAAAATTCAAAGTCTACCTGTCAGAGGAGGGAAGTATGTGGCAGAGATTCTCTGGTTTATTGAAGCCTCTTCCTGGCTCTGTAGTGGAAGTCAGAGCCCAGGACTGGGCTTTTGCTCTGGTCCTACTTAGGTGCCATCTGCTTGTTAAAAGGAGACAAATTTTACTTGCAAAAAGTGTCCCACAGGAGTCACAAAGCAAAACAAATATGGTGTCCATTTTAAGTGTGCTAGTGCAAAGGCAGAAGGTAAGTATAGGAGACAAAACTCGGAACCACAGCTTGAAGCTTCCTTTGCAGAAAGCAGGTTCACTTAGAGATGCTGACTCCGACCTCCCTGTCTTCACTGGTGTTGGACAGGAGAAAGAAATAGAAGGGTGAGATGGATTATTAGTGAGAAGAGTCTCACAGAACACAAGTGACATGGTTGTGTCTCTTTTCTTTATCTAACTGTCTGGGACAGGATTTTACAATAGCTACTTCCCTAGGGGAGAGCTGATGTGATGGGGAATGTGTTTCACAAATTACCAGCAGAGCTATGCTCTGGGGCAGTGTTAGGCAGAAGCCGAAGCTAGTTCCCAGACCCACTAAAGGGCAGGCAGGCTTTGCAGAGCTTAGCCCTCAGGAGTGGTGGGGGTTAGGGTACCAATGAAGGGCAGGAAAACATAAGCATCATTTTAGCAAAGAAGTCAGAAGATGGAGAGGGAGAGAATTTTAACAGCTGCTGTTCAATTTCACATCGAAGTGTGAAATACGGGGGAGATTGAGCATGTCTGAAGAATATTTTTGGAAATTTTGGATGTGTGAATCACTATGTCACCCTGTGATTTACCACTTGAGGAAGAATTAAAATAAGCCAAGAGACTATTTTTCAAGGATGTTAGTTTTAGATTAGGATTTCTTTACAAGTGAGGCGGAGCTGAGGCTGATAATGGAGAGATCCGACCCTTTGTCTGGGTTACTCGGATGTCTACTGAGGAAGCGGCCACAAAGAAACTTTTCTGTGCATACGAATGGTTACAGATGTCTAAACTTAAACTCTTCCCTCGCCCTCATCTAAGTCAACCCTCCATTTCAGGCATCCCCATTTTATAAATGGTTGCACTATTTTTTTTTCCAGCCAGGGAACAATGTCAATGGCTAGTTGTATCCTCTTGAGATTGCTAGCCTGCTAGCAGTATGTTCTGCAGCGGAGGGAGGGCTGGGATGGGTGAACACTGAATAAATATGATATTTGATTCTAAATTCTGTTCTAATCAGCATTACTAGATGTTAGCAGCCCTAATTGACCTATGATATTCAGGGATTGCTGTCATGGAGTACTGGTAGTGGATTATGTTCAACCCCTCCTGGATATGTGGTGATTTTAACAAATTTAATTGACATCAGAGTACTTATTAATTATGTTGTAGTAAACTAAATCTGTTAAATAAGTGAGCTGGCCCCTTATCCCTGTGTTCCAAATGCTCCGATTATGGAAATTCCATCACTTCTCAGATGATGCCCACAGGTAGGAGGAGGGGATCAACACAGGACTCTTCAGGTACAAGACCCCTACAACCTCCCCTTTACATTCATGGCACAGTTGCAGAAAATTTGTAATGACAAATTTGGGATGTAACTACCTTGGTTTTATACAATCATCTCCATCAAATTAAGATATTTTAAAGTTTTTATGCTCTGTTATCTTCCCACTCTGTTTTTGAATGTCCTCTGCTCGTTTTACTTTTGGCCTGCATTCAGAACTCCCAAGAAATTCAGTATTGTATTTCCCTTTTCTTTAATAGAGTCCATATTTTCAGTCTCACTGGCAGTAAAGAGTTGTGGATTTGTGGGTGTTAGTCCTTTAACCAGGCTTATCATCCTCATCATCACATACTATTCTAGAAAGAGTATGAATCAGTACTTCTTGCCAGATATCATTGTATGTGTGAAGTTCCTAAACTTATCAGATGGTGCTATACAAAAAGCAACGGCTAAGAATTCAAACACTCAGGAGTCATTCTGACCTTGCCCGGGAACACTGGTGTGAGCTTCCATGGGGTACAATTTCATCATTTGCACAATGAGGAGGATGGTATTTACCTTCCTCTTCTTTACAGATTTGTTGCTATTTGTGGCTAGAAATTTCTCGTGGCAATACAAGTTGTTTCAATCAATAATTGATTCATAATCTGTATCACTGGGTTGCTGTTGAAATCTTTTCTGATTTAGGTGTACTAAGAAACCACAAATGATACAGAAATTGAAAAGAGCAAAGAAACTCAACTTACGTTTAGTAAATTAGTCACCAATGCACTTCCCAGACGTGGAAACATCAACTAGGTACTTTCTGTGCCAAACTAAAAATACATTTAAAGGAAGAAAGATTAAAATAGGAACAATGATGCAAATTTTTATTAAAAACACAGAAGCAAGAAAACCAGGTTCATCTTCATATTATTATCAAAAAAGCCAGACATTGCTTTCATGTTTTAAAGGTTAGATTCCTAAAGCATATCCTACTCCAAAGTGCACTCGGCTCATTTTCAATCTACAAACTCGTTTATCAAATTTATTATTTTTTTAAAATAATGAGGCAAAAAATAGCTTTTATAAAAGAAGTTTTTATAAAATTGTCAGGAATCGTTATTTCTTCTGTGAAATTAATGCATTAATTTCATGATGACATGTTATGAAGTGCGAACGAGGGAGACAGAGAAATAGAGTTTGCATATATCTCCTTAAAACAGAAATGAGAACAAAGACTGAGAAATCAAGAAGGCCATGTGCACTTCAGTAATTCCACTGGTTAGTTTGAACCGTCTGGAATTAGCATAACTGGCAGCTGACATATCATGCAAAGCCACCACATGCAGAGAGGTTCTTAACTTCAGTAAGGGTAGGGCTTTTAGCGAATCTCTTGCACAAGATCAATGATTGTTTTAAAATTACAAGCTGGAGATAATCACCCTGTATGATCCATTAGAGTCTGGGCCTTTTTCCTAAATGCTTTTAGAAATGGGAAGGGCATCATATTAATTCTCCTTGATATTTCATTAGTTTCTTGTCACTCGTTTCATTAGTTATATGCTATTTCACATTGGTGTCAATGACACAAAGCTAATTTCTTGACACACACTTTTTTATGGTTCTCATGAATTGTGCTCATTATGGAAAATGGGCTGGATTTTTTATTGGTTTACCCTGAATGAATGATTATGTTGAAATAATTCACTTTGTTGCCAAGAAAAGGATTTCCATAAAAGCATGTAAATTTCTAAAGAAATAGAGGGAATAAAATTCTACAGTATTTGATAGACAATGAATGAGAATGATGTAGTTATCATATTCCACAAAACTCTTGACTACTGCCTTGTAATCTAAAGGTAATTTTTATTGTATAACCTAATTCAATAAACTTCTTACTTTTTAAGCAACTAACATAAAGAAAAACATTTTAAAAAGGAAGAAATTTCTCAAAATATTTAGCATGAGAAAATTTTCTAGAAAATGGGTAGACAAAATATGGGATTAATATGTTTACAAAGCTATAAAATTGCTATACAATTGAAATACAAACTATGCTACAAGAATAAACATCTACTTTTAACATTTTTAATGTGTTTAAACAAATAAAGAACCCATTCATACATGATTTGCCAATAACAACATAGAAGATGCTATTTATTGCAGGTTTTGTTTTTTGTTCTGTAGATTGAACTCAGGGCTCATGCATGTTAGGCAGGTACTCATCCACTGGGTACACCTAGGATCTATTTATTTATTTTGTTATCAATATTATTTTGATCTATAATTCACAATTATATACACTTATTGGAATGAATGTGATGCTTGGATATATTTATACAATGTCTAATGATTAGATCAAGCCAGTTAGCCTGTTCATCACCTTTCTTAATTGTATTCTTTGGCGAGACATTTAAAATGCATTCTGTTTTATTCAGCTTTTTTATTTTTTATTTTATTTTTAATCACTGTGACCAAAATGACTGACAAGGACAATTTTAGAGGAGGGAAAGTTTATTTGATGCTCATGATTTCAGAGATCTCAGTGTGTAGACAGCTGACTCTGTTGCTCTGGGTCTGAGGGGAGACAGAACATCATGGTAGAAATGTGTGGAATTGGAAAGCACCTCAAGATACAACAACAGCAATGAGAGAGAGAGAGAGAGAGAGAGAGAGAGAGAGAGAGAGAGAGAGAGAGAGAGAGAGAGAGAGAGAGCACTCCACTCCCTAGGGACAAAATATATACTCAAGAGGCACACTCTCAGTGACCCACCTCCTCTGCCTTTAGTAACCAAGTTAATCCATTCAAGTGGATTAATGCAATAATTAGGTTCAGGCTCTCATAGCCCAATCATTTCACCTCTGAACTTTCTTGCTTTGTCTCACACATGAGTTTTCGGGGGACACCTCATATCTAAACTATTCTCTTTGCTATTTTGAAATATTCAGTAGTTTACAAATGACTATAGTCATCCCTTCTGTCCACAAGATTTCAAAACCTATTCCTGAAGTCTGTCTGAAACTTTATATCTTTGGATCAACAGATCCCCAGTCCCACCCTGCCCACCCACCTCGTTCTGCTAAAACATTGGCTTACTCTGAGTTTAAGATTTTTAGATTCCATGTATAAAATTAAATACTATAATATTTGTCTTTTGGTGCCTGACTTATTTTGCATAGTACAATATCCCCCAGTTTCATTCATATTGTCCCAAATAACAAGATTCCTCCCTTTTTTCCAAGGCTGAATATCATTCATATACCACATTATATTCATCCATTGATGAACACTTAGGTCCTTCCATATTTTGGATGTTCTAAATAATGCCGCAATGAACATGGATGGGAGTGTAGATTTCTTTTGACATAATAGTTTCAGTTCCTTTGTAAATATACCCTTAGTGGCATTTCTGGATTAACAGTTGTTCTTCTATTCTGAGGATTTTTAGGAGCTTCCAGACCATTTTCTAGATATTGAACTTTCCCACCAAGAATGTGCTAGGGCTCCTATCCCTACACACCCTTGTCAACACTTGCTGGCTTTCATTATTTTGAAAAAAAAAATCACATTCTAACAGTGTGAGGTGATATCTCATTGTGATTTTAATGATTAATAATGCTGAGCATTTTTTTCATGTACTTATTGGCTATTTGTATATGTTCTTCTGAGAAAGGTCTTGAATCTTGTTACTAGCTAATTTTTTTGTTGCTATGACAAAATATCTCTGCAGCTGAGGAATGCATAAAGAAAAGAAGCCAATTTAGCAAACAGCTTTGAAAGAGTGGTAAATGTTGCCAAGTGCTGTTTCTGTATCTATTCAGATAATTATATGATTTTTATCCTTCATTTTGCTAGGTGTCATATTGGGTTTATTGATTTACCTACATTGAATCATCCTTGTTTCCCTGGAGTAAATTCCACTAGATCACAGAGAGTGAGCCTTTTAATATGTTATGCTAAATGGTGTGGTGGCACACACCTGTGATCCCAGCTACTTAAGAGGCTGAGGCAGAAGACTCACAAGTTTGAAGAGCCAACCTGGACAGCTTAGCAAGTGTTTAAGAATTTGTCTCAAAAAAAAAAAAAAAAAAAGACTAGGACTCTAAAAGAAAAAAAATGGTGTTAATATTTTGTTGAGGGTTTTTGCATCCATGTTTATCAGGTATTCATTTCTGGTAAAGTCCCTTTCTGACTTTGACATCAGGGTAATGTTGGCTTCATAAAATGAGTTTGGAAGTACTCCCTCCAGTTTTATTTATTTATTTATTTGTTTTTGTAAGAGAATGAGAATAACTGGTATTTATTATTCTTTAAATGTTTGGCAGAATTCACCAGTGAAGCCTACCTGGAGCATTCTTTGATTGGCAATGTTTTCTTACTAATTCATCCATACCGACTATTGATCTATTCTGATGCTTTATTTTTTTTTCACAATTCAGCCTTGGTACATTGTATGTATCTAGAAATTCATCAATTCTTCCTAGAGTATCCAGTTTGTTGGCATATAATTTTCATAGATTTTTCTTATGATCTTTCTGTTTCTGTGGTAGAGATTATAAAGTCTTCTCTTTCATTTATAATTTTATGAGTCTTTTCTCTAAGTCTTTTTGACTTAGTATTGCTAGAGGATTACCAATTTTATTATTTCAAAAATCAAATATTTCCTTGCTATTTTCCCCTCTTGCTTTTTTAGTCTCTACTTCATTCATTTCTGCTCTAGATTTTGTTTTATCTTGCCTTCTGCTGACTTTGAATTTCTTTTTCTAATTTCTTGAGATGTAATGTCAGACTAGTTCTTTAAGATATTATTATTTTTTAAAATATTTTTTAGGTGTAGTTGGACACAATATCTTTATTTTATTTATTTATTTTTATGTGGTGCTGAGGATCGAACCCAGGGCCTTGTACATGCTAGGCAAGTGCTCTACCACTGAGCCACAACCCCAGTCCCATGTTATTATTTTTTTTTAATATTGGTGTTTATTGCTATTATTGTAATTCCCTGTTAAGACTGCTTTTGCTCCATACCATAAGCTTTTGTATGTTGTCTTTCTATTTTAATTTATCTCACAATGTTTTTTTTATTTCCTTTTTTATTTCTTCTGTGACCCATTGGGTATGCAGAAGAAGCATATTGTTTGGTTTCTACACATTTGTGTGTTTTCTAAGACAACTCATATTATTGATTTCAAGTTTATACCTTTGTGATCTGAAATAATACTTTAAATTATTTCAATCCTCTTAATTTTATTAACTTTTTTCTTCATGTGTATGTGTGGGAGGGGAAGTTGTGCCTAACATATGTCTTATCTTGGAGAATGTTCCATGTGCACTTCAGAAAAACCTGTATTCTGTGTTGTTGAATGGGATATTCTGCATATGTCTCTAGGTCCTCTTGTTATAAAGTGCTGTTGAGACCCAGTGGTTTTTTTTTTTTTTATTTTCTCTAGATGATTTGTTTATGTTGAAGGTGTATTGGGGTATTATTGAGAAATTCATCTCTTCCTTCAGATCATTTATGTTTTATACATTTAAGTACTCTGCTGCTGGGAATATCTATATGCACAATTGCTGTGTCCTTTTGGTGAATTAATCCCTTGATCTTTATATTATACATTTTGTCTCTTTCTATAGTTTTGACTGCAGTCTATTTTTGTGATATATTTATATATTCTCTTGATCTCTTTCAATTTCCATTTCTATATGCTTTCTTTTTCAGTCCCTTTAAGTTTTTTCTATCTTGTTGGTAAAGTGAGTGTTTTGTAGGCAGCCTATGATTAGGTCTTTTTTCTTTAATGATTTAGTCATTCTCTGTCTTTATTGAAAATTTTAATCTATTTACATTCAAGATATTTGGAGTTATCAATATAGTTATTGATACGTAAGAACTTGTTGTTGCCATTTTGTAATTTGATTTGTGATGATTTTATAAATTTTTGTATTTTTCCTTTCTTATTGTTTTCCTTTGTGGTTTGATAGTTTTCTCTGGTGACATGCTTCAAGTCCTTTCTTTTTTAAATTTTGTGGAACTACTATTGGTTTTTGCTTTGTGGTTACCAGGAGGCTTACATAAAATATCTTTTTCTTACAACAAACTATTTTAAGTCAATAACAACTTAACTTTATCGCATACAAAAACTACACTTTCATTACCCTCACCAACCTTTTTATGAATTGATGCTAAAACTCACATTTTCTATAATTTGTATCCCTTAAGAATTTACTGTAGCTGCGGTAGCTCTTAGTTGTTTTGACCTTCAGAGTAGGATTAAAATTCCATTGTTAGAGAATTTTGAATATGAGAATATACCACTTACATCATTGGGTTCTTTTTATGTCTTGTTATTAATTATAAGGTTTTCATTTTAGCCTTAGAAACCTTATAATAATTAATGAAGCTGGCCTACTGGTGATGAATTGCCTTAGCTTTTGCTTGCTTGGAAAACTTTTTATTTCTTCCTCATTTCTGAAGGTCATCTTTGTTGGGTAAAGTATTGTTGGTTGACAGTCCCCCCACTACCCCTTAGGACTTAGAAAATGTCATTCCATTCTGTCATATTTTCAAGATTTTCTGCTAAGAAGTTGATTGAAGTCTGTACTGGTACTCCCTTGAATGTCACATGTGTTTTATTTCTTGCTGCCTTTAGTACTCTTTCTTTCTCTTTGATTTTTGATAATTTGTTTATGATGTGTCTTGGTGGATTCTTCCTTGGGTTTAAATTGATTAGCAACCTCTTACCTTCCTGTACCTAGATGTTATTGTCTTTCTACTGTTTTATACAATTTTTAGTTATCATTTCCTTAAATGATATTTCTCTTTCTTTTTCCATTCTGATCTCTTATTATGCAAGGGTCAGTTCACTTGATGCTGTTCCATAATTCTATAGATCTTCTCCATTATTTTTTATTCACTTTTATTTTTATTTCTCTGGCTGAATAATTTCAAATATACTGTTTT
Organism: Marmota monax; assembly: GCF_021218885.2. Taxonomy (NCBI): domain Eukaryota; kingdom Metazoa; phylum Chordata; class Mammalia; order Rodentia; family Sciuridae; genus Marmota; species Marmota monax. The sequence continues at coordinate 1,352,757 of NW_026692357.1, read as the reverse complement.
TGAGTTCAGTAATTTTTTTTCTGCTTGAACAAGTCTTTTGTTGAAACTTTTTACTAAAATTTCCATTTTAGTTTTTCCTTATCTATAAAATTTCTATTTGTTTTTCAAAAATTGTTCATATTTCTTTGTTAAACTACTTTTTTTGTACAGAAATTGATTCATGTTGGAGTCTGTAAACAAGTCAAAATAACACCTGGCATTTTGCCAGGGGAATGTTAGAGTTCGTAAAAAGTCTGGATGGTGCCTGGCAAAATGCCAGAGGGAGTGGTTTGAGAAGTAACAAAAGCTAGCCATTAAGTGTGGAGATTCCTTATTGGTTGACTGATGTATCTAGTTTATGCTAATTAAGATAAGCTGTGTGGAATGTATAAATACTGCTCCTGTCCTGCAATAAACGGCTCCCTCTCCTGCTGTATCAACATACACAAGTTATTCGTCACCCCCCGGTTATTTTGCTGCAGCCGGACTGCGGCAGATTCACAAATTAAATTTAGTTTTCTATCTGTATTTTCTTTTAGTTCTTCAAAATGCTATAATTATTTTAATTCTGTTTTGTTAATTTAATGGATCTCTATTGCTTTTAATTCCATTACTGACACTTAACTAGTTTCTTTTGTGGTGTCATAATATTCCTGATTTTCATAATCCTCGTGTTCTTATGTTGGTTCCTTCATATTTGAGGATATGGTCACCTTTTGGGCATGCAGGTATTCTTTGGTGGTGATAGACTTTTACTATTTAATCTAACCTGGGATTCTGGATAGGCTAGCTGGTGAAAATCCCAGAACGGCAGGTGTTGATGTTGGACTCCCTAGTTGGAGTTCATTTGCTCTGAGGCTATGAAAAGTATTGCTTGCTGTGTTCTGTGGTCTGGTGAGACAACTGGCCAAACTGTGGAATCTGGTGGAGCTTCTGGATGAATTCTATAGTTTGAAACCTGTGGTTAACCAGGGTTGTGTACAGGGTTCTGAGGCTGACTGAGATCTCTGGGGTTGTCATTTGGCCCCACAGGGTGAGCAGGGACCGAGGGTATCTTCTATAGATATGTGGGGACTTTGGCCTAGACCAGGGTTAGGCAGAGCACTAAGGCTTGGTGGGTCTCTGTTCAGCAGCTGCTAGTGGGTGGGAATAGATGGCCTCTCTATGGGTTAGTACTCACATGCAGTTGTCTCTACTCTGGTGAAGACTTAATAAGAACACTGGGGTTCTGTTCAATCCCGTCTTGGCTGTTGGAATAAAGGGGACCAGATCTTCCTTCTTTAGGTACTTACTGAATTGCAGTCACATCCTTGGTTGGGGAAGATTTATTAAGAGCCCCAGTGCTCTGGGATAAAGTCAGAGAAGTCTTTGAACCTGGTGGACCTGTGGACCCTGTGTGCTTTCTTCAGTACAATGCTGTTGAGCAGCTGCTGTGGGGTGGTTCCTTCATTGTCTGGAATGCAGAACCATGGTTCAAACCCACAGGTTGGTCTCTGAGGGTCCAACTCTCATTTTTTGTTTATAACTGAACATAAATATTCTAGCCTTGGCCAGTATTCCCAATATTTCCCACAGGACAAGATGGGAGCGAGACCCCTGCACAGAGTTCCAGAACAATGGGAAGCTGAACAGCCACCTTGAGCTCATTTTATCAATGGAGAGACCATGTATCCAGAGGAATTCTCTGTGAGAAGCACTGTGTTGTCTTGCTGGAGGTGCAGTGTGGTGAAAGAAAGCCATTCTGAATTCTTTCTCAACGTGGATTTTCTTCATGCAGTGGTCCAAGGGGACATGTCAGTCCCACTCCTGAGATTTGGAATATTCACAAAGGTATTCTTGCTTGTGGGTAGTTGTCAATTGGATTTCTCTTTGGGGTATTAGAACCTAAGAACTCCTATTATTCCTTCTGACATCACTGTATCAGAGAAGAGGCTATTTATGGGGAATGCTTTTCCACTTCTAAAGCAATCTGTGAGCACGTTGATAATTTTCATGTCTTTTTCACTATTGTTATAACCACATCTAAGTATACAAATGAGGTTTGAAAATTGCATTTGTAAAAAAGTCTTTTGGTAGTTTATGTGGTGCAATTTAATTTGTTGCAAAGTCAACATGAAGGGCCCTTTCTGAAAGGATGCTACAGAAAGGTGGATGCTCCATCTAAAGTACATTTTCAAACTACTTATTTTCTGTCACTTACTATTGAAAGATAAATCCTCTTAACTTGCAAGGTCATTTTTGTTATATAAAATCACTATGATTTTTGTGTCAGTTATTTTGGAAATAGGTATCTGGAGAATTAAAAGAAGTGTTAAATTCTGAATTTATTTTTCCTATGCTGAAATCAAAAAAGGTTCTGTTTAGAAGAGCACAATTAATATCCAAACTACAGTAGTGGCAACACTGGTAATACTGATTAAATAGTGCTTACATTTTTTGTGTCCCTTTTAGATGATGTTGATGTTTATAACTATTAAATTTACATAAATGCTCTTACAAAGCAAAAACAAGGATGAAGTTTCCATGTCACTGTCAAATGGCCTTTTTGAGACTGCCCCTTGGAGTTATACAGCATTTTTCTCAAACAATGTGAGACTCTATTTCTTTCCAAATGTGTTACCAACATTTGTTCAACAAAACAATTTGTTTTCCTACATTGAGAGATGCACATTATACAATGATATTTATTTGTCTAAATTTTGAACTGGCTGGGTTGTTTGGCACAAAATTGACAAAAGCATTTGCTGTGATTGACATCTGAAAGGTGTATCTTAATACCAAGCTACATCAAAGTGACAATAAATGCAATAGAATGCTGTATAATCATGTCTTCTGAATTTGAAAGAAATATTAATAGGGCAGCATATAAGCAGTAAAACATTAAGGGGGATGAAAACATGGATGTTACCATTAATAAGAAAGTTTATCTTAAGAATTTGGTTTTAATCCAAAGGTCTTCCAAGGTTTGCAAAAATTTCTTATACATATATATGGAGAGAGAAAGAGAGAGAGACAGAGAGAGAGAGAGAGAGAGAGAGAGAGAGAGAGAGAGAGAGAACACCCAAATCAAATATTGTAACCTTACTGATGCTGAGAATTTGACATTTGAAATCAGAGAGCAGTGATCCTTCCTCATAAGCAGGGTATCAGCAGCAGGAATTTGGGGTGTTTCCTGAGCAAAACTCCTCATGTGTATAACATAGTAATGAAAACTGGCATTATTCTGAGGGTTAAATAAGAAAATAATTGGCCATGAGCATAGTTACTGTCATATAAGTTGGTGGTATTTTGAAAATTATCATGATTTAAAAATGATTCTTATTCATGTTAACAAACTGGCAGAGTAAAAATTTATGAAAATACCTTCCTCTATTAAAAAAAGACAATCAATGGCAAAAAAGGGCAAAATCAACTCCTTCTGCATCCTGGGTATCAATAAAATATTTGCAACAGTTCAAGGAGTATTTATGAGGAAAGAATATGAGAGTTTCTATGTGAATAACATTTTTTGTGTGCTTTTTTTTCATTTTACTTTGTCTTTTTCCTCTTCCATCCTCCAGCTTTGTAAGCAGTCTCTAGAACCAACAGCCTACAAAATCAATAGCATAGGGTAATAATCATTGGTACTTCTCCAAAGACCTAGCCACAGAGAATTGTCACAATATGACAGTGTGAGAGCTCACTAGATATCTCCACTCACAGGGTTTGTTCTGTTTGATGTGTCTCAAAGCTTCCTGAATTAGATTATCATTGTTACTAACTGAAAACAATTAGTGGCAATTGTTTAACACAACAACTGCCTGAGATGGCAAAAAAAAAAAAAGCTGGTGAAAATAGGAAGATGATCAAAAAGAAATCTAAAAAACTAAGGATGAAGGTGTCCAAAGAGAGTTTTGAAATGTTCCCATGTATTCCTGGAATCTAGATGGTCACATGGGCTCCAAGTATAAACAGCAAATATCTAAAAAGACCTAAGCTGTCATTCTGACTGAACAAGATGTTATGACAACCTAGAAGTGAAGTGAAGGCAAAATGGAAAACTGTCCCTCTAAGCATTTTATCTTTGCTAAAATAAACCCAAGAACTCCTTTGGCCTAGCCTGGAAGAAATAATGAAGCAAAATAATAATGCAGTTAAGCAGAGTCTTCAATGGTTGCTCCTAACAAAAATGCAAACTTTAAGAGTTAATTCTGGAGAGTCACTGAACACAACAACAGCAAAAACAATCAGTAAAACTTCCAACAACATCAAAAGAACACTAACAAACCTGGGAAGGGAAGGAATTTTATTTCCAGATTCATCACATGGTATGACTTAAAATTCCAGTTAAAAAATGAGACATGGAATTACACAAAAGTACGGAAAAATAAATATTTGGATCTTGACAAAAATGACTGAAAGCCTTCAAATCTGAACATCTTTATACTGGGAAGCATTTTCATTCAATATGATGATAGACTAATTATTAATGATTGAATGAAATTTTGGTAACATGCTAGTGTCTTATAAGTTGTATATCCTTTTGATATAAGGGGTCTATAACCAGAGACCAGAAGGTACAGTGGAATATTGTGATATAACGAACACTTATTTATTCTTCTGCCTAGTTCCTGGCTCACAGCTCATAAAAATCCCTGGAATTTCCGAATGGTGGACTGTCATTTTCAGGCTGCTGAGGTGGCTGATGGCTGGATAGCTTCAAAAGAGTACTATTTGCTTGATTGTCTGGAAATCAACTGTTATGGTTTAGATGTGAGGTATCCCTGGAAAACTCATTTGTGAGACGATGCAAGAACATTCAGAGGTGAAATGATCAGGTTGTGAGAGACTTAACCCAATCAGTGAATTAATCCCCTGATGGAATTAACTGAGTGGTAACTGAAGGCAGATAGGGTATGGCTGGAGGAGGTGGATGATTTGGGGCATGGATTTGGGGTGTATGTTTTGTATCTGGCCAGTGGAGTCTTTGTCTGCTTCCTATCATCACATGAGCTCCTTCCTTCTGCCACACTCCTCCATCATGATGTTCTGCCTCATCTTGAGCCCCAAGAAATGGAACTGGCTGTCTAGAGACTGAGACTTCTGCAACAGTTAGCTCCCAAACAAAAATTTTCTCCTCTAAAATTATTCTGGTCAGGTCTTTTAGTCACAGCAGGGAAAAAAAAAAAACAGATTAAAACACCAGCCATGTGTTTAGAGTGTTGGAAGATAAAGCTTTGTCCCAGTGGAGAATCCATTGTTAATAAGTGAACAATTTATACATAGGTTGCTGAGTAATGAAAGTAAAAGGAAAAAACAGAAAGAAAGAAAAAAAAAAAAAACGAAAAGGGTAGCCCAGAACCAGCAGACATTAACATATTGCTAAACCATGCCTATTTTTAAAAAAAGATGTGACATTGGTAAAGAAACAGAAAATGGACTTAGACTAGTGGAACATCACAGAAAGAAAACTGAAGTTGAACCCTATTCATGTGAAAACTTGATACATGACAAGGTTAGTCCCACAAAGTAAAAAATGGAGACGTTATTTTTTCCTATTTACTGTCATATCTAGCTTCATAATTTTAATGTTATATACTGATGACTCCCAAATTTTGTTTCTTCTCAATAAATAGTAATAGATCCCCCCAATTGCTCAGATCAGATTACCTGAGGGTTATCTTTTCATCTTTCTATCACAATCCACATCCACATGCCAAGCACTGAGTCTCTACCTTCAAAATATATCTAGATTCCAGGCACATGTCAACACCCCCACTGTCACCACCTTTGTAAAAGCCACCCTTCGGTTGTCCTTGGATTATTGCAACAATCTTCTGACTTGTTTCCTTGCTTCCATCTATCCCTCTTCAGTCCATTTTAAAATTTTTATTTGTTTATTTTGTTACCAGGGATTTAACTCAGGGACACTTAATCACAAATCCACCTCCTCAGCCCTTTATTTATTTATTTATTTATTTATTTTGAGACAGGGTCTTTTTAAGTGGTTTATGTCCTCACTAAGTTGCTGAGGCTGGATTCAATATTGGAATCCTCTTGCCTCAGCCTCCTGAGCCACTGGGAGATACAACTCTTGTTGACCTTGCATTATATAATGGTTTTTAACATATAGCATTAAAAGCAAAAAAAAAAAAGACTTAATAAAATCTTTTTAAAAACACTTTTATGTTTGAAAGGAAATCATCAAGAACTTGGGATAGTGCACGCACAAAATGGAAGAAAGTTCCTGTTTATCATATATTGTATCAGTAACTAGTACCCAAAATACATAAAGAGCTTTTACAATTTACCATAAAAAGACAAATAATCCAAACATGGACAAAATTTGAGATCCTGTCTCAAAATATAAAAATAAAAAGGGATGGGGATGTAGCTCAGTAGTAGATTGCCCTGCATTTAACCTTTAGTAGTACACAAACAAATAAACACAAAACAAAGAAAAGATCTTGTATGTTGTGATGATTTTATTTATATGTTCTATTTAGAACAGGTAAAGCCCTAAAGGTAAAAAATACATCAGTGATTGCCAGGGTCTGATAAAAGGGAGAAATAAGAAAGTGACTAATTGATAATGGGCACACAGTATTTTTTTTGTGTGATAAAAATATTCTGAAACTAGACAGCTGAACCAAACTGCACATTTTATGAATGTACTAAGATATTGAATTGTGTGCTCACTAGAGTGAGTTGAGTTTTGTAGTATATCAATTGTCTCAAAAATTAAGGAATTATGCAAAAATAACTGAAAAATTGATGTATTACAAATAATTAATGTTAGAATTCCACTACTATTTTGGTCTCTTACATTTTCCTTTAAATCATGTTAAAAAAATAAAAGATGGAGATTGGAGTACAAAATGTGTTTTGGGGGGGTTTCTTATTTCTGTATGATTTAATAGTTTTGAGAAGTCAAGGTAAAGCAGAACTGAATATTTGCCAAATAAAAATAAGGTTTTTGTCATTAATGTTTGAAAAACACCCCAGCATTCTGTCTCCGTGTTTTCCTTTTAGATTTCACATCATTCTGATTAAAGATTAGAAAGCTTGCCTACCACCCCTTTGCATTTGAAAGAAATATGCACACATCCTACTACAGCAGCATCATAGGAAGGATAAACAAATCCGTCTCTCAGAGAAGAATTCATGATGAAGATATTATGCGTTTCAAAGTGAACATTAAAGCCATTGGGGTTTGAAGTTTATTTGTACTTGGCAAGACACGTGGTTCTTCAAAGAAAAAACATCTTTAAGAGACTCACGAGGTTTTCTGAACATCAAACAACTCTCATAAAAAATACATTTGGAAGATTTAATTGTAAATGAATAAAAAATAAGATTTTCATTTTCTTCTGGCCACCCAGGAATTTAAAAAACTCAAAAGTAGCAGGGAGGAGAAAACAGTGGAAACTCTTACATTACCATGTACTTTGAATCTTTTTAGGAACCTATGTGACAATGTAGAAAGACAATTTTCTTTAGAAGATGTTTTTTTCTTTAAAATAAGCATTACTATGGTCAACAGGATTATAATTCATTTAAAAGGTAGGATACAACTGAAACAATGTTTTACAATTTCAGAGCAGCAAAAAATTTCAACTTTAAAGAGTAGCTATGATGTGGAACAGAGATAACAGGCATAAATCCATGCAATGATACAAGTTTAGGCAAAATATATGCAGATTTTTTTATTGTTCTAAATTTTTCTTAATTTAGGCACAAAAGTATAACTTCTTTTGAACATACTTGAAAAGCTCAAGATGAAATGCAGAATTCCATTAAAAAATACAACTATCTTTATATTTGGCTATGCCAAAAAGATAATATTAGAGAGATCATATTTGGCTTTCAGTTGTATTCTACAGTTTGACCTTTTCATAATTCTGAAGGAAAAATAATAATCATTTCTATTGAATTTAACCTGTTGGTAATTGTTCTTGTACTGCAGAGATCAGAATCAGACTTTCTCTGCATTTAACTACCTTACATGATACCTGTAGCTTTTGAATAATTCATATCAACAACCAGTAAGAAAGATTGCCATAATAAATATTTCCATTTAGAAAGCAATTTAAACCAAGAGTAGGTTATATTTATTTTTTGATCAATTGTGGTAAATGGGATATGTGGCAATCACAGAAAGTGACAAATGTACAGACATAGACATTTAGTGAGGATCTCATGAGCTTCACAACTGGATGATCCACGGATCCAACCACCATTCCAGCACCTGATGGAATCCAAAATGATTCCCAGTTGAGTAACTTTTGTTGACTAAGGGTAATGTATTTACCAATGAATCTGCAACACATTCATTATGTGGAGCACAGAGGCATCTCAACCCAAGGCTGGACATAGAATAAATGTGTGGCTCCATAATGTTCTTTCCCCAGCATTCCCAAACTGCTTCCTACTCCAAATAATGAGTGATGCAACAGTATTACACACAGAGATGTGTACAAGCATCCTGGCAGTTTTGGTTGACTTTAGTGGAATATTTCCTTATTATGTCTTTGGCTTGACTTACTCTCCACCATTTTCCTATAGCCAAGACCTGCTGTTTAAGCAGAGTTGATGCAGGTGGTCATAATGTGTCCCTCACACCTACCATAACCACATACTGTTTTCGTGGGGATGCTGTGACAATTCTGGAGATCTAAAATTCTAGGAAATTAATTATAATTATTAAGGAAAAATAAAATATGTCTTTGGATACTACACACAATTATATTTTTAAAGGAAAGAAAATGTTGTGACTTTAAATTGCCTTCCCATAATGACTGTAAAAATTTTTTGCTCAGTGAACATAATGAAGCCCAACTTATGAGTTCTCAAGAAAAGAAAATGTGTGTGTGAGTGTGTGTGTGTGTTTAATTTCCTTAATAGTGGATTAAACAGACAAAAAAGAATTTTAAACCAGATGGAAATAAAGGGTGATATGGGAACTGAACAGCTCATCACCTTCAGCTGTTACTGTTAATTAACCAAAAAAAAAGTCTTATTTATTTAAGTTAAGTGGTTTGTTCTTATTCTTTTCAAATTTTATCATGTAGCCAGGGAGTCATTAATCATGTAATTTTAAGTGAATATAAATTCAGTACCTTTAAGAATGAAAAATGAAGAGAAAATACCTCAAAATTCAATGACAAAAGTGACTTTTGGAAGAATAATCACTAGAAAGAAAGCTGTTACACATGGCACATTGAAATTCACAATATGAAGCAATTAAGAGAGCTAAATTAAATCAACTGCTTCAGCCTGCCAGAGTGAAGGAGTCCTCTTTGACAAGTATAGCTATTATTAAACACTGCAATGTGTTTTTTGTGTTTCTGGCTTAGCTCTCAGAATGCTGGTGACTTGGAAGATGGCAAGAAAATTTATTTGAGAAACATTTGGATTTGACAATGAAATCCTTAAATACAATCAGGTGACAACCCAAATATTCCAACTACCTGCTTGTTAGAGGATAAAGCAGTTCAAATTCCTTTTTGTGCATTTTGGAGTTTAGTTCGATTCATTTTCTTTCTGTTCTAAGCTATTATCATCTACTTGGAAGATATGATATTACAAAGTCTTGTATCTGCCTTCATCACAAATAAAAATTAAAACCTCAGCCTCCTATGACTATTTTATTCTTTTTAGTAACTGTCAATGCAGTTATTATTTCAATAAGGGGAAGAGGAGTAGGTTTGGGCTTTTTGTTAAATGAAAAATGTTAGGATTATTTGTTTGGTTCTTTGTGTTTGCTCAATCAAGGGGGGAAATCATTGAATACACTAATGCTTACATTTATATGATCATGCCAAATTATATTATCCTAACAATTATAATAGAAGTAACTGATTAAGAAGATGTCTTTATGATTGTGACAAAAGGGAACATCTAAAATCTAACTGAAAAACAAAAAAATTAAGCATTCCAAGTCTTTGCTACCGGAAATTTCAGGCAACAGAAGAAACAAAACATGTGGTTTTCTTTTGATGTCAGATTAATTCTGAAGAATTGCGTTTACGTTTTTTTAAGCAGGAGACAAATATCTATAGCGCCTGAAAGACAGAAGCAAAGCCCAGCATCTCAATAGAAAAAAAATGCAAAGTATTAATGGGAATCACACATAAGATTGAAAATCTTCTACTATTCATAGGACAGAAAGGGGGAAAAAAGAAACACTTAAAAATAATTTTGATGGTGAAGTTTATTTAACCCAGTCAGCCCCAAATATAATATTTCCACCAGTCTTCAATGTGAAAATAAATATTGAGATATTTTATTTTCTATTTTTTTCATAAATCTTCAAAAACCAATGTATCCTTTTGACTTTCAGCACATCCTGCTTGTTCCACAACATCCTACTTGTTTGCAGCCCCTGTAGCTAGTGGCAACCTTATTAAATAGTCAGGCATCCAGCATAGTGACTGCAGGTTTATCTGTGTCCTTGGTACTTAATCACCCGTACCATTCCACTTGACAAATCACCTAAACTTTGCTACTTTGTTGCTCCATTTTTCAAAAATGGAATTCTGTTTTCAATTTTTGACCAAATACAGTTGATTATGACTCACTGGATACAGTTAATTATGACCCTGGATGCTAATGACAACACAATTGTGAAAGATCTTCAGGCCTAAGGTTTGATTTCAGCTTGATGGCAGCTTGGTGGTAACTGGTTACTTTTAATGTCCTTAAGGTCATTATCACCTTTTGTCTTGTAAGGTTGGAAGTTTTAATTGCATGAAAGAGAAAGCTGATAAGTTTTTTGAAAAATGTCAGATATCAGGTAATTTATTTACCCCACATTAAGTTCTCCATTCTTCTTTGCTAAAACAGTGTTGATTTGGCTTAAGAATCTGCCTTGAGTTGTGGTGACCTTACTTCCTTCTCTGGGATAACTCCTGTGATAGGCTGAGGTTCCCAGGAAATAGCACAGGATACAAATAGGTCTCTGCCGGCAGGTTTTGGGAACTGCTCTCAGAGTGCACCCTCCCGGGGAGTGAGGGAGGCAGGAGTGGGTGACGCAGGTGAACATTGACCACATCCAAGGTCTGGAGCTCTGAGGTCCTGAACATGCAGCTTACAGAACGTCCCCAGTTCAGTGAGGTTGGGCCATGTACCCTACATTATATAGATATGGAATGTGCACAAGGAGTTGGCAAGCAAATGAGGGCAACACAGCTCTTCCGTCACAGAAGGAGTTTGTTCAAGGGCTCTCAGCAGTACCATATCCAGCTTCAGGAGAACAGAGTGCCTTGTCCCTAATGGGCCTGTATAGTCAAGGACATCTGTCAAATGCTGACAGCATAATTCAGTTCTTCCCAAACTACTTATTTCCAAGTCCTGTGAATAAGTCTACAAGTCTATTGTACAACACAAAGACTATAGTTAATGATACTGCATTGTGTATACTGGTAATGTTTATGTATATCAAACAAGCATGCAAAGATATCATGTTGTGCCCTTTAAATATACACAATAAAAAAAGAAATGGAAAGGGTCTTATAGCCCTTCAGGGTCATCAGATAAGGCTGTTGTGTTGGGAGGTTGTAGTCCCTGAGGGATGTGGCACCCTGTAACTTACTGTGATGGATGATGGCGCCTTGACCTTGGGGGTAAATTCTCATCAAATGTACCACGTAAAACCTCGCCTTCTTGTACAGGCATGGGCTCGGCATCCAGCTCTGACCTACAAGCTGAACTCAGTCCCCTGGAGGAAAATCTTTGAAATGTTTTTCACTCCTAGAACAGATATTCCTTTTTGTTTTTATTTTTTTCTGCTGAATAAGATGCCTGTGTGAAATTGAAAAGAAAAAAAAATAATATGTTCTTTTTTAAATGTAAATATAGGTAGAAAATAATTTAAACTTCTTTTAGATCAAGGGGTATGTTAATCACTAATGTATGTCTTACTGCCAGCAGGGCTTCAGCTTTAATTAAAAGGAAACCATAAAGCAAATCATCAGAGTGTAGATTTTTGTTTAGGCTCTATGTTAAGCATCATGTTTTCCCCCCTTTTCTAATGTTAACTGGGAAATTGAAATATTTATTTCCAAGAACATATCTGCTCACTAGTTGAGACAAATAAGTTCCTCTAAGACTTGATTTTTCTTCCCTTGTAAGTGGCGAAGACATTTTGTTATATTTTCCTGCCATTCAGAGTAAATCATTGAAGACTTTCTTGATGTCAAATTTACTAAACTAAGATGTGTTTATATTGTCTGCAATCTCTAGGCTCAAGGGAGTTACTTAGAATGATGAAATATTTTTTTCTTGGAAATATAGTAGCCTGAAATACATGGTAAACAAAGACACAGTGTGGAAAGTTGAGTAATGTATGAAGTCAATGTGCTACTGTGTTGATTATATCTAAAGTTACTTTCTTTGAACTTTGTTTTTATGTGTATGATGATATATGTACATTTTGCTAAAACTAGCCTACAATGTTTTGTGCTACAACCTAAAGCTGTCTAATAGTTTTTGAGAAATTGATCATGGGTTACAAATGTGCAGAAGGGATATTGCATGATGACTAAGAATTTGGGTTCTTGCATTACTTGGTAGTCAGGTAGTCAGTTTATGTTTTGACTTTGTCAATCTTTTGACTATGGCCTCAATAAAATTTACTCACTTGTCTAAATTATTTTCTCACCTGTATAATGATGATGTGACCCTTATAGGATATGGTAAGCATTAAATCATAACCTGTGTAAAGTCCTTGGCTACTATGGCAAAGAGATACCAAGGTGGCATCTCCTGAAAACCCCCATGTGCTTGTGGAATAAGACTCTCCCCTTAAGCATGGGTAGGACTTGCTTCTAACCAATAGAATGTGGTAAAGTTGATGGGATGGTACTCTTTGATGACATTATGTCACATAGAACACCATCTTGCTAGTGAAGGCACTCTGGAGACACTCCTGCAGACTGGATGAAGTAGACATCCATGTTGGAACAATCCACACAGCAAAGGACATCAGTGGCCTCAACAAGCTACAGAGATGTGACTGGCCCTCTGAGAGTGGAGGATGGCTTTTGGACAACAGCCATCAGGAAGCCAAGCCCTCAGTCCTCTCAGGGAAAGGAAATGAATTCCGCCTATAGCCTGAGCGAGCCTGGAAGCAGCTCCATCCCTGTTCATTCCCTGGATGAGATCGCAACCTGCAGACACCATACTGAACCTCCTGAGAAGCTAAGGAGAGCGCCAAACCAAGCTGTGCCCAGACGCTACAAACTGCGAGTGGCATATATGTGCTGTTTAAAGTTCTGCATTTTGTGACAATCTGTTGTGGAGCAATGGAAAATGAATATAGTAGAATTCCTGACACCCTGTGAGTTTTCTATAAATAATACATATTTTAGTATTCATACTGTGAAACACAAAAAGAAAAAATGACCTAAAATCTAAGTTCGCATTCAAGAGAAATGAACTTGGGTAAAGAAAGTTAAAAACAAAGCAAAACCATGAATTAAAGTGGAAAAATCAGACACTTATAGTTTTCTTAATGATTGTATGTATGGGTCATGTGGTTGGCAGAAAATAAACAGAAGAGAGCCCAGGGTCCAGTCACTCAGAGATGCTTCCAGAATTAAAAATCCCCCCACCCCAAGAAGGCTTGTGATTAGATCTCTTCCTCAGTCATCCATTAATTTTCCATTGCTGGTCAACTTGCAAAGAGCATTTTAAGAAGATAGCTGTTGCTTATGCCTCCCGAGTTTAATAACATCCACAGAAATGACAATGAAAGACTGGTTTGGTGAATTTAGGATAAATATGTTATGAAATTCTGTATGCTTTTCTGGTGAGGTTCCTTGATGTTATTTTTTAACATGTCCAGTATATGTGGACAGTATATTCTGAGGTCCCTAAAATATTTAATTTAATCTGTTTTCAGAAGAACAAGATCTATAAAAGGTTTAAAATCAAGTCACTGTATTTGTTAAGGGGAGATTTTTATCTTAATTACTTTTATTAAAATCAGACTCTATGTATGTGTTTATTTTTTTCTTGCAATATCTCTAAAAGGTTGAGAAATATTCTAATCCTTTTTTAAGATTAAAAGAATGAATCAGAAGGAAATAGTTTGATCCTTTTCTCAGACTAGAAGAATTAGGGGCAAAGTCATTGAAATGGCCGAAATTGCCTTGAAAAATGCAGGTAAACCTAAGCTATAGAAAGAGGACATGCAGTTTTTAATATCAGGCAATAACGTCCTGACTCTGGGTGTCCTCATTAATATATAAAATATACTAATATTTCATATAAATATTTATATAATATTTATATAAATATTATATAAATATGTAAAGTCAACTCCACTACAAAGGAACCTCTCAAGTTTGGTGGAGGAGTTCAAGCTAGCTATGTCACATGCTTGTCTACCTAAGTGACCACTATCTTCATAATGCATCATACCTCAGGAGGGGACAATGTGGAGGAACAAGGCACAATACTGACACTGTAGTTTTTGTTTGTTTTAAGGTAAATGTGCACTCTACCCAGTCATAGTGAGGCGGGCCTAATGCTTAGCTCCTACTTGATTCAGAAAGGATGAATTTTCCTCCTCGGGTTTATTACTTTAATAGTTATTCACTTGAGTAACTGTGTTTCTAAAGCAATTTTGATCATGTCATTGGACATAGTTAAAGTAAGACAGGCTGACTGGGGCCTTTTCATGTTTCTTACTATGGGTAATTGCTATTTCTACAAATGTCAAAAAGTGCCATGTTTTCACAGAACTGTGAACAACATTGTCAAATCAAGGGTAGCAAGATGTGAAAACTATTTCAATGCTGTATGGATATTGATTTAGGAATGGAAAATAAGAATCCGTATTTAATGCTCAGCATTCTCATGAGTCTGGTGCTTATACACTACAAACACTCATTAATACAGTGGAATAGGAAATGTCTAGAGTAGGGTCTTGATACTTGAACAAGAGGCTGAGATTCCAATATTCCTTTCAAATACATGCCTTCAATCACCAGAAGAATTTCCAGGAAGTCCATTCTTTCAAGGAAAAACAATAATAACTTTCTGTAATTCTTAAGTCTATTAGTTGTCTCAAAACATATGCAATCATAAAAATAACCTAAACCCAAGCTATATTTCTGAGGCTTCTGTGTTGAAAGTTTTTCTTCTGGAATGTGCTAGTATAATAGAGGAAGGTTTTGAGTGGGAGTTATGTCCACAAAAAAACCTATAATACAGCCCATTAATGATGAGATCAAGTGCCTGTTGGTGAGGTCCTACAATGGCTCTGACATTTATTTATGTGTTTTAATGCTGAGATAACCACCTGTTCAATCAATAATGGTTAAATGCCCAGGCTGAATAAGATATTAAGGAAAACATTTAATCTTCTGGGAAACAGAAGGAAAAAATTCCTTTGGGTCTAAAATGTAGACAGGAGATCTAGATGGGAGATTCCTGCATGTACCTGTGGAAGGATTTCCTGAGTTCCCTTGGAAGATTTCTGTAACTGGACAGAAGGTGCCACTGAAGCTTGGTCACCAGTCTCAGTGGTGCTGTTACCCTGCTCACTCTGGTTGCTTCCTGACAGGCACTCCAGCCTGGGTGATCCCAGTGGACCCTTGTCCACAAGGCAGAATGGCAGTGGTACATAGGTCAAGGCCAAGACCTCCAATGTCCTGATAACACAGGAAGGAATGGTACAGGGCACACAGGGTAGTGCTTGTGACTGCTTAGGTAGAACTTTTGATTTCAAGGGGATCTCTACCCAGACCCAATTGTTTGAAGGGCAGCAAGACAAGTGTCTGTACACCCTGATCTGGTAGGTACCTCACCCCATGAGGGTCATGCTGAGCACCAGGATTTTGGGTGTGCATCATTTAGGAATGAAAGAAACTCTCTAAACATCTGATGCCATTTCTGTCTTTGATTCTTTGTTGGTGTGTGTTCTTAGGGTTTCTGTTTTTTTTTTATGAGTTGAGTTCAAACAAACTGGTAGAAAATCTGCATCATCTTAGAACCCCTACCATATTCTGTAGCCTGTAGGCTCAGATTGTGACCTCTTTGCCATAAAAAAATGCAGGTGAAACTAAGTTAAGGTAAGATGAGTCAAAAGACTGTGCTGGGAGCTAGTCAGGGTGGAGAATGGTAAAAACTGAATCAGAGTTTATGGCTCCCTCTAAGGCTGGTCTGCCTGCTCTGGAGTGGAGTGGACATTTTTATTCATTTACTTATGAACAAATTCTTTCTGAGCACTCACTGTGTCTCAGACTTGGCTGTAGTTGAAAAGAACAGGCAGATTCTTCTTCTTGAGGAGGTCATCTTCTAGTGGAAAGGGTAGACAATGAGCCATAGATGTAACACAGAAATAAATTACATGTCAGAAAGTGACATATGCTGTGGTAAAGTAGAAAGAAGAGCAGCAAGATGGATTGGGGACACAATTGAAGTGTGAGATGAACCAACAGGGCAAGCTTCATGTGAAACTGGCTATTGTGGTTTGAATAAGTGTCCCTCCACCTGAAGGCCTATGTTAAGGCCTGGTCTCCAGTCCATGCTGCTGTTGGGAGCTGGTAGAACCTTGCAGGCGTGGACTTCATTGAAATTCTTCTGATGATTGAAGGCATGTTTCTGAAAGGCATATTGGAAAGGAATATTGGAACCTCAGCCTCTTGTCTTCATTTTTATTTCTGCACTAGGCTGTGAGATGAACTTTCTTCTTCTGTCACATTCTTCTATCATAACGTACTCTGCCAACAGGCTCCTAAAAGCAACGGGGCCAGCTGACTATGGACTGGGATCTCCAAAACCCTAAGCTAAACTAAATATTTTCTCATTATAAGTTGGCAACCTCAGGTATTTGCTACAATAACAAAAAGCTCACTAACACACTGATATTTGAAGGGAAGATGACAGAGAGGGGTTGTTGCCTATGGGACTATTCCAGAAGAACAAGATTCAGGCAGAGAAAATAGAAGGTATTGAGTGTTAGGACTGTGTGCAGAAGCAGAATAAAGAGGGACATGGAGGAGCCTCCTCTCAATGCTCGAGAGCCCCTGATTCTGTCACTCCCTGGGGATTCACATCTAGTCTTTGGGTTTTAAGGAATTTCATGTACCAAGGACTCCCAAGATTTTGTGTCCTTTTCAGACTTCTGAGCACAAGCTCGTGTGCATTTTTAAGACATTAAGTTTGGATTTTAACCAAAAATTTCAAATTTAACATTTTGACTAATAATCTTCTGACATACCCCTAAACAAACAAAAAAGCACAAGCACCTGTTGTAAATCTGCAGACATCTTTTAAGTTGATGGGTCAATCATTTGGATTTGTCTACTTTTTCCTGCACCTGATTTCTTTTCCATCACCAGACTTTGCCATCTCTGCTTCTAATAGCGTTAGAAAAGTTATTTTGAATTCCTGTAAAAATTTTAGCATTTCCAAGTTTTTATTTTATTTTTACACAATTGAATAAATGAAAAATAATCTCTCATTGCTATATTTATTTATAATTTTGAGTAGGGTTGCACAATTATTGTATGTTGATTATCAAATTTTAAAAGTAATTTTTCTGTAAGAGCCAATCAAGTACAATTGTTTTTTGGTAAAGTTCTGTTCTTGCCCATGACCTATTTTCCTACTGGTTTATTTTTCTCTTTCTTATTTAATTTTGAAATAATAAAAGCATTAACTATTTGCTTAAGTGTACTACAACACTACTTTGCAATTTGTGTCTCATAATTTCATGATGTTTTAAGTCAACATTTTCATAATCAATATTATTTATTTTATTTATGGAACATATACTTATGTCTAGCTTAGAAAGAGTTTCTCTATTCATGTTTATAGATAAATGTTTCCACAGTTTTTTTAAAGAGAGAGAGAGAGAGAGAGAATTTTTTTTTAATATTTAGTTTTTTAGTTTTTGGTGGACACAACATCTTTATTTTATTTTTATGTGGTGCTGAGGATCAAACCCAGTGCCCCGTGCATGCCAGGCGAGCATGCTACCGCTTGATCCACATCCTCAGCCCCTCCACAGTTTTTTAAAAAACTTTTGTGGACTATTTTTAACAGATGCATATTTAATTATCCTGAAATTTATTTTAATACAATAATGTACAACTCTATTTATATACATATGTGTGTGTGTATATATATATATATATATATATATATATATATATATATATATTTATTTTAAGAGTTGGTGAGACCATTTCCATAGCACAGTTATTGAATATAAAGTGAATATGCAAGCAGGTTAAGTAAACTCAATCTAATTACCCTAAGTAAAGCAAAAACATAAAGAAAAATCAAAGGTTGGTAGTAGGGAAACAAATTATATGAATGCTAGGTAGTTAAGCCTTTGCACTCATAAATCACTCTCATTATTTTAAAATATTATTAATTATAATTATACAGTTAGTTTTAATAAGAGAGCTGGTAAATAGGAAGAGGGGTATTAACAGCGTGGAGTTCCTGCAAGGCTGAAGAAATGAGCCTGAAGCAGCTCGGAGTGATTCCACATTAAAAGCTGTAAGTAAAACTTCCATTCAATCCATTAGAGTTAAAATATAGAGGATCTTGATAGCCTTGTGGTAGGAAAAGAACTTATTTTAAAAGGTTAAAGATATAAAAGCCACATTGCTTTACAAAGTTACAATAAACAACACACCAGAAGACATTTTATAGTTCTGCAGTTTCTTCTTGCTTTTGTAACAAATTACCACAGACTAAGTGGCTTTAATACAACACAAATTTGTTATTTGTCTATTCTGAAAGTCAGAAGTTTCCACCAGGTGAAAACCTGAGTGTCAGCAGGACTGTGTCCCTTCCCTCTGGCTGCAGGGGACAATTCCACCTTGTTGCCTTTGAACTTCCAGAGCCCCTGGTCTCCCTTGCCTTGGGGTACTGTCTCCATCTCCAAGGGCCATGGCAGCCAGCCTGGTCTTTTTCATGATACCATCTTTCTAGATCTGCTCCTTTGCCTCATCCTCCCCTCCTCCCAATTTAAGACCCCGTTGTTTACGTGGATCCCAGCTGTATAATGAAACTGAAGTTATGTGTACATATATATTGCCAAAAGTCACCTAAGATAAATTGGAAAAATACAGACTAAATACACGTTAGTAAGTGACTAGCAGGATGAAGAATGGGTCTCGGAAGAAAGAGTAAGGTTTCCAGAAAAGGGAGGATTCAAAAAACAAAAACAAAACCCCAAACCCTACTCAGCCTGTATCCAACAAAGTGTCTGCACACTTTTTAAGCAATGATTCTGGCCTCATAATACATGGGTTCAAAGCCAAAACCCACCTCTTTCGAGCAGTTTGGCCTTGGGAATATTATTAAGTGGCTCTGGGCCTCCAATATTCTGACTCATTATACAAAAAGAGTCATGTCCACTGTTAGGGTTATTATGAAGATTAAATTTGATCATATGGGTGAAGGTTTGGGGTCAGTAACTGGCATGGTGTCACTCAGTATACATTAGCCCATGTCAATTAAAGACAATGACATTTTACCACCCTTAGAAAGAGAATCAATTGAATCAAGAAAACCTCTGTGATTTTATGTCCAAATACAGAAAATGTAAGAACAAATTTTGAATATAGTGATAACAATTCAGTAAGGTTTGTTTAATCATTGGAAATGTGCTGAGGTTTTACTTTGATGCCTAAAAGGGATAGGTACACAAAAGGTAGCCAACGTTGTCATTGCTATTACTGTTATTATTGTTCAAAGTGTAAACTTTGTAACGTCACATTTTATAACAGCTTCACTGAAATATCATTCATATAACATACAGTTCATTTATTGAAATGTACAGTTCTATAATTTTAGTATTTTGATAAATTTGTGAATTATCACCAATATCAAATTCCAGAACATTTTCATTACCTCTAAAGGAAACCCAGTACCCATTACCAGGAACGTCAATTTTCTGCTTCAATCAGCCACTAATCTATTTTCTGTTCCTATAGTTTTGCTTATTATATGGCTAGAATCACAATAATCTGATGGTCTTATCTTCACTTAGCACAATATTTTCAAGTTTCCAACATCTTATAGCATGTATGAATGAATGCTCTATTATTTTTATTCCCAAATATAATTCTATTATATGAATATAAACCATATTTTGTCCACTCATGCATTAGTTTATGAATATATGAGTGATTTCCATATGTTATAACGAATACTGCTGTTTTGAGCATGCACATATAGTTTATTGTGTGGACATACATTTTCAATGGTATAGGGTATGTACATAGAGGTTGATTTGCCCTGTTACATAGTAACTCTTCATTCAAAAATTAGAGGAATGCAACATTTCTTGAAAAAATGGCAGCACATTTTACTTTCCCATTAGCAATATATGGGAGTCTAATTTCTTAATTTTCCCATTAATTTTCTCTTGCCTGTTTGTATGATCATGTCTATCAAAGTGGTAAGAAATAGAATCTCATTATGCTTTTGGTTTCCACTTTCCAAAAGAAAAAGTCTTTGTTTTTCTTTCAAATGTGTATTGGTCATTTGCCACAGTCTGGCTGGCACAAATAACCAGGAGGTTACGAGCCACTTGTAGATTCAAGCAGGAATGAACTTTGTTTCAGAACCCACGCGAACTCCCCAGGAACTTCGCGAGAACTCAAAAGTAGCGGGCACCCGAGGCAGCAGGAGCCACCCCTTCTGGCAAAATGCCAGGCACCATCTTGACCTGGCCATGGCTCTCAACATCTCCCCCCTTTTGTTTAATTAAACAACAAGTATGTGGCTTAGGGACCGTGCCTGTCTTAGGTTGTCCAATACTACATATGGTCCTTATCCATCATTGGATGAACTGACCTCAAGGCGTCAGCCTCCTGTCTTAGGTTGGTACCATTGCAATTGGATCTTACCCTTCATTGACTACCGGCCCAGCATTATTTAGCCAAACTTGTGGATAGTGGTTTTAACACAAACACCATAAACAACCTGCTACAAGCAGAAAGGGGAGGGTACAAAATGCCACAACACCAAGCCAATTGATGGCCCCTTTTGGAAAGATGGTACCACCGATGACATCATCAGCAAAGATACCCGAGCAGTACCACAATTCACTGCCCCAATGGATAGTTCACAATGCATACAAGTGATACCTAGTCCAGGCAAGTTCTGCAAGCAGTTCAAAGCAGAGGAATCCATTAATATGTCCATTTCCTCCCAAAGTAAATCGACTCCTTGATTGAGCATCACTTGTTGAGTTATTATTCATTGATGCATCAGTTTATACAGTTTGTTGTGATAGCTATCGCAGAAGCTATAGTTTGGTTTTAACTCATCCTGTATCTT
Organism: Marmota monax; assembly: GCF_021218885.2. Classification (NCBI taxonomy): domain Eukaryota; kingdom Metazoa; phylum Chordata; class Mammalia; order Rodentia; family Sciuridae; genus Marmota; species Marmota monax. The sequence goes on along the minus strand of NW_026692357.1, from coordinate 1,331,484 downwards.
TGCCTTCACCGGCACTGGGATGAAGATAGAAATTCTGGCAATGATGGCTAAGAAAAAATTATGTAACATTCCAGCAGGCACTAAAAAAAGCAATTTTCTAAACAATTTAGTATCCTGAATATAATTAGATATAAAGGAAAGGTGAAAGTAAACAAACAGATCTGTTAACCACATTTTAAAACAATCCTCAACAGCTGTTTACCTAATTTAATTAAACCATTTAAGTCACGTGAATAAAAAAAAATATTTGCATCTATTTTTTCATGAGCGCTCCTCATATGATATATAGACATACGTACATACAGACATACAACACATAACACAAGTGTGCACACATAATACAATACATACAACACATAAAACACCTGTGAAAAGCTACAAGTAAAGGCCTTGTAGCTTTTCACAGGTGAAATCCCCATTGCAATGCTCAAAAATTCCACAGTCAAAAAATAGAACTGATCAGAAATACATTAACCTAGGTCTGTATGAGCTCAAAAAAGAAAATAGAACTTCATAATGTGGGAAAGGGCAATAATAAAATAGATTTGAAAAAAGCATCCTGGTTACCACCTGGGTTTAACTCTTCTTTTGATATCCCATCCTTCTTCCTGTAACTTGCATATGGGTCTGAAGGTATTCCCACAAGCAAGCCCCAAGGTTTTTTACATTTGAAATAGGCCTTAATGGTGTTCATTATTCATTAGCCTCCAGGTGTGGGAGAACCACTGTCGCAGATGTAAGGATAGCCAAACTGGACTTCTGGATATCAGCTGTTATGGATTTGAGCCAAATCATCTTCTTTTTGGTCTGTATAAATCACTTTAGTTAGTCTCTCTGGAATCCAAATCAGCTGCTGTTCTCCCTGTGGAAACACACAAACAGACTCCTGACTCCAGACAATCACTGGGTCAGGACCTTTCCATTGTCCTGTTAGAATATCCTTCCAAAGTACCTTGGGTTTATGTACATTTTTTGGACACATGTGCCTTTCTGCAGCAGTAAGCCCTGATGAATCCAAATTTAAAAAGTTTAGAGTAAAAAGGGTTATTTTAAGTTTATCTTTGGGGGATATATACCCCTTTCCAATTCCCTCTTTTTGCTTTAATAAGTACATTTTAATAGTTTGATGAGGTCTTGCAACTATGCCTTGTCCCTGTGGATTGTATGGGATTCCTATTATATGAGTAATGCCAAAGGATGAACAAAATTGTTTAAAAGAGGTAGAAGAATAGCCAGGGCCATTATCTGTTTTAACTGTTTTGGAAAACACACAGTGGCAAAATTTTGTAAGCAATGAGCTATGATATCTCTAGTTTTTTCTCCAGTATGAAGGGAGCTCATCAAAAATCCGGAAGAAGTATCAAATGTAACATGCAAATATTTTAATTTTCCAAATTCTGGCAAGTGTGTGACATCCATCTACCAAATATGGTTAGGTATCAATCCTCTAGGACTGACTCCAAGATTAACTTGTGGTAAAAAGGTCATAGAATTTTGACATTGTTTTATTATTTGTCTAGTAGTTTGTTCCTTAGTTATTTTTAAATGCTTTTTAAAGTATTTGCATTGATATGGAAGGATTTATGAAAATTTGTAGCTTCTTCTAGTGTAGAGAAAATATGTATGTCATGTGAGGTTTTATCTGCTAAATCATTGCCCAAACTAAGGGCTCCAGGCAATCCTGTATGTGCCCTGATATGTCCTATAAAGAATGGATCTTTTCTGTCCCAGATTAGACTTTGTATAGTGGAAAGCAAAGAGAAAACAGTAGAGGAAGGGGAAATCCTACCAGCATCTTCAAGGGATACTATAGCATTAACTATATACTGACTATCAGAAAATACATTAAATACAGAATCTTTAAACATCACAAAAGCATGTAATACTGCATTAAGCTCTACCTTTTGAGCTGATTGTTTGGGTACTAAAAATGTAAAAGTTTGATTAGGGGTAACTACTGCTGCTGTACAATTATTTGACCCATCAGTGAATATATTTGTAGCATTCATGATAGGTGTTTTTCTTGTCATTTTTTGGAAAAACTACAGGATGCAAAGACCAAAAAGACGACAAAGGATTAGATGATAAGTGGTTATCAAATGAAACATTAGATTTACACATGATTATTGCCCAAGTATTTAACTCATTAGCTAACTCATCGGTTTGATCCATAGTATATGGAGTCATAATTTTATTGGGAGAAATTCCAAACACTCCCTTTGCTGCTTTTATTCCTTTGAGTATTAATTGTCCTACAGCCTCAGGATACCTAGTAAGAATAGTGTTAGGAGAATAAGATAAATGTATCCATAATAATGGACCTTCTTGCCAAAATACTCCTGTAGGAATATTTTTTGTTGGTAGTACAATAAATAATAAAGGCAAACTTATATCAATTCTATCCAAATGCATATTTTCCATATATGTTTCAATGAGTTTTAATGTCTTTCTTGCTTCAGGCATTAACATGCAGGGTGAATTTGGATCTGATGGACCTTTTAGGATATCAAATAAAGGTCCCAACTCTCCTGTTGGTATGCCTAGATAAGGCCTTATCCAATTTATGTCTCCTAATAACTTTTGAAAGTCGTTAAGTGATTTGAGTTGATCTACTCGTATTTGAATTTTTGGTGGATGGACCATGGTTGAGGATAATAGAACTCCTAAATAATTAATTGGAAAATTTAATTGTACTTTATCTATTGCTATCTCTAGATTATAATTTTTTAATAAGTTTGTAAGTGTGGCATAACATTCTAGCAATGTGTTTTTATCTTTGTGTGCTAATAATACATCATCCATATATTGAAATATTTGTAGTTCAGGATTTTGATTTCTAAGTGGCTGGATTGCTTTGTTAACATAAATTTGACACATAGTTGGGCTGTTAGCCATCCCTTGAGGGAGTATTTTCCATTCATATCTCTGCTCAGTACCTTCATGATTCAACGCAGGGACAGTAAATGCAAAACGTGGACTATCCTCAGGATGAATTGTAATTGAAAAATAACAATTTTTAATATCTATAACTAAAACATACCAGGTTTTTGGTAAAGCAGACAATTGAGGAATCCCCAATTGAGCAGGTCCCATAATAACCATCTCGTTATTAATAGCTCTTAAATCTTGCAATAATCTCCATTTACCAGATTTCTTTTTGATGACAAAAATGGGAGTATTATAGGGAGATGCAGAAGGTTGTATATGTCCCTTTGCTAATTGTTTGTCCAGGCCATGGGCTGCTTGTATCTTTTCTTTAGTAAGGGGCCACTGAGGAACCCATACTGGTCTTTCTGATTTCCAAGTAACTTTTATTGTCTCCGTGACCCCTCCTGAAAACCCAATCCATGTCTATTTCTTGATCTATTTGTCTTGGTGCCACTATCCTTTGTCATTTTTCTCTTAATCCTTTTCCTTTCCTAAAACCTTGTCTAGCCATAATAGTGGGTGCATTTGAATTGATGTTATTTGTTAATGTTAGTCCTAATTGATCTAGGACATCTCGTCCCCATAAATTTATAGGAAGATGATCCAATACATATGGCTGTATAGTTCCTTCACATCCTTCAGGATCCTTCCAATCTAATACCATTGCACTTCTATGGGGATTAGTCGCCACTCCTAGGCCTCGAAACATTTGAGTGGCTTGTTGTAACGGCCAATGTTTTGGCCATTCTTGATGAGAGATAATGCTAAGGTTTTCACTTGTATCCAGTAGCCCATTAAATTAATGTCCTTGAATATTTAGTTTTAGCATGCGGCAAGAATCTAAATTTAAAGAAAGCATAACCCAATCTACACCTGTGGAGCCTAATCCCCTGGAATCTCTTTCTATAGTACGACTGGAAAATTTATCATGTAGGCTGGGTATTATTAATAACTTTGCTATTCTATCTCCTGGTGAAATTACTGATATACCCTTTGGAGAACTGGCTATAATTTTTATTTCTCCTTCATAATCGGGATCAATTACCCCAGGACTTATCATAAGTCCTTTTAGAGTAGAAGAACTGAATACTAATAATAAGCCTACTATTCCTTGGGGAAGAGGTCCTTTTATCCCTGTGGGAATGATTTGAACTCCCATCTCTGCAGTTAATACTGCTCTGGCGGATGTGCAGATGTCCAACCCTGCACTCCCTCTGGTTTGTCTGATGAGAGATCTAATGGATAATGTGTCCTGGGCACTACTCTGATGGTGTTGCTGGGTTCCTCCATTGCCCCGTATATTTGTGGTTGTGGGCCCCGGAGCATTGGGCCCCTGTCCATTTTTTGGCAATGGAGTCCAATGTTTTTCTCCACGATATCGTGGGTAAACACCTGGTCCTTGTCCATTTTTTGATAACGGAGTACCCTCTACAGTAGTCTGAGAACGGCATTCATTAGCCCAATGTCTCCCTCTATGGCATCATGGGCAAATACCCAGTATTCTACCCCTTTGATCATATCCAGTTTTGTTAAACCCTCCTCCCATTGGAGCAACTCCTTCTAAAATGTCCTGTTTGTCCACAATTGTAGCATGTTTTTGGCCTGGCACCTAAAGCCTGTTGTACTGCAGCTGCCAAGACTTGCCCTTGTTCATTAATGTCTCTACATAATTTAATATACGTGTTTAAATCTCCATGTTTCCATGGTCTAATGACCTCCCTGCACCATCTATTTGCTTGTTCGTAGGCTAGTTGTTTTATTAATGGCATTGCTTGTTCTACATCCCCAAAGATTCTAGTAGGTGTTTGTATAAGCCTATCTACAAATTCAGTGTAAGGTTCATTAGCTCCTTGTATTACCTTAGATAATTGATCTTGTAAATCTTCATGCCCCTGTAAAGTTTTCCATGCCCTAACCATGGCTGAAGCAATTTGTGAGTATATGGTAGGATCATATCTAATTTGTTGCAGCTGACCCTCATAAGGTCCCTCTCCTAACAACATATCTAGATTTCTCTGAGGATAACCGGCTGCTGCATTTCGCCTAGCCGTCTCCGTGCAAAATTCCTGATTGGCAACCTTCCATAACAGATATTGTCCTCCATTTAGCACAGCTTTGCACATACTAGTCCAATCTGCTGGCGTCATGTTCAAGTTGGCAATGGATTCGACTGTACTTACAGTGAAGAGTGTTTGAGGACCATAGGTTGTTACAGCCTCTTTCAGCTGCTTCACTGTTTTGAAATCTAAAGCACGGTGAATTCGCTGCCCTCCTGCCTCCTCAAATACAGGGCATGCTAATCTTTTAGGTCCTGTCTCAGGATCCCATCTATCAACTATGGGGGTTGAGGGCCACTCAGCATATGTTGTCTCCATAAGTGGAGCTGTTGGTTGGACACCCATGCCCTCTGGTGATAGAAAGGTGTTAGTAGCAACCTTCCATTGTAACTTGTCCCCTGATAGCCTTTCCTTCTCTAAACTTTCTTCCCCTCTCTGACTAACTCGAGAGACTTCCTCTTTTACTTGATCTAAAATGTCTTCTCCTTGACTAAGCAAACAAGATTGTGCCAATGTCCATAATGGTAATGTGCCAACTGGCAGAGTTCCTGGGCTTTACTTTTATATCCTTTTTAAATCTTCACCATGATGGTTCCATTGTGATATATTTAATAACCCCTCTTTAATTAACCATGGGCTACACCTTTGTATCTCATCTTAACTTATGCCCTAACAGTTCTTGACTTTACTGAGATGCCTCCTTCCTCTAGTAATTTACTTAACATCCTTTTGGTTTGGTTTTTACTAATTTTTAATTCCATATTTCTGCTATAAAGATAACACAACCCAACTAGATAACACAAAACAAAACCGAAAAAATAATGAAACAAAAACGGAACAAAAATTCATTGTATCAGTTTTTCTATTTTCTTGACATGTGTATCTGTGGCCTATCTCTATCTCTTCCTCAGGGCCAAACAACTTCAAACCTTGAGCCAACCACTTTCCCCAGTTTGCCTGAGAAAGTTCTAGGGAAAGGCAGCTCGAAACAAATACAAAACAAATCAAAACAAGAACACATTGTTTTTTGAAATGGTCACCCATTCTCTCGCCCTGCCCTCAGGGGCGAGCAGTTTCACTCACCCCCAAGCTTCAGGCATTCCCTGTACGGGCCACCAAATGCCGCAGTCTGGCTGGGCACAAATAACTGGGAAGTTATGAGCCACTTGTAGATTCAAGCAGGAATGAACTTTATTCCAGAACCCACGTGAACTCCCCGGGAACTCCACGAGTACTCAACGGGAACTCCGCGAGAACTCAAAAGTAGCAGGCACCCAAGGCAGCAGGAGCCGCCCCTTCTGGCAAAATGCCAGGCATTATCTTGACCTGGCCGTGGCTCTCAACAGTCATTTGCAGATTTTTTTCTCTTGAAAAAAGTATATATTCAAATCTTTGTCAACTTTTAAAATTTCATTATCTTTTTTGTTGTTGAATTGTAAGAGTCATCTATTCTGGATCAAGTCCCATATCATATTTACTAGTATTTTATGCAATTCTGAATTCCCTTTTCATTTTTTTAAGTGTTCTCTGATGCACAAACATTGCTAATTTTTTTTCCTGGTAATACCTAATTTATTTTTCTTTTGTCATATTGATTCTTGTATAAAATATTGACTAATCCAAAAGTCACAAAGATTTACCTCTACATTTTTTTAAAGAACTTTCAATTCTTACACTTTAGTCTATGGTCCATTTCAAGTGAATTATTTTAATATAAAAAAAATCCTAACATGTAGATGTCCATTGGTTGCAGCACTGTTTGTTGAAGAGGCCATTGTTTCTCAATTAATTTTCTTGATCTTCTTTTAGAAAATTCATTTACCACAAATGTGATTTTTTTTTTTAATTTTTTATTGTGGGTTGTTCAAAACATTACAAATTTCTTGACATATCATATTCCACACTTTGATTCAAGTGGGTTATGAACTCCCACCTTCACCCCATACACAGATTGCAGATTCACATCAGTTACACATCCATTGATTTACAAATTGCCATACTAGTGTCTGTTGTGCTCCGCTGCCTTTCCCATCATCCACCCTCCCCCCTCCCCACCTCTCCCCCCCCTCCCCTCCTCTCTCTCTACCCCCTCCACTGTATAACCCTGAGGGTCTCCTTCCATTACCGTGCAATTTCCCTTCTCTCTCCCTTTCCCTCCCACCTCTCATCCCTGTTAAATGTTAATCTTCTTCTCCTGTTCTTCGTCCCTACTCTGTTCTTAGTTACTTTCCTTATATCAAAGAAGACATTTGGCATTTGTTTTTTAGGGATTGGCTAGCTTCACTTAGCATAATCTGCTCTAATGCCATCCATTTCCCTGTAAATTCTATGATTTTGTCATTTTTTAATGCAGAGTAATACTCCATTGTGTATAAATGCCACATTTTTTTTATCCATTTGTCTATTGAAGGGCATCTAGGTTGGTTCCACAGTCTTGCTATTGTGAACTGTGCTGCTATGAACATCGATGTAGCAGTGTCCCTGTAGCATGCTCTTTTTAGGTCTTTAGGGAATAGACCAAGAAGGGGAATAGCTGGGTCAAATGGTGGCTCCATTCCCAGCTTTCCAAGAAATCTCCATACTGCTTTCCAAATTGGCTGCACCAATCTGCAGTCCCACCAGCAATGTACAAGTGTACCCTTTTCCCCACATCCTCGCCAGCACTTGTTGTTGTTTGACTTCATAATGGCTGCCAATCTTACTGGAGTGAGATGGTATCTTAGGGTGGTTTTGATTTGCATTTCTCTGACAGCTAGAGATGTTGAGCATTTTTTCATGTACTTGTTGATTGACTGTGTGTCCTCCTCTGAGAAGTGTCTGTTCAGGTCCTTGGCCCATTTGTTGATTGGGTTGTTTGTTCTCTTATTGTCTAATTTTTTGAGTTCTTTGTATACTCTGGATATTAGGGCTCTATCTGAAGTGTGAGGAGTAAAGATTTGTTCCCAGGATGTAGGCTCTCTATTTACCTCTCTTATTGTTTCTTTTGCTGAGAAAAAACTTTTTAGTTTGAGTAAGTCCCATTTGTTGATTCTAGTTATTAACTTTTGTGCTATGGGTGTCCTATTGAGGAATTTGGAGCCCGACCCCACCGAATGTAGATCGTAGCCAACTTTTTCTTCTATCAGACGGCGCGTCTCTGATTTGATATGAAGCTCCTTGATCCATTTTGAATTCACTTTTGTGCATGGCGAGAGAAAGGGATTCAGTTTCATTTTGTTGCATATGGATTTCCAGTTTTCCCAGCACCATTTGTTGAAGATGCTATCCTTCCTCCATTGCATGCTTTTAGCCCCTTTATCAAATATAAGGTAGTTGTAGTTTTGTGGATTGGTTTCTGTGTCCTCTATTCTGTACCATTGGTCCACCCGCCTGTTTTGGTACCAGTACCATGCTGTTTTTGTTACTATTGCTCTGTAGTATAGTTTGAAGTCTGGTATCGCTATACCGCCTGATTCACACTTCTTGCTTAGCATTGTTTTTGCTATTCTGGGTCTTTTATTTTTCCATATGAATTTCATGATTGCTTTCTCTATTTCTACAAGAAATGCCATTGGGATTTTGATTGGCATTGCATTAAACCTATAGAGAACTTTTGGTAATATCGCCATTTTGATGATGTTAGTTCTGCCTATCCATGAACAGGGTATATTTTTCCATCTTCTAAGATCTTCTTCTATTTCTCTCTTTAGGGTTCTGTAGTTTTCATTGTATAAGTCTTTCACCTCTTTTGTTAGGTTGATTCCCAAGTATTTTATTTTTTTTGAAGATATTTTGAATGGAGTGGTTGTCCTCATTTCCATTTCAGAGGATTTGTCGCTGATATACAGGAATGCCTTTGATTTATGCGTGTTGATTTTAAATCCTGCCACTTTGCTGAATTCATTTATTAGCTCTAATAGTTTCTTTGTAGACCCTTTTGGGTCTGCTAGATATAGAATCATATCATCTGCAAATAGTGATAATTTAATTTCTTCTTTTCCTATTTTTATGCCTTTAATTTCTTTCGTCTGTCTAATTGCTCTGGCCAGTGTTTCGAGAACTATGTTGAACAGAAGTGGAGAGAGAGGGTATCCCTGTCTTGTTCCAGATTTTAGAGGGAATGCCTTCAGTTTTTCTCCATTCAGAATGATGCTAGCCTGAGGCTTAGCATAGATTGCTTTTACAATATTGAGGTATGTTCCTGTTATCCCTAGTTTTTCTAGAGTTTTGAACATAAAGGGATGCTGTACTTTGTCAAATGCTTTTTCCGCATCTATCGAGATGATCATATGGTTCTTATTTTTAAGTCTATTGATGTGGTGAATAACATTTATTGATTTCCGTATATTGAACCAGCCTTGCATCCCAGGGATGAATCCTACTTGATCATGGTGTACAATTTTTTTGATATGTTTTTGTATCCGATTCGCCAGAATTTTATTGAGGATTTTTGCATCTAGGTTCATTAGAGATATTGGTCTGTAGTTTTCTTTCTTTGAAGTGTCTTTGTCTGGTTTAGGTATCAGGGTGATGTTGGCCTCATAGAATGAATTTGGAAGTTCTCCCTCCTTTTCTATTTCCTGAAGTAGCTTGAAAAGTATTGGTATTAGTTCTTCTTTAAAGGTTTTGTAAAATTCTGCTGTATACCCATCTGGACCTGGGCTTTTCTTAGTTGGTAGTCTTTTTATGGTTTCTTCTATTTCCTCAATTGATATTGGTCTGTTTAGGTTTTCTATATCCTCCTGACTCAATCTGGGCAGATCATATGACTTAAGAAATTTATCTATGCCTTCACTATCTTCTAATTTATTGGAGTATAAGGATTCAAAATAGTTTTTGATTATCTTCTGTATTTCTGAAGTGTCTGTTGTGATATTGCCTTTTTCATCCCGTATGCTAGTAATTTGAGTTCTCTCTCTTCTTCTCTTCGCTAGCATCGCTAAGGGTCTGTCGATTTTGTTTATTTTTTCAAAGAACCAACTTTTAGTTTTGTCAATTTTTTCAATTGTTTCTTTTGTTTCGATTTCATTAATTTCAGCTCTGATTTTAATTATTTCTTGCCTTCTACTTCTTTTGCTGTTGTTTTGCTCTTCTTTTTCAAGGATTTTGAGATGAAGTATGAGATCATTTATTTGTTGGTTTTTTCTTTTTTTAAGGAATGAACTCCAAGCAATGAATTTTCCTCTTAGAACTGCTTTCAGTGTGTCCCATAGATTCCGATATGTGGTGTCTGTGTTTTCATTTATCTCTAAGAATTTTTTAATTTCCTCCTTGATGTCTTCTATAACCCATTGATCATTCAGTAACCTATTGTTCATTCTCCAATTGATGTATGCTTTTTCCTTCCTTCTTTTATCGTTGATTTTCAGTTTCATTCCATTATGATCAGATAAGATGCATGGTATTATCTCTACTCCTTTATATTGTCTAAGAGTTGCCCTGTGACATAATATATGATCTATTTTTGAGAAGGATCCATGTGCTGCTGAGAAAAAAGTGTAACTGCTTGATGTTGGGTGGTATACTCTATATATGTCAATTAGGTCTAGGTTATTAATAGTGTTATTGAGTTCTATAGTTTCCTTATTCAACTTTCGTTTGGAAGATCTGTCCAGTGGCGAGAGAGGTGTGTTGAAGTCTCCCATGATTATGGTGTGGTGGTCTATTAGACTCTTGAACTTGAGAAGAGTTTGTTTGACGAACATAGCTGCACCATTGTTTGGGGCATAAATATTTATGATTGTTATGTCTTGTTGGTGTATGGTTCCCTTAAGCAGTATGTAGTGTCCCTCTTTATCTCTTTTGATTAACTTTGGCTTGAAATCTATTTTATTTGATATGAGTATGGACACGCCTGCTTGTTTCCGAAGTCCACATGAGTGATATGATTTTTCCCAACCTTTCACCTTCAGCCTATGTATGTCTTTTCCTATCAAATGTGTCTCCTGTAGGCAGCATATTGTTGGGTCTTGTTTTGTGATCCATTCTACTAGCCTGTGTCTCTTAATTGGTGAGTTTAAGCCATTAACATTTAGGGTTATTATTGAGATATGGGTTGTTCTTCCAGCCATATTTGTTTATTTCTGTTACTAAACATTGTTTGTTTTCCTCTTTGATTATTCCCCCCCCCCTTTACTGTCCTACCTCCCACTGTTGGTTTTCATTGTTATTTTCCATTTCCTCTTCCTGTAATGCTTTGGCGAGGATGTTTTGAAGAGATGGTTTTCTAGCTGCGAATTCTTTAAACTTTTGTTTATCGTGGAAGGTTTTAATTTCATTCTCCATCCTGAAGCTTAATTTCGCTGGATACACAATTCTTGGTTGGAACCCATTTTCTTTCAGTGTTTGAAATATGTTATTCCAGGATCTTCTAGCTTTCAGAGTCTGTGTTGAAAGATCAGCTGTTATCCTGATTGGCTTACCCCTAAATGTAATCTGCTTCCTTTCTCTTGTAGCTTTTAAAATTCTCTCCTTATTCTGTATGTTGGGCATCTTCATTATAATGTGTCTAGGTGTGGATCTCTTATGATTTTGCATATTCGGCGTCCTGTAGGCTTCTAGGATTTGGGATTCTGTCTCATTCTTCAAGTCTGGGAAGTTTTCTTGTATTATTTCATTGAATAGACTGCTCATTCCTTTGGTTTGGAGCTCTGTACCTTCCTGTATCCCAATGACTCTTAAGTTTGGTCTCTTAATGTTATCCCATATTTCTTGGATGTTCTGCTCATGGTTTCTTAACAATCTTGCTGAGCTGTCTATGTTCTTTTCCAGTTGAAATACCTTGTCTTCATTGTCTGATGTTCTATCTTCTAAGTGTTCTACTCTGTTGGTAGTATTCTCCATTGAGTTTTTAAGTTGGTTTATTGCTTCCTGCATTTCTAGGATTTCTGATTGCTTGTTTTTTATAACCTCTATCTCCCTGTATAGTTGATCCTTTGCTTCCTGGATTTGTTTGCGTAATTCGTTGTCGAAGTGATCTTTCATTGTCTGATTTTGCTGTTTAATGTCTTCCTTGATACTCCAGATCATCTGAAGCATGTATATCCTGAATTCTTTATCTGACATTCCATCTGCTGCAGCTGTTACCTCTTCTAAAGTTGCGTTGACCTGCATTGCTTGTGGTCCTTTCTTTCCTTGTCTTTTCATACTGCTTGCGTATCTTTCCTGCAGGTGCGGGCGGCGGCTCTGCTCTCTCCTTATTCCAATTGGGGTGTCGTGGCTACCACGCCGGCAGGTCACTGGGCCTGTTCTGGGAGCTGGTGGCGGCTCTGTTCTGCCCCTACTCCAATTGGGGTGACGAGTGTACCACGCCGGCAGGCCACCGGGCCTGATCCGCCGGTCGGTTGCAGGTTTGCCTACCCTGCAGGCGCGGGCGGCAGCTCTACTCTGCCCCTACTCCAAATGGGGTGACGTGTCTGTCGTACCAGCAGGCCACTGGGCCTGTCCCGCTGGTCGGTCGCAGATCTGCCCACCTTTCGGGCACGGGTGGAGGCTCTGCTCTGCCCCTACTCCAATTGGGGTGTCGTGACTACCCCGCCTGCAGGACGCTGGGTCTGTTCCTGGCAAGGGAGGCGACTCTGCTCTGTCACTACTCCAATTAGGGTGGTGTCTGTACCACGCCGGCAGGCTCCTGGGTCTGATCCGCTGGTCTGTTGTAGGTCTGCCTACCTTGAAGGCGCGGGCGGCGGATCTGCCCTGCCCCTCCTACCACGCCTGCGGACCCCTGGGCCTGATCTGCAGGTTGATCACTGGTCTGCTCACCCTGCGGGCACGGGTGGCGGTTCCGCTCCGCCCCCACTCCAATTGGGGTCACGTGACCACCACACCGGCAGGGCCTGATCCGGGCGTGGGAGAAGGATCTGCTCTGCCCCTACTCGAGTTGGGGTGACGTGTGTACCACACTGGCAGGCCACTGGGCCTGACCCGCCAGGCTGTCACAGGTCTGTTTACCTTGCAAGCGCGAAGGGCGGCTCTGCCCTGCCCCTCCTACCACGCCCATGTACTACTGGGTCGTGGGTCTGCCCACCTGGCGGGTGTGGGTGGCGGCTCCACTCCGCCCCCTCTCCAATTGGGGTCACGCGGTCACCACGCTGGCGAGCCTCTGGGCCTGCTCCGGGGGCTGGCGGCGGCCCGGCTCCTTCCCTCTGGCTCGAGGACAAATTGAGGAGACTCGGGTGACTGAGCCTCACCCCCCTTACCAGGAGACCAACTGCTTATGTCACCGCTGGTATTGATGAAGATCTCTCCTCCACCGCTTTCTGCTGACATCAGATCTCTGCCATGTTGGTATCCTATGCGAATGGCAGCATTTCGTTCCCCTTGCCGGGCAACCCAAGCAACGGGTGAGTCCTGACCGGCCCTCAGCAGGACCCGGACCGAGACGCAGTTTCCGCGGGCTCCTAGCCCCGGTCCAGGGAAGTTCCGGGAGCCGGAACTCGGCAGCTCCGTGCTCGGTGTAAGCTCCTATAAGTGTAAGCTCCAAGAAGCAGCCCCCGCGGGCTCAGTTCCGGGAGCCGGAATTCGGCTTCTTAGTGCTTGGTGTATGCTCTGATAGTAGCAGGGTCCAAGAAGCAGCCTCCGCGGGCTCCGCAGCCCAGAGCCAGGGCGGTTCCGGGATGGTTCCGGGAGCCGGAACTCAGCCCCTCCGTGCTTGGTGTAAGCTCCTCTAAGTGTAAGCTCCAAGAAGCAGTCCCCGCGGGCTCAGTTCCGGGAGCTGGAATTCGGCTTCTTAGTGCTTGGTGTTTGCTCTGATAGTAGCAGGGTCCAAGAAGCAGCCTCTGCAGACTCCGCAGCCCTGAGCCAAGGCGGTTCCGGGACGGTTCCGGGAGCCGGAACTCGGCCGCCCCGCGCTCGGTGTTCACTCCGATAAGATCAGATTTTAAGAAGCACCCAGGCGCTGAACCCTAGCAATCTGTCTGCGAGCCGCAGGCGAATTGCAGCCTGAAATTACCTGTTCTATGGCTGAATGAGCTGCGGTCAGTCAAAAACAGGAATGGTGACGTCAGTTTACCAACATGGTGGCTGCTGGCCTCCTCTGTGGTCTGACCAGTGTTGAGAACCGAGATGGACCGCTTCCTTCCCCCGTCTCGAACCCAGAATTCAGCCCTGAGTGCGGTGCTTGCGCGTCTGGCAGAAACTGCAGTGCTGTAACCCTGCGTCTCTATCCCAGCGCGCGTTGCAGACTCTAGCCGCGGGGCGATTTGCTGAATAAGCAGTTTTACCCTCCGTGCGACAAACCTCTCGCGTTTGAGTCCCCGTAGCCGATCCTCGTGCGATGGAAATCCTTTCTCCAGGTTCCGGCGCACCCCACTATTGCTGGAAATTCCTAACAAGATATCCTGTAGCCGTCCTGACTTGTCATACTCCCACACAGTGAAGCAGCACACGGGGGCAATGCACTCCCCTCGCCGCCATCTTCCCCCTCTCTCTATAGGTTCTTAATCAAGAAAATGACAATCCTTAATGCCAAGCATTACAATAGACATAATCAATTCATAGCAAACGATTCTAGATTAATTCTAAGCACTGCAAAACACACTTAATCATGACAGGCTAATGACAGACATTCCCTCTGCATGTTAAGTTCAAAAGTCTTAAGCCTTAGGCTTTATGTCGAGCAGATGCACACTCACTCAGACCGCCGTGACCAGGTCTGGAATCAAGGCAGGCTTTTCCTGACATGGAGTGGACGACTGGTTGAGGAGAGGGTCGTAGGGAGAAGTTGCAGCTCTCACCAAGATCCAGACGAGGTGGGTAGAGTTTGAGAGCTATGAGGATCACGCAGAGGCTCAGGAAACGATGACAAGTGATGGGATGTCAGGTCCTCATCAGGCTCTCCAGCTGGAGTGCATACTTGCTTCGGCTGGCTGAATCCCTGTTCATCAGCTCTATTATTTATACTAAATTCAATGTGATTTTTTTTTGTGGACTTCTGGATCTGCTCCATTGCCATCTGTGATTCCCCTGCGGCAGTGCCATACTGTCTTGGTTATCATAGCTTTGTAGTGAGGTTGAAATCAGAAAACACGAATCCTCTATCTTCACTGTTTCTCTGAAATACTATGTTGTCTATTTTGGTTCCCTCATATATTCTCAGCATCAACTTAATTAAAAAGTTTTATCTGGATTCTATGATTTATTTCCAAATAAATATGTATTTAGGGGCATATCTCAGATATATCAGACTCTGAGACAATCTTATTTATGCCTAATATCTCAGCATAATTAACTGTGTTCTCCTTTTACTACCCAAAGACCCTATTTTGAATGACACACCATTTGGTCATCCTCATGGTAGATCATATAAGAGTTGCAAAGCCTCATGCTTACCTAATTTGGAAATTGTGTCTATTAGAAAACTAAGAAGCATATATAATGCATTCTAACTTCATTAAGCTATTTTCCATTATCTTTCACTTTGACTTTTTTGGTGGCTGGTATTTGTATTACATCATCTGCTGGTTTTTGCTTAAAATCAGCTACTTTGATGTTCCAGGATCCATTCCACAACAACATCTCTTTGTATCTGAGTTAGGAATGCCTGACTTGGTTCTGCCTAGAAAGTCCCACCTGTACTCGTTGCTGCTCAGAATGTGAGACTGTCCTGAACTGGACTTGGGTTTCCACTTCCGGCATCTGATGTTCTGTAGTTGGTCTCAAGTGCATGCAATCTGTTGTCCTCTTCATCCTGTTGCTAAGTGCTGTTCTGCAACCTGCAGGCTTTGCCAGCGGTAGCTCCACCCTGTCTCACTTCAGTTTTTTAAAATAAGTTTATCTCTTCTGATGTCAAGTTATTTCACACAGAAATCCAAGAAGCAAATTTAACAAAACATGAATCCCATCAATTGAGATTTTATTCTCCTTTAGGACAAATAGATAAAACATTGAGAATGCATTCTTATTTAGTTTCCCATTATCTACCCCAAAATATTATATTTGAAAGTGCTTTAGAATATGATTTTTATTTAAATGTATTTCTTACTATTCCCATTAGAATTTACATGAACTCTTTAACAACTAAACTTTAAAAAGTTTTTTTTTTAAATCAATAATAGGTAGTACCCCATGAAATGTTAGTATTGCTTTATGCAAATGTGAAATAGGAACATAACAATAAGGATAAATTTGGCAAAGCAGTTTATACATAGTCAAGCATTTAAAGTGAGTAAGGAGTGGAAAACATTGAAAGAAAAGTGTGAGTGTAAACGTTGGCGCTCCAGACAAACATGAAATGGAGGTATTCATAGATATGGGAATTTAGGTTTGGGCTGTTTATATTCACTCTTAACTTTGATGTTTAAAACTTTAAGTAGGCTGAGAAAATATATATAAGTACACATCCTATCTTCTAATGCAATAACGTTGAGAACATTTTTTTAATATCAAAACCAAGTAAGGCACATTTAAAGTAGTTGCTAAATGCTCTCTTTGTAGGTATCGTTTTGATTTCCTACCAGCAAGAATCTTCAATAAAAACAAGCATAGGTAAGTAAGACAACATCAGGAAGCAATGTCCTTGTTCCCTGGAAGCTTTCTGTGGTGTAGTTAAAAAAACATCAGGTCAAATAATGTTAAAACTCTTTCACTGTTTGGAGAGACAGAATTTATGCAAAAGACAACCGTCATGGTGAGTCAGCATGAGTTTTGCATTGCTTAGGTGATACGTGTTTTAGTAGGAAATTTAAAAAAAAAGAAAAATGAAGCAGATATATTGGTATTTAATGCATTCTTTTTTTCTGTATTTACCCTGAAAAGAAATTTTGGTTTTGTGTTGGAGGTAGCTATCCTAGACCTCTCAAAAGATCAAGAATGAAGAGAATGAAGATTTACCCACAGAAAAGAAGCCTAAAGATGAAATCATGGGCTATAGTTGACTTCTAAATTCCTTTGGAAGAAAATGTCAGTGGATGTATGGAGTGGATAATGCACCACGTTCCATAGTTTTCTATATCAAGTGCACTTGTAAATCAAATGTTTCTCCCCCCTTCGCTACCTCTCTCCCTCCTTCCTTCTTTCCTCCCTTTTCCCCTTCATTCCTTTTCTCTTTCTCTCTCTCAATTTCTCTTCCTGTTTCTCTCTGTCACACACACACACACACACACACAGAGAGAGAGAGAGAGAGAGAGAGAGAGAGAGAGAGAGAAAGAGATTCTACACTTATAAGATGGCACATGTAGAGAAGTAAATAGATACATTT
Organism: Marmota monax; assembly: GCF_021218885.2. Classification (NCBI taxonomy): domain Eukaryota; kingdom Metazoa; phylum Chordata; class Mammalia; order Rodentia; family Sciuridae; genus Marmota; species Marmota monax. Next base: position 1,314,324 of record NW_026692357.1, on the reverse strand, counting down.
ACCAGACTTTGTGTCCTAAGCTGCTTTAAAGAAATGATGTGTTGCCCATCTAATTTCATGTCTTAGATGATTTAAGAAGAAACAGAAAAGACTGACATGGATTATAAGAGTGCTCTGTAAATAACATGGCCTAGATTACAACAAAACAAAACAAAACAAAAAACAAAACAAAACAAAAAAAAAAAAACAAACAAAACTAGGTTATTCATGCAACGAAAAATAATGCATAAAGCTATATTTTACATTTTTTTTCACAAAGAATTTACAAAGTCATTGTGTTTCCTGACCTGATTTAAAAAGTATGAGATTCTACTTCAATGAAATCCAAGTAATATTTATACATTATTACTACATTACTAGGTACTCAGAATAAATGCTTCTTGGCCAAGATAGAAACAAATCAAGAAAAACAGGAATTTTTCTAATCAAATCATAATATTAGTGTTTTTAATATGTAAGCCAGTGAATTAAGCCCCTGCAATGTGAAAGGTGTAGTCTTCAGTTAACTTGCAAATAGCTTTGTGTTAAAACTACTTATCTCGGCTATTTGTTCATGATGGGGAAAAAAATCAGAAAGACATTGGGGGAATTAATAATATCTATTTCTTTTTATTAGGACAGTTGATTCTACTACTTAATGGTTAGATAGAATACCATTCTCTGGGACCGGAAACAATGGTGACTTTCCTGCCTTTACAATTGCCTCATGAATCAAGGAACACTTGTAGGCTGTGGAAGTAAGAATAATAAAAATGCACCATAAATCTCTCTAAGCAATTATCATATTTCATGCCTTATTATTAAATGGAACTTTAAATTCTTCTGATTAGGCAGAACCATGACTTTTGGTTGAATAAAATGTGTTATTCAAATGAATTGCAAGTTGACATGTGAAGCACACTACTTCATAAAGGGGTTTCAGTAGAGATGTGGCTGAAACTTGAATGTGAATCCTGGTGCATGGCCCTCCTGTACTCCTTCCTCATCCTTCCACAGGGGCAGAAGCTAGTGCCTTTCTGTCAGCTCCTCGTCCAGAAGAGATTGAAGTTCTGATTTGTGGGGCTCTGGTGGCAATTCTTGATCTATACTGCAAAGAGTACTATATGATATCGGATCATCTGTATGTAGAGTAACCTTTATGGGGGGACATTGCTCATTTGTGATGGAAAACAAAAACCTTTTGGCAGTAAATTTTGAAATATATCTTTCTGTGGAAAATTATAGAGGGGAAACTGTGTGATCTAAAAGACAGACAATGTTCTGAACAATGCCCTTATAGCAACTGAAACAGCAGGTCTCTAAAGTAGGGCATTGGCTCTGATTTAATGAATAAATTACTCTGGTAAACACAGCACTTGCCAAAGTTTGAAAACTGCTGCAATAGGTGCACAGTAAGTGCCTACTGGTTGATCAATTTACAAATTTTTGCATAGTTATTTAAATATGATGAAATTACAAACACTATATAAATAATGATCCCTTTTTTGAATGCCTTGCAGGCATTCAAATCTAAGAACAAAATCTGAACATAGTATAACCAATTTATATAATAATCCAATCAAGAGTGGACACATGAAAAGAATTCCAGACAAAAGTTATACTAAATAAGGATCATGGTTAAATATTTTAAGGTTTTAAGGAAGAATTGGCAAACTACTTCTTATTGCTAAGACCTATTTTGCAAGGCTAGTGATCTGAGAATGATATCTTCATTTTTAAGAGATTTTTCAAAAAACAATAGAAATAAGTGGCAGAAGTTAAATGTACCTTGCTAATTATAAATTGCTAATTGGCCTTTTATAGAAAAAAGAGTTTGTCGATCCTTGATTTAAGTATAGATTTTTGTTTTAATTTTACTATGAAAATTCTTTTAGGTCAATTTTTATACTGTGTGACACATGAGGATTCTCACTAGGGAAATGGAAACTATATTTTTAAAATGAAGACAATATTGTGAACCAGAAAAGTAAAATATTTAAAATGGAATATGTCCAGGTGGGCTTGCCATTACATTGAAGACTATAGAAGGAAGGATTAATAAAATTCATGATAGACTAATAGAAATGATCCAACTCCCCCTCCCACACACACACTAACAGAAGGAAAAAACATTATTTAAAAATATTAAAGTGAGATGGATAAGTATTCAAATCTGGGGAAAAAAAATCCACCTCTATTGTAGTAGAATAGACAAGAAAATATGTAACTCTCAAGAAAAGGAAAAAAAAAGTAGCTGTAGAAAGAATTGCTTAGAAACAAAAGATATTCTGGAAATCTTCATCAATAAACTACTTTTCCATATTAGTGCCATCATAAATGATGCTATTAATATTATCAATGAATATCATTTGGTACCTAGAGTATCTTATATGTCATTTGGACCAGGAGAAATTAGTTCTCTAAGAGTTGAAATAAGGTATTGGTGATTTTTTAAAAATCTCAAAAAATATGTAGTATTGAAGTAATTCATTTAAATATATATCACCTTTTATGTCACTTATTTTACTAGGAACTGGAGATTCAATGCTTGGTTAAACAAGACAAAAGAAAAGGATTTTTTCATTTATTCTAAACAATGAAAAATATGGAATGTTTTAAATGGAATTATGATGTAATTTGACTTAGACTTTGAAATGGCTGTTGGATTTCTATGTAAAAACTGAAGTAGGTCCAGGGACACCATTTGTGAGACCAAGAAAAGGTGGAGATAAAGATGGAAGCCATGAAGATGTTGGGAAGTACATGGTTTCTAAAGATACTTGGAAATTAAGGTTAGCTTGACTTAGAGATGAATTAGATATAGTGAGGAAGGTGGGGTTTCAATGAAGCCTTGGTTGAGTTAACTAAGAAGAGAAAACTGTTCTCATTAGAGAAGATCTTATTCCACATAGGTTATCGGGTGTCTCTGATATCTTTAAGTGTAAGTAAGGAGTTGTAAAATATGGTCTGGAGTGCCTAAATCTTTTCAGGACTAGAAATATTTAGGTCAAACAATCTACATACAAATAGCATTTAAAGTAGTATATACAGATGAGGAAACTTACAAAAAAAGAGGGTTTCAAGAAAACTTGGAAGAATTTCAACATTCATAGTCAGGAGACTAAGCCTCAGAAATCATTCAGAAGAATGGCAAAACATTGAATAAAACAAATACAACATATCACAGAAGCTCATAAAAGGAGCTATTTTAAAAAGATCGCGTTCAACAATATTAAGTACTGCTGAGGACTCACAAGAAGAGATGTAAAAACACCCCTACACACACACACACACACACACACACACGTCACTGGCAACTTTCCTGATGACAGTTATAGCTGAGTCATGGAAGCTAAAGTAACATGTAAGAATCAGAAAAGAAAAAAAAAATGGAGGGTTAGTGGAAGATGAAGATCCAGTGGTAGTGAGTATAATTGCACTTTTGTGAAGTCTTACTGTTTGATTACCTTTGTATTTTTAAAATAAGAGAGGCAATAAGTAGAAACAGCCTTACTTCATTGAGCTTAGAACTGTGTCTTCTGAAGCTGAGACCAAAACTATCACATTGCATGACATTTGTCTTTAAGGATTTTATCAATAATATGCATTATTTTTTTTCCCTTTGGTATCCTGGATTGAACCCAGGGACACTTAACTACTGAGCTAAATCCCCAGCACATTTTCTTTTTTTTATTTTTTATTTTGTGACAAGGTCTTGCTAAGTTGTTTAGGGCCTTGCTATGTTGTTGAGGTTGGTTTTGATCTTGAGATTCTCCTGCCTCAGCCTCCCTAGCCGCTGGGATTACAGGAGTGTACCAACATGCTAGGCAATATGAATTATTATTTTTTTTAAAGAGAGAGAGAGAGAGAGAGAGAGAGAGAGAGAGAGAGAGAGAGAGAATTTTAATATTTATTTTTTAGTTTTTTTTTTTTTCGGCGGACACAACATCTTTGTTTGTATGTGGTGCTGAGGATCAAACCTGGGCCACACACATGCCAGGCGAGTGCGCTACCGCTTGAGCCACATCCCTAGCCCAATATGAATTATTTTTAAGAAAGTGTCTCTATTTTATTATATTTCAGCAGAATATAAAGTGGTGAGTCTATCAAATTAACAAGTAAATCATCTTTATGTGCTGGGTTAAATAGTTGTGCTTTCTTCTTAATATATATAATTTATACTGTTATTCTGACCCTGTATGCTCTGAAATTATGCTTTTTGTTTAAGTTTTAGCTAGTCATTAAAATTTTGGAGGAAAACATATGCATTTTGTAAAGCTCAAAAATAAGTGCAGTTTTCTAAGGTAAGTCTTTGCCAAAAGATTGCAGAAGAAACTTGCTCTGTGTGCACTTCAAGGATGATCGAAGATCGATATTATAAAAAGGGCACATGGGAGGCAGACTATGGAAAAGTGAATATTGAATTCTGAAGATTGAACCAACCAGTCTGCTGAGTTACTAGTCCAGTGTTGAATCCAACACTAGCAGACAATACTATGACACTTAGATCAAAGATTTTGCAAGACAAATATTCTATATTTTGCATAAAATACTCAATTTAGATACTGAACATTAACCTATTAATGAACAGACTACTAAACTTTTCCATAAGTATTTCAGTGGTTTAGGTTACTTTCTGTGGCTAGGGAAACTTCAGATATTTTTCCCTCTGGGGAATCACATGATTTACTCTTTCCACAGTGTTACTTAGTATCTGGGTAGGCAGTGGGGACTGATTTCCCTCTCATTCCTCCATGGCAGCAGGTAAAAAATTGTGTTTTTACATTTCAGCACTGTTTTTGAAAAACAAGGTCAACATCTCCTTCCCTCTCTCCCTCCCTCCCCCTCCCTTCCTCCCTCCCTTCCTTCTTCCCTCCCTCCCTTCTTTCCTTCCTTCCTTCCTTCCTTCCTTCCTTCCTTCCTTCCTTCCTTCCTTCCTTCCTTCCTTCCCTTCTCCCTTCCTTCCTTCTGCTAGGGGTAAAGAATGCAGGGATCTTGGGTGACTAGCCTAATTCCCAAAGCAGGTCTATTTGTATGCTAGGAACTTTCTCTCACATTCACTGTACACACCCAGTTGATACTGTGATACCGTACTCTCCACTGAGAAGTTACGCAGAATTGATAAACTTCAGCTTCTTAGTGTGGGTATTACTGCCCACAATGTGTGTGTGTGTGTGTGTGTGTGTGTGTGTGTGTGTGTGAGAGAGAGAGAGAGAGAGAGAGAGAGAGAGAGAGAGAGAGAAAGGGAACCCTACCTTTAATAAATGTATGGTCATCCTAGTCTCATCATGGTAGAATAATGACTGCAAATTTGCATGAGAGACATTTTTTCTGCTTTTCACTGGGTCGTTTTATAGATTGGAAAGTATACCTTAATGTTATCAAATGCTATTACATTGCTTCAAAAGAGTTGATTATTCTTATAAAATTAGTTTACAGATAAGGTGCTAAGAGCTTTCTATATATGATTGGATTTGATACTCTACAGCATATGCACTATCATCCCTATTTTATACCAAGGAAATTAAGAGGTTATGAGTTCTAACATCTATTATTGCAAAAAAATCTGATTTTATGAAGGTACAAAATTTCCTTCAAAATATGAATATTAAACAACTAATAAATGTTATGAAGTATTCAGAACATATCTTAGAAGAATCATATGATCTGAAGGTATGTGTTTATTATTATTATCAACCTCTTGTCCTATGTTATTAGTGATGTCCCCTGAAACTCAGTTAATATCAGTGCAGAACAGCACTCACTGTGACCACAGCAGGGAAATAGATCTTTATCCTTCATGAACGCTCAATGCCAGGAAATTAATTTTGTGGGCACTAAAAGAGCTTTTGTGAAACTAGGTTAAACAATACTTTATGAAAATTATTCATGTCCAGTTTTGCAATAGAAGGCCACTTATTCTAATGCCATGATTTCCTCCACGTGACTCTGTGACTGTCCAGTACAACTCAACTGGTGGTTTTAATGATATGGTGCAGTTAAAAACCACTCTGTCAGGTGGGCATGGCACTGCCATTTTTATACCTGGCATCGCCCCAGGAGAGAACTATTTATTCTTCTCCAGTTAGATGCAAGTGATAGATTCTGAACTCCTTAAGCATCATCATTCCTTATATTTTTTTAATGCAAGATAAATGATATAGAAATGGTAACTTAATTTTATTAAAATAATTGTTGGAATTAAGAATCCTAAAGCCTTCAGAGTGTCTGCACGAACTCCACAATTATTAAAATAATGACTTTATTATAAAATGGAAAAGAGTATAGGGAAGAGAAAAATATCCTTAATAAAATAAACATCTAGTTTGATCCCCAGCAGTGCAAGAAAAACAGAGATAACATCTATACACACACTTTAAAAATGGGATCCTAATGCTACTTTATTGCTACTTGAATGTTTGTGCTCACTGCTGCATATTATATAGTCTTACAAATTCTGACTTTATCATAATTTATAGGATCAATTTTCTATTAGACATTTAAGATATTCTTCATTTGTATTATAAAATTTGGTGGTAAATGCTTTTTGATATAGATTTTTTAGACTTATTTCTTAACCTTGCCTTAAGGAATATTCTAGAAGTGGTATTTCTGACTCAAAATGCTTATATTGCTTCAATTTATGTTGGTAACTTCCATTCATAAGGTTTGCATTATTTTTCAACTTTGTCATCAGTATATGTGTCCATTTCTCTGAATTAGTGCCAATATGGAGTATTACATTTTTTAATTACATTAGTTTGGTAGTGAAAATCATGTATTACTTTTGTTCTAATTTGCATCTTTTATGGCTAAGGCAATAAAATTATGTGTTTGCTTGTCACTTGTGTTTTCTTATATATACTGTTCATTAATACTTTGCCCATTTTTTATTGTAGTGTTGACACTTTTCTCATTGATTTATATTAGATTTAAATACAGGAAGGATATTGTCACAGTATACTATGTGCATTATTGATGTGTTTTATATTTATCTTTTTGCATATCATGAGCACTAACTCAGGGGCAAATCATATATGCAAAATGCCAGCCAATGAGAGCTTAATAGAGTCTATAAATATATGGCATAAAAATTTGAAGATTTCTCTGTTTGAATAAATATATTTGTCCTTGAAATACACTTGAAAAATGAATGCATAATCCACCTTTATCTATTTCATAGGATCTATCTATCTATCTATTTATTTATTTTGGTATGGGAAATTGAACCAAGGAAAGCTTTACCACGAGCTGCATTCCTATCCCTCTTTTTTTTTTATTATGAGATAAGAGTCTTACTAAGTTACTCAGGTTGACATCCAAGTTGTATTCCTCCTGCCTCAGCCTCCTGAGTCTCTGGGACTATAAACATGAACCACCACACCTAGCTTCATGAGGATGCTTTAATGAACAAAATTCACTTTACAATAATAGCGTTAATAATAGTTAACATTCACTAAGTGCTCACACTGTGGAAGACACTACCAAGTACATAACTTCTTGAAAACTATCCTGCAGTGCAGACTCTTTCCAATCCATTGTAGAGGCAAAGAAAGTGATCCCTACTAAGGAACACATACAAGATCACAAAACTATTGTCTGTTCTACCAGTTTTACCTTATAGTGGATTAAAACATAAGTGTCCATGAGATTGTCTTCTGTTTTCAAGAAAGAAGATTTCCTAAAATAAAATCTTAAAGTAAATCTATTAAGTTGAACAATATGAAGGTTAAAAGAGATGGAATATCAGCAAGATTATAGTGTTTGAACAAGCTAATTAGAAACTGCAAAACTATAAAAAATGAGAGTATGAGCAAATTGTAAAATAAGTAGACAATGTGATGAGGCAAGATAACCATCTCAGATCATTATGGCAATTGAAAAGCAAAGAAAAAAGTGCCTCAGATTGTGGTCACCTGCATTTACATATGTGCATTTTTACATGCATCTGTCAGTACTAACAAGTAAAAAATAGTATGGTGGTATATCAACATGCTGATTATATTAAATGCCTGGTCAAGAGACAAAAGCTATAATAGTCTTACACTATAGGAGCAAAGGGTTTGAAAAAGACATATAAATGTGAATATAATAGCCTTATGATTTAGAGCAGCAGTTTTGGAATAAAATCTGTCAGGTGTAAAAGACCCCCACATTGAATTACATTTTGAAACAAGATTTTAAAGAAATATATAAAACTAAAATTATACCTTGTTTAGCTGAGCGCCGTGGTGCATGCTTCTAATCCTAATGGCTTAGGAGGCTGAGGCAGGTGGATTGTAAGTTCAAAGCCAGTGTCAGCAACAGTGAGGCACTAAAGCAACTCAGTGAGACCCTGTCTCTAAATAAAATACAAAATATGGCTCAGGATGTGGCTCAGTGGTCAAGAGACCCTGAGTTCAATCCCTGGTAACTCCCCCCAAAAAAAATTATACTATGTTTGTGGATTAGAAAATTTAATGTTGTTAATATAATAAGCATGTTGATTCTGGTATATACCTGGGGCTAGGGAAGTGCACACTGTGATGTTCTAAACACTCAATAGATAGTATGAGATAGTCCTGGCCCAAATGCCCCCCTACTCTAAGAGAGATTCTTGAAAGTGCTTCATGTCCTCAGGGCTCTCTGCACCAGGGTTCTCAATACATCCAACTATCCCAGACACTCCCCTAATTACAGACACAACTATTACAGACACTCATGTAAATATCCCTATGTTTCATTGAAAAGATACTACAGGAGTTATTACTATGCATATTTGTGGTAGAGCAGGATATTTTCTACTGGATACCTATTCTCTAATTCAGACAATTAATTCTACATCTGATTAGCCACCTTATCATCAATCCTTGATTTTTATTATGATCAATATTCTTCATTATATTTTATCATGTAATGGAGTATTATTAACTGTCTCCATAGGTTTGTATAGGTCAGGCTCCACAGTTCTTTTATCCTGAGTTGTATTATAAAAATTGTATTTACCTTGCACTTGATTACTATTATTGTCATTTAGCATGAACTGGTCTCTCATCTTGATGCTATCAAGGGACCCAGATTAAAAGCATATGCTGCTATCAGACATGGCCTGTGGAAGAGAACAACACTTTCAGCTGTGTTGGTACAGTCACTAGGCCATACCTAATCAATTTGATAAGTTGCGTATCCCTGGAGGCCTTCTTGGAAAACACGGTTGACCTGCAAATTTTCATATGCTCTCCAACATGTCCACTTCTTCTTTTTTCTTTTTCTCTTACCTGCCTAGGCAGTTCTAGCATTTCTACTTTACTTGAAATGACTCTGTCATTTTTCAAACTCACAAGAGCAATTCTAGCTGGGTACCACTTCCTGATTCTGGAAAGGTGTGGTTCCCTGAAGCTTTTATTTTTCTTGGGTGTTAAATTCTATATCATAGGAGAGTTTCCCATGGGAATAAACTCTCATATATAACTCTACTACCCACTCATTAACCAGGCCTCCTTAGGATCCAGCCTCTTTAATACTTTTCCTAACTCCTGCAGTTCTTCCTGGAAATTATCCTTCTCCTCTCTCAGAAGGCCCAGGACTTATAGTTAAAGATCTGGTGGCCAGGGAAAGTTCCTGTGAGTTGTAGTGAGGAGCAGGTTGTCCTCAAAAACAGAGGACTCTGCACCATTTTCAAGAATGGGGGATCCCTAGCCTTTAACATGGTGCCACGCATTAACTATGGAGAGCGTCATGGGATTCTCTCCACAATTCAGTGAATTTATATTATACCTTATTTTGAAATGAGAAAATTAAGGTTCAGAAAAATTAAGTGACTTGTTAGAAGTTCTGAAGCCAGCCTGTGTGTGTGTGTGTGTGTGTGTGTGTGAAGTTTTAATTCAAAAGGAAATAGATCCCCAAACTCATGCTTAACCACTACTCTTTATTGTTGAATATCAAAGAAAATAAACTAAAAAATTGTAGGTGGTTATCATAAAATTGTTACCAGAAAAAAAATAGAAGAGAGGGGAAAAAAACCAAAAGACAGTGAAAATAAAAACCACTGCCTTATTCTATATTTCCCACAGTCTTGAAGCATTCACATCTAAGATCAAAATATACTCTGAGATGGGTAGTATAGGAACTCATTATAGAGAAGCTATAATTCCTTAGTGTTATATTTAATAATGGCTGTAATTGCATTAAAAACATTTGGACAGCTTGTTAAAAGGGTAGATTTCTCAGTCACAAATCTGACCTGCTGATCAGAATACATTACAACTCCCAGGAGTCTAAAGTTTAAAAGCCCCACCCTTACTTCACATGCTTCTTATGCACACTGTAATTTGAGAAAAAAAATGTTACCTCACCAGGGAGACAGATTGAAGAAATGGCAGACAGTGTCAACTTTAGGAATCACTAAGGCAAAAAGAGTTAACCATATGTTGATTCAGTAAGACACAAGGCTGGCAAATCCCATAGGATGGTCAAGAAAATTTGGTTGGTGTTTATAGGAAAGAAGTTTATTCATGGCAGGTTCTAGTGGTACCCGAATGGTGGGGAAGCAATTTATCCCTTTGAGGAAGGGAAATATTTAGCAATAAGTAAGATGTTATGATATTCTGGAGTCTATCAAGCACCCTAATATGAGGGAGGATCTTCCCCGAGAGGCTAGTGACAGGGCTGATTGGCAGATGGCTTTGGGGAGTGAAACACTGATCTAGCACTGGCACCAGAAGGGCTTTGGGACTGGGGCCACTCAATCATTAGGCCCTCTTGACAACATGATTTAAGGAAAAGTTCCAGAAGCTTGAGAAATGGGGTTTCTGGGACTCACTCTGACCCTGAGTTCAGCCCCCTGGGAGTCTTTTGATAGACTTGCCTCTGGATACTAGGGACACAATGAAAGCAAACTATGCACTTTAAACCGAAAAGTATTTGACTCCTTTATGATTTATTAAACTAGCCCTCCACTCACATATTTTTATTTAAAATTAAATGGAACAACCAGCAAATAGTTTGCCAGCTATTTTACTTTCCATTCGACTTATCAAGTGCCCTTATCCTTCTCCCCAGTCGAGTTTCAGTTTTCCTTTCCAATATATGTTCAGTCCTAGGCTCTGCCTGTTGCTGATCAGAATCAATAATGACTCCAGGTGTTCTTGCTGGGCAGGCTTTGTAAACAATGCTACTGAAAGGATGGCCTTCATGGTACCATATCTTGCTTATGACAGGTTTCAAAAGTAATTTCCTCCTAGTTGTAACAAAAGGATATTATTCCCAATACTGCTTCTGTGCTTCAAGTTCCTAACACAGCTGAGAGAAACACTGTTTAGTTGCTGATTTTTAAAAAGTGATATGCAAATTATGCCATTTTCACAGCATGCTTCAAACCACATTAGACTACTCACTGCTGTATCTTATTCTGATCAAGCTGTTTGGTTTAGAAATGCTTCACTATGTGTTACTGACCACCTTTCATCTGTCTATGAGACATCTATGAATGTTGCTAATGAACTAAGATTGGTAATTGTTCCAGAACTTTAGCACATTTTCCAATCATCATATACGTGAATGGTACATCTTGTCATTTCAAATTCTATCTTCAACAGTTGGAGTCTTTCAGTTTGATTATTAGACAAAGACTATTTCCTGGAAAGATTTTTATAACCTTCTTTGAGTATGTTTCTATGCTTATGAGTGCCGAGCTCTATTTCAATAGCTATATATCCTTGTTTCTGTTTCACGGCAATGCCTCTTTTATAAAGGTGTTAAAAATATAATCCAATTCCAGGAGATGAGTTTATAATTTCTTCCATGTCTATCAAAAGCTTTTCTAGAGATATTGTACAAAAGAAAAAATAAAGTTCTAATTACAGTGTCAATTTTGCTATAATGGAATTAAGGGGGTTTCTACTACCTCGTTCTAATGGAGAGAGGCAGTGAACTACATATTGAACTGTCAACGGTTTTAGATCTGGCTCTGTTGGAAACTAATTTAGCATTTTATTCAATTCATTTCTTACATTTGGGCTTCTTTGCCCCTGCCCCCCAAAATAAACACATCATATACTGGGAAAGGGACCCAGTTTAAGATTCTTGCCATCTCCATAATCCTTAGCTTTCATATATGAGTTGAATATATGGTTACCCTAAGTTTATATTGGGGAGAAAGTATTTGTAGAAATATAAATTCTAATTATCTTTAGATTCCTTCCCACATCTGGCAGGATTAGCTCTGTAGTGACGTGTTTAATCATTGCTTTGGTTTGTCTAGAGTGAGGGGACAAACTCAAGAGACCCATATTTCCCATAGAAGATCCTCTTTGTCACCTCCACCTGGAACTTCAATGCTTTGGACAACTTTAGAGTTCTACTTGCTGCTGGAAGAAAAGGGCATTTGACAGGAATCTGTAACTAATTATAGAGTTAGTGGCAAGCGAGCCTCACGCCTGGCCCTGTTTCTCACGCATGGACTGTGGCAGAGCTATGAGTACACTCAGCTCTAACAATGACCTATGGTGCTGATGCTGAGCCCTCCACTGCACTCTGGCAGACCTAATGCCATGACCCTTTGCAACCTGTTCCCTGGAGCATCACATCAACAAAGCCCAGAAACCCGAGGCTGTGCTTGCACTGATGGAAATAGGGTAGATCTCCTCTTTGAGGACAGGAGGATTGTGACATGAAGACCAGTTCCTTTCCAACAGCAATAATGAATTAGTCCAAAACCCATTAACATTGGCTGGAAGAAAAGGGGCTCTGCTCAGCCCTCCAGTTAGGACCTAAGTCACAGTTGGCACTTCATGCCAACAGTGCATCTTCACGATGTGTTACAGCCTTACGTGTGGATTTTGAATTCTCTGAAGATGCCTAAGAAACTCAGGTAACAGACAAAATATAGTTTGGGTAGATGATGAACCCAACAAAGCTTTTGTGTTTGTTTGTTTGAGATTTTGCTATTAAGGCCATGTCCATCAAATTCAGCAAAAGTAACTGGCTCAACATCAAAGTTCTCTGTAAAAGGAGCCCTGAAATTAAAATAAAAATAAAGGAATTCAGACCATTTTGTTTTGAGTGTCTCATTTTTTTTCGTTTATTTTTCTGTTTTAGAATCCTGTTCTTTGAAATTTGCTGAGCAGTTGAGTTAAACAAGGCAGAATTTTACTTGAAGTGTGGCTGGCCTAAATCATTCTTTGGATCATTCCCAAGTACAGAGTAAAAAATGTTTGGCATCCAGGTCCATTAGGAGTGAAATGTAACCAACTCCAAGTGTTTTTTGCTTTACTGATGCAAGGCCACTTTATCAAGTGGCAGGTAAATATAAAATAGGCTTTTAGCCTGAAACATAATCTCAATATTTCTTTACCCTTTCTCTCTCAAATATTCTTTTAGAAAAAACCATCAATGGACAGGTATAATTTGCAACTAGTTTATTTGACTAGTATGCTTTTTATGGTCAAATTGTAAGGTATTTATTATGATTCATAATCTGACATTTAAGATATTTTTCTATATTTAAGAAAGCAGAATAAACAGTAACTTTGAAACCTATGAAAAGATGAAAACATATTTCCCTCCATTTCTCCAAATTGTACTGGCAACCACTTTTAAGTCTTTCCAATTTGACTAAATTTTCTTCTTCATTCTAAGTGTACAAATGTGTCTAAAGGTAACTCACATAATCATAAATATTTATATGTACATATATGTGTATAAAATAAGAATTGCTTGTAGTATTTCTATCTGCTTATATATAGATCTTATGTATTCATGTGTTTAATTTATTTATTGAGCACCTATTATGCCAAGCAGTCTTTTGGGTTTAGGAACCAATATTCTAGCCTCATGAATTTTATAGTTTATTGGGTTGAAGTATTATTGATATATGGTTGTGATGATGCATGGAAATTTGTGACTTTGTTCAGTATCAAAATATTATTTCTGAGGGGGTATAAATGATTGAGATTGTTACTTTTTCTGAATTTTGTGGCTTCATTTGTAACAATTTTGAAGTGCAAGATATTTTTGTCTTGATCAATACTATTTTGTAACATTTTGTCAATATAATCCTATTAGAAAGCATTGGAAAAGCTTTGTTATTCATACTTTAAAATTTAACAAATATTACTAAGAGGAAGAAATGACATGAATTCAAATAAATGTATAATCATTAGTTTATTGACAGATAAGTGGCATGAAGAATTTTGTGCTCTATATTTCTAGTTTAAGAGTCAAACCCAGATTCTTTATTAAGCATATTTTTCTCTGTTCAAATCAATTCTGTGGTATTGTTTATCTGATTGTGAAAGTTGTAGGAGACAACTTATAAAAGAGTGTAAAATCTACAACAAGACAGTCCATTAAAACTGTTGGTGAAATAGAAGTGAGGCATAGTGTACATGTGTATGCATCTAAAAGTCTTCCTAATCCTAGATAAATTGGTTGGTATCAATGTTTCTCAACCACAGTTGCAGATTAAAATACAGATGCCCAGGTCCCTCACCCCTGAAAATCTGATCTGATCTGTCTGGCCACTTGAGGTGCAACCCTCACCCTCTTAGATTTCTAAGAATTTAAAACATGTTTCTAATCTATAGCTAAAGCTACAGAAACACTATTTCCATTGGACTATTAATTTGTTTTTCAGTTTCCGGAGAGAAAATGTAACCTGGAAACTATCCCAAGTTATGTTACAGGATACCTCACTTAATTAATAATCTCTATTGGGCCAAAAGCAAGCCAATTGTTCAAGAGGAGTAGAACACTTAGTGGTCCAGGTATTAAGTGGACTTATTTTAGGGGATGCTGAAAGGAGGAAATATTGGGACAAGGTGAACAACATCCTCAATAGTGTCTCTGCAAATGACACATGATGAGATCCGTGGGACTCTTAGCAACCCTGATTGGTGGCACCACAGAGATTTCATTGCCATTAAATTTCCTCAGCAATTGTGCTATTTAATTTTTTTAAAAAAGAAAGCATAGAAAAGGTGCAAACATGTGGAAATCTTTTGCACCAGAGTTTACAGTTATATTACATCTGGCATGTTCTAGTAGACATTGATTAGACACAGACTAATTCTCTCTTTATTGATTCTGCTATATTGAACAAAGGACTTCCATCACTTAAATTAACAAGGGAAACAACCTATAAAAGTAATTAGGGAGGAAGGAAGGGTAAAATTAATACCAATAAATGGTAATAAAAGGATTTATTTCAGTAAGACCTGTACATTTGGAATAGCAAGGATAATGCTTTACATGAATTGTTAGTCTCTATAAAGGACAGACACTAGTAAAAATTGGAAACAATGAAATCTGGAGCTCAATCTATGTTATTTTACTCATGGTTTTAAAATTAGACTTTCTACATATAAACATCAGTTTTTTTATGTATTTGTTTGGCATGGCCAGAAAGGATTCACATCAAAGCCAATTTAAAGTCTAGAATTATTGGGAAGTATGAAATGCTTAATATTAAGATTACAAAACAGATTGTCAAAGTTTGATATTGTGATCTTCAAGAGGATACATTACACAATTAAAAAAATATCAGCATATTCTTGATGACTTAGGATCAATTATCAACAGCAGTAGGTCTTGAGGGAATGTCATCGATTGTTTCCATTGTCAGGGCTATTATTGCTGTTGCTACAGTTCCTGATGCTATTGCATCTGCTTCTCAACCCCATCATGACACTGACCATCCACTCTGCCACAGTATTTGACATTGCAGGAGAAGGGCTAGAAACACAGATTTCAAAAATTGCTGTAAAGATGAAGATGTACAATTATCTCTCAATTTAAAAGATATTTCCTAATAATTTTATAAACATCTTTGTGTTTGTTAAAGTAATAACATCTTGAATTCTATAATAGAATATTTTATTTAAAAAACTCAATTATAGCAAAATTCTGGAGTAAAATCCTATCGGATTACTCTAACACTTTGGAAAGTCATGACTGGCAGTTGAAGTTCCTGTATCATTGGAGTTTCTACTCTTTTGACAGAAATAATGAGTTAAGCTCTTGGCACTACTAACAAAAGTTCAAAATATCAGTTCTGAAATTTTTGGAAAGAATAGATAAGTTTGCTCTGTTTTCCAAAGATGTGTGGAACACTTCCTAGAAATTGAAGAGTGAAAAAACAAACAAACAAACAAAAAACAAGCTCTCTTTTGGGTTACTGAATTTTACAAACATTTATTTTCAATCAAATATTATGCTTTTTATGTGTGACTTGAATATGCTTGACCCCATTTTTGCAAGAAGGGTTCAAGAGAACAGAAAGAGCCAAAAGTGTAAAGCCTGATTAAGAGCTCAAATAACAACAGAGAGAGAGAGAGAGAGAGAGAGAGAGAGAGAGAGAGAAACAATGAACACAGCTATAGAAATTTTAAAAGCCTTGAGTCTTGACAAATACCAAAGTGAACAGTGGCAGAAGTTTTGGCTAAAATCCTAATTACTTTAGACCATTAATCTATTAATGCAAAAGAAGCATGTATCACTGTGTCCTGAGACAGCAGAAGGAGTGATGGTCTTTCTGGAATTTCTTCTATGAGGATCATAATTCCTTTCATGAGGATTCCATCCTCATGAACTAATCAGTTCCCAAATCTTCCCACTTCTCTAATACTATCACCCTGACAGGTGGGTAAGGAAAAAACTAAAACGCCCTAAAAACAATGCACTTCTCTCCTTCTCCTCCTCCTCCTCCTCCTCCTCCTCCTTTTTTAGAATAAGAAAGAAAGGAGACATTACATACTTGGTGGCTCAGCGTATTAGTATGTAGGTACCTTCTCTGCTGTGGATGCTGGCTGTCTATCTTATAGTCAAACGGTTACGATCAGGAGTCAGTCTGGGCTGCGGTCTCATCTGAGACTTGACTGGGAAGGAGCTGCCTCCCACTCAGGAGTTGTTTGCAGCGTGCATTCTCTTAAGGTCCTGGAGTGAGGCCTCAGGTTCCTGTTGGCTGTAGGACAGAAGCTGCTGTAATCTGCTTGCCATGGGGTTCACTCCATATCTCACTCAGCTCAACAGCTACAGCTTGTTTCTTTAGTTTCCAACAGAGAGCATTACCTGGCAAGATGGAAGTCACAACCCTCAGTAAAATCCTCAGACATATATAATAGGGTGCATCTACCACCTTGGCTGCATTCTTAGAAGCAGATAGCAGATCATACTCTTGTCTAGGGCAGGGGATTTCACATGAAAGATTCACAAAGGTATGAACACTAGAGATCAGGAGGGCCACCTCAGTTTATGTCGAAACTGGTTTAGTTGCAAATGTCTTCATACAGTGGTACCAAAATATGAAGAGAGGACTACACACCATGGCTACATGGGGTTTGCCTCAAGATGCAAGATTTAAAGACAATCATCTTAATCCTCCACATTAAGACATAGAAAAATCACATGGAAATCTTAGTAAATAAAGAAAAGTCATCAATATAATTCAACTTCCATTAGTGACAAAAACTTTCTGCCAACTAACAGTAGAAGGGATCTTTCTCAACTTAAGAAAGAGCATTAAGGAAAACCTCCAGCGTATAGGAAAAAGTTTTCATCTGCTTATGACATATACAAGAAATTTATTAGAAAGCTACTGAAATAACAAGTGACTTAGCAAACTAACAGGGAAAAGGTCAATTGAAAAATAAATTCTATTTCTTTTTGGTAAGAATGAACTCTGTGCAATTAATAAAAACATTCATACTACAAGCAAAATTCAAAATACTTAGGGATTAGTTTAACAAAAGATGCAAAATATATGCTTACTGAAAACTTTGATTCATTGCTGAAAAAATTGAAAAGGGCTATCTTAATTTGTTTTGTGCTGTTATTAAAAAACATAAATGTGATAATTTGTAAATCAAATAAATTCATTTCTTACAGTTACGAAGGTCCAGAAGTCTGATATTGAGGAGAGGGAATCTGTTACAGAAATTGTGGCATATGATTTCAAGATGTAATATGGGGCTGGGGATGTGGCTCAAGCGGTAGCACGCTTGCCTGGAATGCATGCGGCCCGGGGTTCGATCCTCAGCACCACATACAAACAAAGATGTTGTGTCTCCTGAGAACTAAAAAAATAAATATTAAAAAATCTCTCTCTCTCTTTAAAAAAAATTTTAAAAAAAGATGTAATATGACCATAGTAAAACAATGTGGTTAGGTAAGTAAATCAAGGGAACAAAATAGCCCAGAAAATGACCTGCACTTTGTGGAGCTGCACAACTGTGTGATGTTATCCCAGTGTGGTCTGGATTCAGACTTGTGATTGCTCTGGCCATTGGGAAATGAGCAGATGTTCTGCCAGAAGAGGAAAAGTGCTTGCCCCAGCCAGCTGGAGAAAGGAGGAAACATAGGCTCAGATGCTCCCAATACCCTGTCGAGAGAAAGCCAGGAACTTGGCAGCCTTGTTAGGGAGCCCAGCTAAAAAAGTAGCTCAGTTGAGCCCTGTCTGCAAACCTACAGAGTGAGCGGGTAGGTAAAAGTTCATTACATTCAGCCACTGGTATTGAGGTGTGGATCAATACAGCAATACTGTAATAGAAAACTCATGTACCTATAAACAATCTACCTCAAAATTTCCCCTCAAAGGTATTCTTATTCCTTTATTTTATAAAAATTATTGGTATTATTGAGGTGTGTGTGTGTGTGTGTGTGTAGTAATTGGTTGGAAAGCTTCATATTATGGGTATTGATTTTTTTTTCCCTTTGGTAGCTCAGCCATCTATTCTTCTAGAAATGAAACTGGTGCTGCTTCCAGATTGCAGGTCCCAGGTGACAGTGTGTGATTCAAACAGTTTGCTCTATACAAATAAATGTGACACAGTAAAATTTCCTAAATGTTGGTATAATTTGATTTTTATATCAGAAATCAGAAATCTTATCAAACTACCTCCAACTTTTGTAATGAAAATGATATTTACCCCAGAGAGGATTTCTATAAGATGGCCCTTGATAGATATTTGCCATGGTCTTTTGTTTTGAAATATGAATTCTGTATGCCTATTCACTCCAAAGTTTTTGTGTGAATATGTGTGTTTGTGTGTGTATGTGTGTGTGTGTGTGTGTGTGTGTGTGTGTATATATATATATATATATATATATATATATATATATATATATATAAATGTGTTTGTATTTGTTTACATATATTTGTGTATTATATATATAAATGTGTCTGTATATTATATAGACAGATTCAGAATAATCTAATGCTATTGCATAAAGAATTTCAATATTTCATGTTTTAATTCATCTTAACATATTATTATACCTTTTCAAAATAGCCTTTTTTAAAAAATTTGTAATATCAAATGACATAGTTGATATCTTATAAATTTAAATTATTGTCAGCCCTTAGGGAAGGCTCTTAATATGGAAGTAAAGTAGCATGTAAATCAATTAATTAATTTCTAACTTGATTTTGCATCTGACACCTAGTTTTGGAATTTTTTAACTCAAAGTGTGCCTGTCCATATATTTCTACTTTCACATTTATTTTTAAAGTTCATTAGTGACTATCCAAATGATATTTTTCAATTCACATATTTTTACTGTAGAACATGTGATAGGAATTTTGGTAGGCCTCACTACTTCTCTGAGGAGCAATGGACTAGTTTAGATCCCAAAAGGACTACATGGTAGAAAAGAATGCCAAAACAACTCCAGGAATAGATTATATTCAGGAATAGGTATTTTTCTTTAGATAGTTTTATGATCTGAGCTTTTTCTCAAACACTTGAAAAGCTACAAAGTAAAACATAATTTGCTTCAGTAAGCTAATTGTGTGTCAATTTAAGTTTTGTTTTTCTACTCTGTTGAGGTATAATTTATGTCCAATAAGCTACCCATATTTGAATTGCACAATTTGAAGAATTTGACATGTATATGCACTGTGAAGCTATCACTATAATCTGGCTACTGAACATTTTCATTCCTTCTCCCCAAATCTCTTCATGAATTACCTGTGTAATTCATCTCTCCTTTCAACCTTATCTTGGCAATCAATGGTCTACTTCTTCTCAGCATGAATTAGATTGCATTTTCTAGAATTTTATATAAATGTAATTATAGAACAATATCATGTTTTCATCTGTGTTCCTTCAGTCCGTATGATAATTTTGAGATCCATCCATACTGTTGCATGTATCAGAAAGTTGTTCTTTTATGGCTTGCTGAGTAATTTTCAATTTTATAGCCATACTATATATTTTTCTTCTTATAAACCCTTGAAAGCTTATTTTGGGATCTTTCCATTTTTAAATTTTTAAATTTTTACCAAGGATTGTACTCAGGGGCTTAACCACTGAGCCACATCCCCAACTCTTTATGTATTTTGTTTAGAGTCAGGGTCTCACTGAGTTGCTTAGTGCCTCACCCATTGCTGAGGCTGGCATTGAACTTGCGATCCTTCTGCCTCAGTCTCCCAAGCTGCAACTTTCCATTTCTTAATAATTGCAAATAAGGCTGAAATGAAGAACCATATAAGTCTTTGAATGGATACATATTTTCTTCTTTCTTAGTTAACTGCCTACCAGTGGAAGAGCTGCTGTTTATGATAGGGTGCAATAAACTGAGTGCTTATATCCCCCCAAATGTATGTGTTGAAATCCTAACTCTCAGGGTGATAGTATTAGAGAAGTGGGAAGATTTGGGAACTGATTAGTCAAGAGGATCGAATCCTCATGAAAGGAATTATGATCCTCATAGAAGAAATTCCAGAAAGATCATCACTCCTTCTGCTGTCTCAGGACACGGTGAGAAGATGACTCTTTGTGCATTAGAAAGTGAGTCCTCACCACACCCCAAATCTTGCACCTTGACCTTGGACTTCTGGCCTCTAAAATGGTGAGAAATAGTTTTCTGTTGTTTATATTCTCCCTTGTCTATGATACTCTAATATTCATCACCAATGGACTAACACATTGTTGAATATTTAAAGTATTAAAAAAAGTTGCCAATCTGTTTTCAAAGAAATTACACCATTCTCACTTAGTTTGTGAAAGACCCAGGGCTCTACGTCCTCACCAATTCTTGGTACATGGGTCTCTTTATCCATTCTATAAAGTGTGCAATAGTATCTTTAGATGTTTTAGATTTAGGACTTATTTTAATGTCTATGTTCCATGTTGGGTTATATGTTTTTATGTAGTGTGAATGATGAGTAAAGCTGTGTCTAAATTTTTTGAGCATCATTTGTTAAAATGACTTTCTGATTCCCATTGAATCACTTTGATATCTTTGTCAAAAATTTATGTACTATATGTGATATGGGTCTACAGTTGAACCTAGTCGTTTTGAATTAGAGGAAATTCCATCCCCTGTGGAACATTTGTAAATGTATGGAGACAAATTTGGTAGTCATAGCTCTGGAATGCTATTAGCATCTATTTTCTAGAGGCCAGTGATGCTGCTAAACATCCTCCAATGCACAGGACAGGCCCCTCTATAAGGAGTTATCTGTCCTCAAATATCAATAAGGCCTAAGTTGAGAAGCCATACTCTACACAGTGTCTTCAAGTACATAGACCTACATATCTATTTTTTACCAGTACTGCACTGTTGCCAAGGAAGTCCTGAAAGCAGTCATGGAAAATGCTCCTACTTCATACTGCATTTAAAAAGTGAGTTTGACTACTCTAAGTTCTTTATTATTTTTATAAAAATTTTGTAATATTTTCATACAAATTTTAGATACAACTTTTCAATTTTTGCAAAATCAATTTTTAATTCTATAGAATCTCTAATTTTAAAATACTGAGCTTTTATATCCAGGAACATGAGATTTTTTTGGCCTTCTTTAATTTCCTTGACCAACGTTTTATAACTTTCAGTGCTGAGTTCTTGAGCATTGCTTGTTGTATTTATTCATATATACATTTTATGGCTTTTTCGCTGATTGTAATAAACTTTTTTGAAATAATTTTCCAACTGTTTTATGCTATAATGTGAAAAATGTATTGGTTTTTGTTTATTAACACTATATCCTATAACCTTGATAAATACACTAAATAGTCATGTATGTATCTTATTCCTTGGTATTCCTACATGATTATCATATCATTTAATAATAAGGTCTTATTCCATGGCTTAGAAATACAATAAATGGTCAAATAGAAATAGTAACAACTAGGAATTCTTTCATTTTCTTGAGCATTTGAAAAAAAGGTTTAGTCTTTCAATATTATTTATGATGTTGGCTGCGGATTTTTTTTCTTTAGGTACTTCCTTTTAGAGTGAAAAAGTTATATGTTGTTTCAACTTTTGTGAAAAGTTTGATCAAGAATGAGTGCAAATCAATGTTTATTTTTCCATTTTTTGAAGTATGATGGGTTTTAATCTCTCTTTTGTTAAGTGTAGACATACATTGATTTTTAAATGTTAAATGAACATTGCACTCTTGAAATGTGTTATGGACTGGATATAAGGTGTCCACAGAGAGCTCATGTACAAGAAACTGCATGAATGTTCAGAGGTGATATGGTTAGATCAAATGAGCAGTAACCCAAATGATGGACTAATATTTTAATGGGACTGTTGTACCAGGAGTTAAATATAGGCAGGTAGGGTGTGGCTGGAGGAAGGAGGTCACTGGGAATGTGCTTTTAGTGTTTATATTTTGTCCCTGGTGAATGAGGGCCTCTCTCTCTCTCTCTCTCTCTCTCTCTCTCTCTCTCTCTCTCTCTCTCTCTTCTCTTCTCTTCTCTTTTCCTTTCCTGGTCATCATGTCTGGAGTGGCTTTCTTTTGTTGTGCCCTTCTCTTGTGATGTTTCGCCTCACTTTGAGCCCAGAGTTATGGAGTCAACCACATGGACTGAGTCTCTCAAACTGAGTCAAAATAAATATTTCCTCCTCTAAGTTGTCCTTTTCATGTCTTTTGGTTATAGCAACACAGAGGTGAGTAAAACTGAAACTGTAATGGAGAAGTGGGGTCATGGCTATGATTAACCCGATCCCATAGTTCACAAGCCTTTATAGGTGGTTTGCAGGAGGAGTTTGGAAAAGTTGAAGATGCAGCCTGAGAAGACTTAGAATATTATAAGCAGGGTTCAACGGGTGATTCTCAGGGGAGTTTAGAAGGACAGAATGGGAATAAAACTGAAGGCAGTAAGACTGGCTAATGAGGTTAAAGAGGGGAAGGAGGAGAGTATTAAATGAGAAGTCATTCATATTGCATTCTGGATAGAAGTTGTTTGCATTTTGCCCATGTCCTGAGACTTTCTGTGAGGCTAAATTTAAATGCGATGAACTAATTAGTAGAGGCAAGAATTTTTGTGGCAGCTTTTATATAGGCTTACTATGAAAACTGGGAGCAGAAAATAGACCTGAGGTATTTTTAAAACTTGCAGTTTGGCCAGAAAAGTATATATAAAACTGGGGCTAAGGAAGTTATAGTTGTTAAAGAGATTCAAACCACTAAAGACAGGCTAAGAACTTTAGCAAAGGCAATAGAAAGATGGCTTGAGGGCATTTCAGGAATTGGAAAGACCCCACCTATCACTGGCTCAAGGGTGTAAAAGTAAAAATTCCTTTGAGAAGAGACCACTGGTGCACACTGCTAACACATGGGGACGTTGGAATTTGTTTACCATCCTCAGCCACTCAGGCACTCAGAGGCAACTACAGCCATAGTCCCAGGAGATCTGGCTACTGCTTGAGATGTTGGCACACTTTGGCATTGCCCCTTCGCTGCTAATTTTTCAGGAATACAGAATGCCGGAGTTAGGGCATCATAGAGTGTTCCACTGAGTTTTTGAAGTTAGGACTTTCAGGCCAGGAATGGTGTAGCAGAGTTCGAATTCCTGAAGGCAGCCACTATGAAGGCAATACATGAAGATGCTGTAAGGAAGTTAAAGCTGCAGTGGAAACGTCTGAGATTAGGGGATTCCAGTGGTGTGGAATGTCTCTGCCAAGGAACACTACAGGAATCGAGCTGAGAGAAGAAAGAGGCCACGTGGGCTTGTTCAGCTATGCTGTAAGGGCAGAGTCCTACAAGCCCTTTGCAGTTAACATGGTGCTGCCATGTGCCCCACATACTAAACTTAGAGCTATGGGACTTGTTTGCCCAGCTGAATTTCAATCTTGCTTTGGTCCCATTCATTATTTATATGCCCCTGTTTTTTCTTTGTGGAATGGAAATATTTACTCTGAGCCATTATATTTCGGATATATGTAACTGGCTTTTGATCTTCATAGGGGAAGACATCCAAGAATTTGCCTTGAATCTTGCATGAGATTTTTGGACTTCAATTTTTTTGGGAAATGCTGAAAATGTTACAACTATCAAAATTCTTGGAAATGGAGTAAATACTTTTGCAATGTGAGATAGACATGAGCTTTTAAGAGCCACAGATGGAATGTTATGGTTTTGATATCAAGTGTCCTTAAAACCTCCCATGTGAGACAATGCAGGATTGTTCAGAGGTGATACATTTAGATTTTGAGAGCTTTAATCTACTTAGTGGATTAATCCTTTTGTTGAATTAATAATTTGAAAGAACTGTTGTACTGGGTGGTTCTATAGGCAGAATAGGTGTGGATAGAGGAAGTAGGTCATTGCAGCATGCCTTGGAGGGGATATATTTTGTCCATAGAGCTGGGATCTCTCTCTTTGTCTCTGCTTCCTGTCTGTCATGTCCTGAGCTCCACTCCTCTGTCATGCCCTTGTCTCATGATGTTCTGCATCACTTTGGACCCAGAGGTAGGTAGTCTGCCAACCATGAACAGAAGCTCTGAAACCATGAGCTAAAAAACCCTCTTCCTCCTCTAAGTTGTTCTTGTCATGTCTTTTGGTCACAGTGACACAAAGCTGACTGAAACAGAATGGATCCTGCATGATCAGATGCATTATACATTTTATATATTGTTTTATTTGATTAGCCAACCTTTGCCAATCAGTCGTCTTACTGCTTGTGGGGTCACACACAACAAAAGTAATTCAGTATCACTAAAAAACAAATTCTGTAAGGACTACCTTTTAGAAAAATTAGTTCATCCCACTTACCTGATTGATCTTTTGCAGTTAAAAAAAAGATTGTACACATGTGTGTGTGTGAACACATGAATGCACAGACATACATACACATGGGAACTGACCTGTGTGCACTCAGTGGATTTTCATGTTTGCGTGCTATTTGTACATGTCACCATGTAGCCTTGTCTATGACTAAGATACAGGTTGAAATGTACTGACTTGGGTAAAAAGTGATTGTATTTGCATATTTTATGTTTCACTGATAAAGTACTGATTAAAAATTTTCTTCCGTAAAAATGTACATTTTCTTACATTAAAATTTAAATGTCATGCTTTTACATTATAAAACAGTGAGAAACTCTATTATTTTATGCCTAAATTTGTAAATCTATTAAGACACTGTATGCTTTATGGTGTTTCAAATATATATGTGTGTCTTTCTTTTATTAAAAATTTTGGATAACTGTTAAAGTTTCATTTTTACATTAGGTGTGAGTGCAGGGAGACTCCACACCTGCATTGCCTTTAACAGAAGATACATTTGCACTTATGTCTGGTAACCAGCTTACTTTCTGTGGATTTTTGAACACCCTAATTTAAAATCTCCAGGACTTTTGAGATGCCTCTATAGGTATCAAATCTGGACCCTTGCTACTTCCTGCTTTGCAGCCTTCTTAGACTCATGCTTTCTTTGATTTCCAAGAACTCTTTTTGATAATGAATTCTCTTTTTGATAATGAATATGTTCTGAGGTGCTTCCTCCCTGTGGTGTTTAGAATTGGTGATGGTTCATTTCATAAAGCTGGGCCTCTGTCAGCTGTTGCAACTCTTGTGTTCTTCCCTGGGCTCTTCACTTGGCCCTGCTGGGTGAGTTGTTGCTTTTGTTGGAAGCATTCCATCCAAAAATGGCAACCCAGAAACCTGCCATATTCCTGCATTTGACGACTTACTATAACTGTGCAAGACAGAGTCAGCGTGATGCCAACGCACTTCTACTGAATTACCTGAGAGCAAGTGTGGTTATTAAATTGTGCCCACCATCTGGACACCAAACAAAACATACAGAATTGGAGGCCACTGGTTCATAAACATTGTGCAGTTTCTACTATCTCACACTTCCATTTGTGTCTTCAGATTTCCAAATCCAGCTGGTACCAATACATATCCATGAGGTCTACAGGAAGGCTGCATTATGACCAATTCCAAAGTCAAACCCAGAAATACATTTCAGGTTGAAAATTCTCTCTTTGTCAGGGATAAAAAAAACCCACAAATAGAACAAAGCCCAGTAGACCTAGAATTCCCAACTATATAAATGGGGACACTTTTTAGTAATCACATTATGGTATTTTCTCCTTTTGCTGCAATGTGATGGATCTTTCCCCTGTAAGTGGGAAATTCTTGCTTTGTCAATGTATATACTATTATAGCTCAGCAACAGCTGTTTCCTCTTTATGACAAAAAAATTCATGATTGTTCAAGGAGTATAACAGCCCTATTTGATATATGTATGCATTATTAAATGGTTGTCACAATCAACACAACCAACTCCTCACATAGTTACTGTATTGTGTGTGTGCCCACACATGCACATATGTATGCCTGTGTGTGCGTTGGGGGGGGGATGTATAAGATCTACTCTTAGCAAATTTTAAGTATACAATACAATATTAGCTATAGCCAATATGTGTACATTAGATCCCCAGAACATACTATTTTTAACTGTAAGTTTCACCCCTCTAACATCTTCCCAGTCCCTCCCCACCCCCTGCACCCGACAACCATTATTGTATCACAGCAAAAGCTTTCTATTTCACAGTGTTGTAAACTTACCAGCCTTAAAATTAATTTGATTGACTAAAGATACATGAGGTCCACCAAAACTGGAATATTGATATAAACTAGTAAATGAATATTGCATTAATTCTCTGAAACATAGATAGCCCAGCTTATAACTCAAAATCATTATTTTTGCAAATATAATTGACTTCCAGTTGTATTTAAATTGTTTTTGAAGACATAAAATTCCTTAATAATATTTTTGGCACAGATTATTTCATCTTGCAAGCAGGATGAATACCATATTTTTCTTCCTGAATGAAGATTTCAAATAACGTTCATTAAAGTGCATTGCTATAAGTGCTCTATTCCATTATTAGTGTTTTCTTTTAGTTTCTTACTGCATCAATTTATTAATCAAACTTTGTCATAACTATATGTGTATAGGAAAAGACAGTGGATATGGGTTAGGTACCATCTGTGGTTTCAGGCATTCACTGGGAGTATTGGGAAGTATCCACCATGAATTAGGGAGGGGGCTACTCTAGATAAGAAATGTTATTTTCCATTTTGGTATAATTTGGAAAGCAGCTGACTCATGAGATAATTTGACCCTCCAGAAACAAATTTTCTTGATTTTTTAAATTGTTCAAGTTTCAAAAATTATTATTTTGGGATGACTATTGATTTCACATTTGTAGATAGATAATACCAAGAGAACCACAGAACCCAGAGTTTTCCAGTCTCCCTCAATGATGATCTTTGCAGCATTGCATTGCTGTACAATGTAGTCAGGATGTTGACATGGATGCAGCAGAGACTGAGAACATTTCCATCACAAGGAGCCTTCGGGTCCCCTGGGATCATCATACACTCTTCCCTCCTGCCCACATTCTTCCTGCAAACCAACAATCTCTTCTCCACCATTATGATCACATCCCTTCAAGAAGGTTACACATATGGAATCACATATGCAAATACAGTATATTATCTGGCAGAATTTGATACTTTTTATTAGGAGTTGTCTGACTCTTCTTGGAAGATTGCTTGACTCCTCTCCACCTTTAAGAGTCCTCCCATGTTTGCTTTATAAACACTGGTTAAAAAAATTTTTTGTTAGGGTTAGAGGAATAGAGAAAACATGTGTATTTTGTCTTCCCAGAAGTAGAAGTAATATTTTGTTTATTAAGGATCATGAAATATTTTGAAGAAAAGCTCCTAGGTTCTAAGAATGTTGCTGCAGGTCTGACATGAAAAATTCAAGTAAGAATGATAAATCAAATAAAATATATCATAAAATTGAACTTTCCATGAGTCTTATTTTTAAAAGCAGTCAAAAAAGGAATGTATTTGAACAAAGTGTGAGCACCATTTAGTTTTAATATGCCTCCTATCAGCCAAAAGAGCCTCCAGGAATAATTGACAGAAAATGAAATTAATAATGCCAGTATTGATAGTCATTATATGCTATTTATGCTTAATTCCAACCAGAGACCACAAGACATTTTGTTCCATTTCCATCCCAATGGCAAACCTGTTCCTGTCTTGAAGTGAGAACTTTCTCAAAGAATACAGTAACAAAATAGAAAATGTGTACTGTTTTCCAAGCCTTGGACAATTTGTAAATTGTATTCATCACATTCTTGGATTTTGCCCTTTTGTGTACTAGTTATGCTGCTTAATATTTTAGTTTAAAATTACTTTATTAAAAATTTTTTATAAGAATGTCCAAAATGTTACTTGAGTAAAAATCATAGACATAAAAGTCTGTTACAAAGAAGAAACAAACAAATGGAAAAAGTGTAGAAGTTCTCTTCAATGTACTAGAGAAAACTAGTTGTCTAAATGAAAAAGTAGTAATGGAATTCATACACACATAAGTAGAACACATTTTGAAAAATGACAGAATGGTTGATTTGAAGAATTATTTAGAAAATGTTTGAAACTGATAAATAATTAGCTTAGCATTCTAATTTCAGTTAAGATGTGAAAGGGTTTTTTATTTTTGAAGAAACATAAGAAAATACTGGATACCTCTTTTTAAAGGTATTATTGTTGGTGATGTCTTTTTTATAATATTTCTAATTTCCAAGGAATGTACCCTTCCTGGTGCAAGATATTTGCAAATCTGGGGATTTGGGGAAACATTGGGAGGCAGAATGGGAAGAAGCAAGGGCCTAAGAAAAAAATCAGAGGAGCTTGGATTAGGAGCAACCAGGTTTGAGTATAGACAAGCCTAAATGTAAAGTCACCCAAACAAGGGCTAGTGGTTTGGCAAGAAAACAGAGGCAGCTGCACAATCTCATAGTTTCTTAGTCTCACTGACTCACAAACTTATGGTCTCATCATCTCTGGACAATTGAAGACATAACATCTTAGCCTTAAATTTTTTAGTTTGCAAAGTAGCATACCTTTTATGGATTAAATCAAATCCATCAGAACGTTATTTTTTTGTTGTTGGTTGGAAGGAATTGTGCATGTGTTTCTCCTTGAGTTTGTGTATGTGAGTAGACAGAACACTTTGTACTTTATCCATGACTTCTATTTTAGAGAATATGCACATCCTGGCAGAAAACGTTAAGAGATATATGATAAAGCAAAAAGGCCCAATATTTAAGAGGACAAAAATTAAACAGAAAAAAACTTTCAGTTCTCAAATTCTTTGACAAATATTTGTGATAACTCTAATGTGTTAAATATAGTAAAGTGATAGAGAATTTAAGAAGATATTTGATTTTTTTTTCTTAAATCAGGATCTTAGCTCAGGTAAAGATTCCTTAGATGCAGCACTGAAAGAATAATTCATACGAGAAATAAAACTGATAAATTGGAATTTATTAAGATTTAACAAATTCACCTTAGAAGATACTGTGAAGGAAACAGAAAGACAAACCTCACACTGGGAGAAAATATTTGTAAAGCATATATCTGACAAATAGTTTGCACAAGGAATATATAAATAACTCTCAAAATGAAATAGCATTAAAAATAATGAAAAGGGCAAAAGATTTGAACATACACTTCAGGAAACAAGATGTATGCATGTCAGATAAACATGAAAATATGCTGAAATATCATCAGTCTTGAAGGAAATGCAATTTAAAGTGACGATTCAATATCATTGCACATTTATTAGAATGAACAATTCTCATTAAAATGATTAAAGTGATGGATCACACTAATTCCTGACAAGAACATGGGGATACATAGAGAGGCTTTAGCCAGGTGGGAAAATTATGTTTGATATGTTTGGAGCAAAAACGTTTGGGATCAGCACAAAGAAGGAAGGTTATAAACAAATAGTTCAGTGTCAGTGTCAGAAGCTGAGGTAAGCTGATGCGGACAGACCTGAGCTGCCAGGTTTCCAACAAGTTGATGAAGATAACAAACCAAAGTGAAAGCAGTAGTTGAGACTTCTATCATGTCCTGGGATAGTACAGGTAGGAGGCTAAACTAGAAACAGCACCAACTCTCCTCCTTCAATTTTCTCCAGTAATATGTAGGCTGGTTATAGCTTCCAATACAGTTTTGAGCATGTATCAGGAGACAAGCAGCTCCTCCACACTCATTCTGCATGTGGCCGCCATCTTGAATAGTTTAGGATGAAGACATGGGCAGTGGATGGTGGAATAGGCACTTTAAAAAGAGCCTATAGTCCAATGTTTTGATACCTGGGTAGACTCTGTTTTTCTTTTGCTTATTATTTTTCATACTACAACAGCAATAAAAAGACATGTTTCTGACAACTAATCAAATTATGTTTTCCTTGAGGAAGTTGAACATCTAAAGAATGACACAGTTTTGATGAGGTTAAAATTATGAGCCATTTTTGAACATAATGAGTTTGAGATGGTTGTGATACCAGTGGAGAGCGCCAATTACATTTTTAAAATAACCACTGCTCGGGAGCAGGGCTGGTAGGAAGCAGAGACTGTTGTAGGTGGCCTGGAAGTCATATTTAAAACCCTAAGAAGTCATGCGAGTTAAGTAATAAGATAAAGGGACAAAGGGCAAAGAAACCCAGGAAAAAAAAACAAAACAGTGAAATAAATTTCAGACAAAATAAGAAAATGCAGCAGTAGTGATATCCATGAAGCCAAAACAGACCACTATTTCAGGAAGTGATGAAGACTGGTTAATGTTATAGACCACTTTGATACCTTCAGTTTCGGAGGAGTGGTAGAAGTAGAATATGTTCAAGAATGCTTGCAGTCAGAACAGTATAAACTTTGCTCTGGTCCATGACTGAAAAAGAAATCTATGTTTGGGAAGCAAAAATATGACTGCTACTAATGGAATATGATTTTCTCTCTCTTGGTCAGAGTGGTTGGCAAGGCAAGCAGAAGTTCTTCTTTACAGTGGATGAGAAATAATAAAGACTCACTGCTTACAAATGAATGCTTAATCTCATAATCTTTACAATTTGATTCTTACAGACATTCACTAGATCTTCAATTGAAGGAAAAAATCTTTACATTTGTATGCTAAATATTAATAGTGCTGAATGATCTCATTTAATAGTGTAATAATAATTTACCGATCAAAATATAAGGAGTTTATATTGGACAGTCACTTAATGCATCACTTAAAATTGCTTACAGCTTTCTCTATCAGAATCTCTAAAATCCATTAAGACAACACACGTCAGCTTTTAATGAGTTTCAATAATTCTTAAATACTCCCTTTATTACATAGAATGATATTTCCTATTTTGTCATTTGTTTCTTTACTCAAATTATTTTTGAAAATTTCAGTGAACAGTGTTTATGGTCTGAATATTATTATATTCCCTGAATTTGAGGATTCTATGAGTTTTTACAGTATATCTTATAAAATGAATGACAAGATAATTGTTTGATTAGCACATGGATGGTTAATGACTGGGAAAATGGAGTTGACAATAAAGAAACTCGTTAAAATATATTGGATAGTGGGATCTAGAAAACAGATGCATTAAAACAGTAAAACAGTAGTGTCTAATCAACTAACCCCTCCCCCCAAATAAACCATGATGGATACTGAAACATGCTTTTTCTTAATTTCCTTAGATCATACTAAGAAACCTACTTCTCTTTAAATCTATCTATCGTGAAGCTTTTCCTTGGTTCATAATAAGTTACAGTCTGTCCAAAATCTTGGTACTTATGAGGCTTTTATAGTAAATGAGAAAATTGTAAAGTTAATGCCCCTTAACAGGAATTTCATTTGCACCAGTTTCATTCTGAGTATGACAAATCCATTCAATGCAACTCAATCTTTACACAAAAATGATTTAAAATGGACTATTACATTGGTACAGTAATTGAACTTTCCCCCTCAGCTATAGGAAAATCAGTATGTCCTTTAATAAAGACTCTTTAAAACAACTGAATTTCAATTCAAAGAATAACCTCCAAGGCTGAGGGTTAATTTCTCATGAAATGTCTCCATTTTCTCTTGCTGGTACCCATTGTATGGAGTCCCTCTACTACAGTTCTTTAATTTCTCCTGTGGAGGGTCTCTAGCTCCACTGCCTTCCTGCCCTAAAGGATGTATTCCTTTACTTCTAAATAGGTTAAATTTGCTATCACATCTTTTTCCTTAGTGTGTTCCATATGCATTGCATGCTGAATATGTAATGGGGTGTGCTTTTTACTTGGGGCTTTGATAATATAAAACCATATAGTTTCTCCAATCTTGGATAATGGATGGGGCAATTTGAGATGAGAGCAGGCTGTTGAAAATCTATCGAGCAGTAAAAAAAACACAGAATAAAGCATATATATCTCCATTCCTTTAGATGCATCAGGCAAGAGATTCAAATTTTTATTAACAATATCAAATATCAAACATTCAGCTCATTATTAGAATATTCCCCAGAAAGGTTACTCTGCGTACATTGAATCCACTTATGGGGTGGAGTTGAGGTACAGACAAATAAGCATCATTAATGAAATGGGCATCTTAAAATCTTCCCCAAATGGGAAAATAGAATTCAGTCCAAAGTTGAAATTTCTTTGTTTAATTAAAATGGTGCAGTACTCGACTTAAAAAATATTTTTGAGTTTCTCTAGTCCTAATTTTTTTTCCTATCAGAGCTTCTATTATTTTTAGTACAGGGGACTTACAAAATAATTCCCCAAATTGTGAAAATGTAAACAGATTTACAGGAACATCAAACATTAAAAAAAATCAGTTTGTTTAATTTATTCATGTAATTTGTCCAAAGATGCAAACGGACCTGAAATAAAACATATGCTTAAAAACGAATCTAAAGTAAATTCAAGAAATAGACAATCTAGAGTGAGAAAGGGCATTAGAGTTTTAATAAAACCTGATAGAATATGATCATTATTTTAAAAACTTAATAATTGAGTTCAGAGAGACAATGCCAGACTGGGAAAGGAAGAGGAGAGCAAGGATGAGATGGTTCCTAATCAGGGAAGAGTCAGGGGTCACATGGAAAGTGGGAAACAGAATCAGAACTGGGGGTTCCACTGTGAGCTGATGAGCAAGGTATAAGGTATCCCACTACCTCTGGTTACCACTTTCCTGAAGGAAGAATGAGAAGACAAGTGGGTGATTACCTCATATCACATGCCAGGCAAGCTGGTAATCAGTACTTTCATTGATTAATTCATTAGAGGTATAGTGAATAAAGACAATGAAGTGAATGAAGTGTAGTGTACTAACTATTTGGCAATGTGACAAACAATCTCCTAAAAATTAGGAAGATCATGGACAGAGGTGAAGAGACAAACAAACAAACAAACAAACAAAAAACAAACTTTAGAATGGCTGGACCAGAGTTTGGGGAGAAGAAAGCTGGTCCCAGGCCACAGAAGGCCAGGTTAAGTATTTCAGAATTATTCTCAGAGTGGTGGAAAATATTGGAGGTTTTCTTTTTTTAAAAAGAGAGAGAGAGAGAGAGAGAGAGAGAGAGAGAGAGAGAGAGAGGGAGAGAGAATTTTTTTTATATTTATTTTTTAGTTTTTCGGTGGACACAACATCTTTGTTTTGTATGTGGTGCTGAGGATCGAACCCGGGCTGCACGCATGCCAGGCGAGCATGCTACCGCTTGAGCCACATCCCCAGCCCAATATTGGAGGGTTTTAAGTTGGGAAATTACATAGTATATATGGGTTTCCAATCTGTCACCCTGCTCACAGTATGGGAAAAGGATCTGAGATCAGTTAGGAGGTGATTATGCTCTCCAGAGAGACCATGGTGGTTTGTACCTGTTGGATGGAATAAGCAAGAAGAGAAGTGGTAAGAAATTGAGTGGACAAGATGTTGTAACTGATTGCATGTTAAGGAATGAAGGGAAGGAAAAAATCCTAAAATGACTTCCAGACTTCACGCTTAGACATTGAATAGGTGAAAATCCACAAAGGACAAGAGAACCAGAATGCGGTGACTAATTAAGGTGGAAGGTGAAAACATTGTTTTGGACATAATTAGGCATGGGATGCTCATGGAACATTTATGAAATTTATAGTTTATGAATGATCTATGGCCTTAGGAGTGTAGGGTAGATAATTGCTAATTATAAAATTACTAAGGGAATATGAGTGTATGATCATAAACAATATGAAAACATGGAGAAACTTCAAATAAAATATTCATGCTTAAATAGAAAACTACAATCTGAAAAGGAAGCTGAGATGGAAAAAAGTAGTTAAAACTTGTAAATAGAGAGTACGTAGGAAAGACAAGAATTGATAGTGTCCAGTATCCACTTCAAGACACAGGGGATAGAAACAGATAACTCTCTCCCTTATAAAAAGAAAAATGCTAGATAAAAAGAACCTTTTCAATTTCATTGAACCCACCCAGAAAACTGTGATGACCAGAGAGAGCCAGAAATATGGAGAGAGAGAGAGGTGCCTGCTGAGAGAAGCAGGACATGTGCATTTACTTTCCTTGGCAGATGTCAGAGGACATGTAGAAGCTGAAACTCTCTAGTGAATTGCTAAATGCCAGGCCTGGGCTGGCTGATGTGTGATGGTGTAACCCCAGCGGGGACAGATTTCAGTCAAAGTGCATGTTGTAAACTGCCATTGCTATTCTCTTCACTGCAGAGTTCCTCCTGGGGGCTCCTTGTATATGTTTGCTCCCAGCTGCAGAATGCATAACAGAGCATTTATACGTGTGTTGTAAAAACATCAGACCTTTATTTAGAATGAGATTGTTTCCTATTAAAGACATCATAGGTTTCAATTAAGACAAAATCCCCAGCTGATGTAGCAGTGGACATAACAAATGGGAATCATGCAGTGATCTAAGAGCCAGCACAGTGCTTGCCCATATTTTACTCGTAGTAATATTTAAAATGTCCCCTGGGATGAGAGTTAAATCAAAGAGAGAAATTGTGAAGCAATATAGCATCAAAATCAGTTCTAAATGTAAGTCCCCAAGAATCTGAAAAGCTGATTCTTTCTTTACATTTCCATTTTCCAGATTGAGATGCTCACTCACCCCTTGCTTCCAAATGCCTGGGAAACTCAGACCACTGTGACATGGACTGTGGCTTCAGGGCATATGACAAGGAGGACACACTCACAGTATAAAAGTTTCACTGAATGAGTGTATCCGCATGACAGGCATCTGGTTCATGGAAAGCAGGATAATAAAATATTTTCTGTGCAAAAGCATTTTGATATTTTTACCACTCCAAATCAGTCAGATGGGAAACAAAACAAAAAAAATGCATTCCACAAAATGCGGAGAGTGAAAACACTCAATTGTAACCTCAGTTGGACTGGGAGTACTGATTGGTTTTAGAGAGAATGGCTCAGCAGTAAACCAGAGCCCACTGGCTAATGCATCTGTGAAAGCTGCTTCAGAATGTAACAGTAGGAAACTAAGTGGAAAGAACTAGATACCCCAAGAAAAATTCAGGTAGGCTCAACTACTCTGACCCAGCTCCACCTGCCACCAAGCTGAGATGCTTACACTGTGAGAGGGGAAAATCAAGACAAATGGCAGAGTTTTCCATTTTTGCAGAATTTACTGAGGAATTTCATCTGACCTATGCAATATCTAAGTCTCATCTGTGCACCAAATTTCATTAACTACCAATCCAACCTCCAGAATCCTCCTGTTGAAGAAGAAGTCATCTTAGAAACACCCTTAACTAGCTAATTTATGACTCTGCCCATTCAGCAAAAGAAATATGTTAGTTTTATCAGATTTCAAGACTCTTAAAAAAGCCCTGATTTCTTTATACATTCTTTATCTACTAAATTCTTTTAACTCAAAGCAAACCTTATCAATAAATTAAGTTCAGAGGTTACTTTTTAATATTCTAGCTGCTCTGTACAATAGGTTCATAGACAACATTCTTCATTTTTTTTTCTTTTCCTACTGGGTAAATAATGGCTCACTGAAGAGAAAATCTATTCTTTTAGCAATATAAATTTGCTTCTAGAAACAAGAAAGTTAGGGGAGCATACATTTTCAGCAAGGGTTCCAAACTATGAGTTAGATATTTCCATAAATAATCATTCAATATTGTACAAAAATCATTAAAATATTAGATATTCTCATAAATAATCATTCAATATATAAGAGAAAGGGAAAAGAAGTTAGTATGAAATAACAGTAATTATGGGCTGTTAGGCATGGCATACACACACACACACACACACACCACACACACACACATATATATATATATATATATATATATATATATATTTTAAGTTCACTAGTAATTATTTTCAGAATTTTTTTTCATTTCTTTGTTCTTCTTCTTTTTTAAAATACATAACAGTAGAGTGTATTTTGACATATTATACATATATAGAGTACAACTTCCCATTTTTCTGGTTGTATATGATGTGGAGTTACACTGGTTGCATATTCATGAATGCACATAGGAAAGTAATGTCTGATTCATTCTATTAACTTTCCTACTCCCATTCCCCCTCCCTTCCCTTTATTCCCTTTTGTCTAATCCAAAGTAATTTTATTTTTCCCTACCTCCACTATTGTGAGTTAGTATCCACATATCAGAGCAAACATTTGGCCTTTGGTTTTTTGGTATTAGCTTATTTTCTCCAGCTCCATCCATTTATAGGCAAATGCCATAATTTCATTTCTCTTTCTGGCTGAGTAATAGTTCATTATGTATATACACTACATTTTATTTATCCATTCATCTCTTGAATGGCATGTAGCCTGGTTCCATAGTTCAGCTATTGTGAGTTGAGCTACTATAAATATATCTGGGCAGCATCACTATAGTATACTGATTTTAAGTCCTTTGGGTACATACATATGATCTCTCAACAAATATATGAAAAAAATGTTCAGGACCTCTATCAGAGAAATGCAAATTAAAACTACACTGAGATTTCATCTCATTCTAGTCAGAATGGCAATTACCAAGAATATAAGTAACAAATGTTGGTGAGGACGTGGGGAAAAGGGTTTGCTCATATATTGCAGATGGGCCTGAAAATTGGTACAACTGCTCTGGAAAGCAGTATAGAGATTCCTCAGAAAATGTGGAATGGAACCACCATTTGACCCAGAATTTCCTTTTTAAATATTTTTTTTAGTTATTGATAGACTTTTATTTTATTTATTCTTATGTGGTGCTGAGGATCAAACCCAGTACCTCACATGTGCAAGGCAAGTATGCTACCGCTGAGTCACAGCCCCAGCCCAACCCAGAAATTTTTAATAAACTTTTACTTATTCAAATTTATTTCCCTATAGAATGTTTACATTATCAAAAATATTTTTCTAATTTTCATAAAAGTATTAAATGTGTAGCATACATATATGTGTGTATGTATTAATATGTGGACCTCCATTATGTAAGTATATACATAAAATATAATGTATGCTATAGTTAAGATGTTATAATGAAGGCTCATGATATACCTTTTGATGTTATTAAAATTATAATGAAACTATTCCTTAGCAGGAGCTCCCTTCCAAAAATTTATAAAATAACAATATAACAAAACAACCCTGATATTCATTTTTATAATTGTGTATGTGTGTGTGTGTGTGTGTGTGTATATATATATATATATATATATATATATATATATATATATATATAATCTTTATTGTATGCTGCATAATGTGTGTATGCGTGTGTGTGTGTGTGTGTGTGGTGTACACACATACACACATGCCCATTGTGGAATGGCCAGATCAAGTTAATTAAGAGACATACTACCTCACATACCACTTTTCTGTGCTGAGCATGTTTAACATCCACTTTCCTAGCAATTTTCAATTATATACTACAGTGTTACTAGCTATAGCTACTATGTTGTGCAGTAATTGTCTTGAACTTGTTCCTTCCAAATGAAATTTTATGTCCTTTGATCCATTTTCTTCCAATCCTCCCTGTAATGGTCCTTTTTTAAAATTTAGTTTTAACAGGTTTTGAGTGCTGTATATCGCTTTAAGTAAATTATTCCAAGGTCTATGTACCCTTTTTCCAGAAAATATCTATTAAAAAATAATGTAAAATCTGTAGAATTGCTTTGTAAGGAAACCAAAACAACTTCTTCTTCTTTTTTTTTTTTTTTTTTTTGAGAACAAAGACAATTATGGTTTCTTTGTGCCTCATTAAGAGTGTTTCAGTTGGATCTCAACTCCGTACCTGTCTCAAATTATGTGCCAGAATTATGAATGGGTGACCTCTGGGACTATAAATGTCAGTAATGCTATTAAATAAGGTCCCATGGTCCCTTCACTCACTCCAGCCACACACACATTCATAGCAGGTGTCTGGCAGTGTGAGGGCAAATCCCTCTGCCCACCCCTCTCAATGGTTGAACATGCCACTGTGTGGAACAAGGAGGGGCCCCTGCAGCAGGGGACAGGGAGTCATGGGAGGAACATCTTAAGGTTGTGAGAAGAGCCATTTAACACACCATCAAAATGAGTCTTTTTTTTCTTGTGATCCTGAAATAATCTCTGTTCCCAAAGAAAGGCTGGTTCTTTGAGGAAGAAGATTCCTAATTAAGCAAAACTTCAAAACAGTACACATATAAGTTCATTTAAATTTTATATAAGTGTATAAAATCAATATAAAATTTTATATTAAAATAGATCCTTATGTAATTAGATATTTATTGAGTGATTTGACGTCACTATGCTGAACTTCTGGTTGGCTAATAATAGGTAGGATTCTAATGCTGAGGAGGAAAACACTTCTTGGGTCCACTCTATGCACAAATGCAGCTGTTTTTATCATCTGGCTTCCCAAATGTTCTTGCTTTTATCTCATTAAATAGCATTTACTCAGCCTACATATGACCAGACACCATCTTTGAACCTTAATATTGAAAGGGTAAACTACTCATATTTAAAGGAATATGGTTTATTTAGAGATAATTATTTTGAGTAAGAAATTTCTTCAAAAAACTAAGTTTACAAATAGTTGGCAATCATATTTCTAACTAATGCTATCCAGATGGGCCTCACTTTATTAGCACTTGGCAATTTTAAACTAGTGTATTTATTTTTTCTGTCCATAATCATAATTGACATGTACATGCATAATGAAATTCAGTCTAATGGGATTCACTAGTTGATGTATGATGTTCTTAAGTCTTTAGGCAAGAACTCAACAATTATTTCATTTCCTGCTTTAGAAAATAGAATTTAGTGTAATTAATGAAATAATTACTATATTGTTTGGAAGACACTAATGTGTTTGAAAAAATTAATGCAATCATTGTAAGATAGGAAGTTACTTCTTTTAAAGAATGGGTTAAGTGTGTGGTAAGAAATATAGAACTCATCCAGCTTCAAATTCTACTCCAAACCAACAAAGCCTGGAGCTTCGACACTGAATACTGATTTTATTGCTTTATCTAAGTCATTTTTCCCTTTTCTCCAATATTTTTTGTATTTTATTTTTTTAATTCACAGAGTCATAGAAAATAACTCCAGATCTGTAAGCCTAGGGTGGTAATTTTAAAGCTAGTTGAAAGGAAAATATAAATTACTTCTTTTCTTTTTCCATTGTTATTGCTCATTGGAAAACAAAGACAGCGAGGGGGACACTCAAGATTTTGTAGTCCAGTTCATGTTCAAGACAAGCAAGCTTGGGCCCAGAGACATAAAGCAAGTTACCCCAAAGAAGAAAGATACCTTTTAGCAGAGCAGAAGGACAGCCAGGACTCCCAGTTCCCAGTAGGGCCACATACCAGCAATGACCTCTGCATTCCTGGGATTCAAAATTAATTTTATTTTATTGTTCTTTAATCATAAAATAAACAAACTTGCAGGTCTTTTCTGTGTAAATGCAAAGCTAAGAAAGCAAATTTCTCCACTAATAAAGGACCTTCATTCATCACTTATTTTAAAATCTCAGAGTTAGAAAAAATTTTAAAAGGGGCAGAATTTGTGCCTGGCATGCTCATGGCTCCAGGCTCTGATCCCTCATCCTTTCCCGACAGCACCTTATTATGCTCTCTGTCGGGAAAGTTTTCTGATATTATTTTATTGAATAGATTGCTCATTCCTGTATACCAATAACTCTTAAATTTGTTCTTTTTATGCTAACCCATATTTCTTGGATGGTCTGCCCGCGGTTTCATATCATTTTCGCTGTGTTGTCTATGTTCTTTTCAAGATTATATACTTTGTCTTCTTTGTCTGATGTCCTATCTTCTAAGTTGTCTACTCTGCTGGTGATGCTCTCATTTGTGTTTTAATTTGGTTTATTATTTCTTTCATTTTAAGGATTTCTGTTTTTTTTTTTTAATAACCTCTATCTCCCTGTAGACATGATCTTTTGCTTCTTGGATTTGTTTATGGAGCTCATTGTCAAAGTGATCTTTCACTGTCTGTATTTTGTATTTTCAATGTCTTCTTTGAGATTCCAAAACATCCGAATTATGTAAATCCTGAAATCTTTCTCTGTCATTTTTTCTGCTGTTTCTGTTAATTCTTCTAATGATGTGTTGTCTTGAATTGTTTGTGGTACTTTCTTCCCTTGTCTTTTCATGTTGCTCATGTTTCTTTCCTGCTTGGTGGGACTGATGTGTTATTGTTTTTGCCCTATAGATTTGTAGTGCTCTTGTATAGTTCCAAGATCCCTCCTTGGTGGGGAAGGACAATGTTGACAGTTCCCAATATCAACAATACATCACCTATGAGTGAATCATTGTTATTAAGATATTTATAGTTAGTCTCAATGTCTAGAAATGTTGGATTCAATTATTATTTAAAATATAATCAGTTGTTTCATAAAAGGTGTACCGTTTCTGGTAGTGGACCGAGAACTGGAGGTTGGGTTTATGATATTATGTTAAGGGGGAAAGATGTGAGGGTATGGGGTTAATATAACCTAGGAAATTTGGAGGAGAGCTCTAATGAAGAGGGTTAGTAGCAGGGGAATAGACAGGAGGTAATTTAGGGTAGACAGGTACATGGGAGGACAGTAGAATGCATAAAAGCACACACATATATGTATTTAGAAAATTACAAGAAGTAAAAATAGTAAAAATTAGGAAGTTGAAAGAGGAAGAGAGGGAGGAAGAAAAATAAAAAGGAAAGAAAGAAAGAGAAAAAAGAAGAAGAAAGGGGGGCTTATGCAATTCCTCTATATTATATTATTCTGGTGACTCAGTTCTTAAAGTTCTATTTCATGCAAAGTTCTTAGTTTCACATATGTTGGGGTTGTGAGGACCAGAGGGGGAAGGGTAGAGGAGGAAGGAAGAGGATAAAATGGAAGAGAAAAAAACAAAACCAACCAACCAACAAACAACAACAACAAAAAATACTCTTAGAGTTCCATTTTCTTCTCTTCTCCTCCAGTAGGTGGAATTGTCTATTCCAAGCTTGAATCTCTGCCCTCAGGGTGTTGTAGATAACCAGTGTGAGAAGACTACAGCTCTCCCTTCTCTTGCCTGGAGCCTCCCTAATTCTTGGTCTCTCTGAGTTGCTCCCGGGTTTTAGACTCTTTCCCTCTCTTGCAGATCAGGTCTCAGCTGCGGGAACTCTCGCCCTCCGCCCTCAGGTCACACCAGGTGGGCAGCAACCTGGTTGCACTGCGCTCCTGTTCAACTGAGAGCTGATTTTGTGTTGATAGCTACTGTGCTGAGTTCTCACAGCTGGGGGGAGGGGGAGCTGGAAACTGGTACCTGTTCAGTCGCAGATCTGCACTGGTAGCCACGCCAACCAAAAGATGGCAGGAAAGGTTTTCCAAGATGGAGACTGTCTGTTTCCAGTGTCAGGTGTCTGGTGAGGTGGGGGGAGCTGGGATGTCCTCGTGCTGTGGCTAGAACATGGTCTGGTGACCTAAGCATGGTTTGGTGTTCTGCCGCTCTGCAGAGGTGCTGATTTGGTGTTTCTGCTCCACCGCTTGAGAGCCGCGCCTGTGCTCACACTTCGGGCTTTGGGAACAGAGTATGGAGTCTTACTGGAACACAGAGGCTCTGAGTTCTGCTCGTTGTTCACAGCTCTGGTGGATTCTGCGAAAATCCACTGTATGTGGTCCTGTCACACGCTCTGAGATGTTGTATTTCTTCAAGGTGAGACCCCATGAAGAGGCCATCTGATAGCTTTCTCAGATAATACACAGAGCAGCCATAAATGTCATCTCCTCCACTCCACCATCTTGGATCTGCTGTGCCTGCTCTCTGGAATGGGGTGCGCATCCTCTTAAGAACTTTAGTCATAGCCTCACAAAGATTACTCATAATTGCCAAGATGCAATTTTATTTAGGGAATACATTTTGTTTGTGATGGAATGTCTGAGAGTTATATTTATAATTTTAGATCAATTCTGCCTGCCATTTCCTCCAGTGTGCCACAAATATCTATTCAGATGCTTACTTACATCCCCTCTTGTTTCCAAAGTATTTGTGGTCATTCCATACCTCCAGAGGAAACCAGTGTCCCTGCACAGGTTTTGGGTAAGACTCCTGCAACATTCAGAGTACATCACAGACTGATGGATCTAGAGGTTTCAGTCTTTAAATACAACTAACTGCTTCCAGACTACCCCTAACATATAACTACAGAAAAAGATGAATGATATAGAAAAAAGGAAAAGAAAAATAACAAAAATGATAGCAAGAAAAAATAACTAGTCAAGTTTAAAGTAGAAAAGAAAGCTTTTGCTTATATAAAAATCAATCCAAAGTCATGTACTCCAAGTCTAATAAGCTCCTTTATACTAATAAGTGCAAACATTTTGTTTCCCTTGCAAAATGTTAATGCAATGCAAATGGTATTTCTCTATCTTAAATAAATGTACCTCTCTTGACTATAAATTAATAAAAATAGATCTAATTATAAGAGTTTAAAATACTCCTTCTTTTTTTACCCAACATCTAAATTATACAAATCTTAAAATCTAGAAAGAAAACAGAATACATTATTGAGTCAATATCTTACCGTAAATATTTCAAATTAATTATTAACTTCCCACAATCAACAAATTTATTTTGATATGCTAAAACAAAAAGGGTCCTGCATAAATTATTTTAATTGCTTCAATTTTATCTGTAATGCTCTATATTTTCCATTGAGCTTTAATTAGAGTTATTTATATATACCGTTATAAACATATTACATATCATATTTTTTCCAGAAAATGTAGTCATGAAAAAGAAAGAGTAACTGGAATTCAAGAAGAATGAAAATGGTGTAATTTCACAGAAGGCCAGAAATGACAATAGAAAATAATCTGTTAGGAAATTCTGACATTTTCCCTCTCACCAGCATTCTGTTTTCTTTAGATTCTCATCAATTGACTAATGTGATGCTTCCCAAATTTAATATGCAGAAAAAATGGCCTGGGCTCACACTAAAAGGAGGTTCTGATTCTGAGTCTTTAAGTCAGAGATGGGAAGATCAGTTCTGAATTTTTAAAAATATATATAGATAGATAGATATTTAGTCGTAGATGGACACAATACCTTAATTTTATTTATCTTTATGTGGTGCTAGGATGGAACCCAGAGCCTCACACATGTGAGAGAAGCACTCTACCACTGAGCCACAAGCCCAGCCCCTCAGTTCTGTATTTTTAAGTCTCCCTGGTGATCATAATGCCACTAATTTGCAAGCCATGTTGTGTGGTGCACCATGCACCTGCCATGGATTCACTTAGTGCTTGTTTAAAGATAGTGGAATGCCAAGAATTAAAACAGATCTAGTGAATCTAACATTCAAGGCTAGTGTCCAT
The DNA here is from genome assembly GCF_021218885.2 of Marmota monax. NCBI lineage: Eukaryota > Metazoa > Chordata > Mammalia > Rodentia > Sciuridae > Marmota > Marmota monax. The sequence continues at coordinate 1,270,459 of NW_026692357.1, read as the reverse complement.
TCTTTAGCACATCCTCCATGTGAAAGTTTATGTACAAGAAATTTTGAAAAGTCATACTTCAGAAGTAATTTGACTAATCTGAGAGGAATGTGTGTTCAACAGTGCTAGACATCAGACTCAAGGGAAACATCAGAAGAATGAGCCCAAGGTTTTCAGAAAGCAGGCATAAACTGCTTTCTCCAAATTATCCCAGTCATCAACTTTTAAAAATAATTCTGCTGTCCTGAATCTTTATTTGATAATACAGATGTTAGCTCCTGGACCAGTTGTCCTCAAACTTCAACATCCACCATAATCACTTGGAAAGCTTGGTCAAACAGATGTTTAGGTTCGTGCCACACATTTTGATTGCACAGGTAATGTAGAAAGACTGCTGACCTGGAATGGTAGTTTGTCCCAGACTGTCGCATGATTTTGATTATCCGTTAAGTCTGATCTTTGGGTATTCCATGGTTCTTATTTATTCAATTCAAATAATACTTAAAATCAGCATGCAGTTTTAATATGCAGAATAAATGGCCTGGGGATCTTACTAAAATAAATGATTTGATTCTGATTCCATAAGTCAGGGATAAGAGGCTCCATATTGGATTTTTAAGTCTCTCTTATAATCTTAATGCCATTGACTTGCAAGCACAAATTATGTAGCAAGGCTACAGAGCCTCAGTGTGTTCCCTCATGACCCATGCTGACATCATACATGGGTCATAAGGAAAAAAAAATGAGATATGGCCCTATTCACTACAATTTCATAGTCTAAAAAGCTAGAACAAAATAGCATGTTTCCATTCAGTGATGTTTCAAGGAAGCACATAACAATTATACAATGAAACAATTATATTCAGACAACTCCTAAAGTGACCTGAATTAGCTTGAATTGGTTTAGCATGAATTAGTTTAATTTTAAAAAATGACACTAACACTATTCCTAAAGGTACAAATTCCACATTTGTAGATTTCTTGGCATTTTCTCTAGAGGCAATTTTATCTCTTACATATAAATGACTAGTTTTTCCCTTTTATTTCAATCCCTATAATTAAAGCTTATTTTATTATTATTTTAAATTTCTCATTGTGACTTTTTAAGTAATTTATGTCACCTGGTTCTTAAAACAGACCTGGCAGCATGCATGACCTGGTAGATGTTCATTCACATTTTTTTTTACATGGAATCTAAGGCAATGGTCTCCTTGAAACTGTGTCCAAGTTTCTTCTCATTTTGAATCTGATTTGGATCCTATTACATGATATTGTTTTTTGGGGTTTTTTTTTTTTTGGTCTCCAAATATGTATAGTGTTAGTTGGTTTTCTATTACTATAACAGATAACCTGAGATAAACAACTCTGAAAAAGAAAAAAAGTTTCTTTTGGCTCAGACACTTTGGAAATTCCAAGTTTTATTGATTGGTCCATTGCTTTTAAGCCTGTGTCAGAAAATACATCATAGCAGCAAACTAATGGCCAGGAGAACAGCTGACCTCATGACCAAGAAGTAAGAGAGTGAGGCAGGAGTGGAGTCCCCAACCCTTTCACCAGCCCCACCTCTTAAAGTTTTTACTAACTACCAGTGCCGCTACCCTGGCAAACAAGACTTTAATACCTGAGTCTTGGAGGGACATTTAAGATCCCAACCATAGAATAGCTATTGTGTTTTATATTTAGTTAACAGTGCACTGAGAAAAGTCTAGTCACACTGTCACCAAGCCTTCTGCCTGAGAAACTACAAGGCTGATCCACTGGTCTTCATGCTGTTCATCACTTTCCAGATTTTTACATCCTTATAAGCAGATTGGAATATATAAGCGTATTTTAAGCCATTCAAAAATAAGTTTTCATATATTAAATAGCATCTGTACCTTGCTTAATTTATATTCATGTATATATGTTAGTGTGCAGGGTTTCATTCGGATATTTAAAAATATTCTTTCAGACTTTCTACTCTATGCATTTCTTATATAGTTTCCCCATAATGTATTTCCCAAAACTGCTTTTCACAGAGAATGAGTTGTTTTCAATGTCCTACTATTATAAACATGAATCAGAATGAGTGACTTCATTCATGTTACATAGCAAGTATGTAAATCATGAGTGATTAATTATGAGAAGAAAATGACTAGTTCAAAGAAAATCATGCATGTGTGATTCTGAGTGTATCATCAATTGGTCCTGGGCCCGATTTCTTGTGAATTCCAGGGGATGATTCTAGTATGCCCAGGGTGTTAGATGTACTTAGCAAGGTGAATAGGGAACACTGTCTCCTTCATCTTTTCAGAGATCCTTCTTCATTTTTCATGCATACATACACCTATAGTCATTAATATTCAGAATTCCAAATTATTTATATTTAAAATTCAGTAACAGTTGGAAAGTTATGCTACAAGAAAAAGTCTATAGATTTCAAAGGTAGTGGTAAGATTACTGAAGAAATTTTGCTGATCTATGTGTTTTGTTGCAAAATGCTGATTTTTAGCAAAGCAGGTTATTTCACATTGCTGTCAACTGTGTGCTCCTCTTCGTGTCTAGTCCTCATGATGTTTGGTTTTCCCATTTTAAAACAGAAGCTGGAAAGAAGCAGCAAATGGTAGAGGACCAGCTCATAGCAAGAAGATTCATGCAAAAGACAGAAGAAATAGTGTCTGAGCCAACTTGTCTGATATCTCCCCACAGTAAAGACATGTTTAATTTCCACAGAGACTGTGGAACAGGTAACTTATGTCATTTCGTTTGATTCCAATCAATATTTATTGAACATCTACTTTGTGACAGGTGTTTTACTTGTTGATTGGAGATGCAAAGACAACACAGGAAGGGGCTTCCCTTTATCCCCTGGAAGGGCTCAGAGCCAGTGCATTCTGAGGGCAGCAGTAGGGTACTAGTTAGTGATTAGAGGAGCACCAACTAGTGCTAAGCAGTTTCCTGGGGCTTTGGCCAACACAGGATGCCAAGGGCAGCAACAAAACAGTAAAGGAGACTCTTGTCAAAGAGGAAGGCCCTCTTCCCAATAAGGTGAATCCAGAAAGATGGAATAGTATATTTAATTTGTTATATTTTTGATCATAAGGCAGGTGAAGTTTTCCTTGGTGCCATTGTTCACGTTTCCTTCCAAGAACTACCTGTGCATCCTACTGGGTCACTTCATGCTACATCACCAGATCATTGCTGAGGAGTCACACAAACATTCTCAGCACACACAGCCTGCCAGGCATCAAGGGATACAGTGTGTAACTCACCGGACATGAATTAGTTTAATTAAAAAAAGACAGGGCCGCTTGCTGAATATGCAAACTGTGCTGTTGTACCGGACCCTCCTCTCACTCTCAGAAGAACTCTGTGCTTGGTTTAAAGCTCTTTTGTTGCCATCCTGAACTTCACAATAATTTTACTTTTGAACTTGTGTCTTTTAGGTGAATGTCTATGGAACACTGGACCCTGCATATAGCCAAAGAGATATAGGTGATATGTATGTTGCTTATTTTTGCTGCCCTATTTGCAAAGTTTTTGCAATTGCCCCAAGAGCACAGAATACTTGAGGAATCTTCAGGTGGGTGGGAGGTCAGCAGGCTCCCCTGAAGCGTAAGCTTTGAGTTCCTATGGACATGACCCACCTTAAGGCATGACACTCTCCATTGAAGAAACCGTGCTGGTCATCTTTCTATAACTATGCCAAATACAAGAGACAACGAACTTATAAGTAAAAGGTTTATTTTCACAGTTTTGGAGGTTTCAGTCCCTGATTCATTAGCTTGCCCTGTGGCTTTGGGGCTTGTGGCAAGACAGTGCATCATAGCAGGATCATGCAGTGGAGAAAAACTCCTCACCTCATTACCTGGAAACAAAAGAGAGAGAGAGAGAGAGAGAGAGAGAGAGAGAGAGAGAGAGAGAGAGAGAGAGAGAGAGAGAGAGAGAGAGAGATAAAGGGCCCAAATCCTCTTCAAGGACATGCCCCCAAGTATCTCAACTCCTCCAGTATCTACCTCCCAACAGTGCCACACAGGGGACCTTCTTTGACAAGAGGGCCTTTGAAGGACATTCCAGGTCCAAATTATAGTGGAAAGGATTGGCAATCCAAAAATCAAAAATAACAAAGAACCCTGTCATGTCTTTTCTTACCTATTATGTTATTTTCCTGTGTTAAGCAAGTACTCATGCTGAAGAAGGAGAGGGAAGACAGAGCCGTTCTCCACTCCCTCTCCATTCTCTACCTCCTCACTCATCAGTAAGCAGGTTGTAGACAGGGTTGGCGGAATGTGGTATTCCAGAGAGAAAAATAAAACCATGTGCATTTGCTTTGTACAGCATTTCTGCTCATCTATTAAGAAAAAAAATACATAATACATGTATAAGCTATGCCCTACAAATTGTATGATTTCGGTAAGTCCCAAATGACTGAAAAGGCTATAAGGTTAAAGAGAAGACAAGTTAAATGTCTTCTCTTTGCACTTAGTACTGGCATAGAGCAGAAGATGAATGATCAAATCCATACCAGTGATTTAAACTTTGCATTTTGTTTGTTAGAATGACATTAAGTAGCAAATAAAAAACACCATGACAAGTTCAAGAGATGGCAGAAGAAAGGAAAAGCCTAGATTTTAGCACCTTTAATGGTGCATTTTTCTTGCCTTTTCAGCAGGGAGAGCTGCATTTTCCCTTTGCTCTGAGCTGTGCAAATCATGGAGCTGGCTCTGGTCCCAGGTCTAAATAGACTGAGAGTCTAATGAGGGAGCTCCACTTAGTTCAGTCACTGGACAATGTTGTCAAATGCTCAGGGGACTTGGTTAAAGATTGTGATCTTTTTACCTTATTATTGTGATTCTTTGACCATGGGAATGAGAAAATAAGAACCATTTTATATTTACCAATGCACGGGGATTAGAGATACTTAGGCATGGGAAAGATATTTTTTGTACTCTTTATATAAGCTGACCAATATCAATATATTTTAGCTCTACTATTTCCAAGAGAATCCATTTAAAGGTGAAAGTTTTTAAAGGCAAGTTCTCAATTTTAAATCAGGTGGCTGCAATCCCAGAGATAGTAAGCCAGAGAAAAAGGCAGGTGGTTGATCCTGGAAATAAGGTGGAGGAACATCCTTCAGGCTGCCTTACTTCAGCAAAGTACTCTGGTGGGGGAAGGACCCCAAGGGCCAGAATAACTCTATCTGCCCTCTTCTTCTATCTTCTGCTACTTACTGGTCAAAGTGACACCACTGCCTGGAACTTTCTTGTGTGTCCTGGTACACGACTTGGCCTCAGGCTCTGAAGGTTTGGCTGAGTTCTTCCACCACTGGCAGGAAGCCTGGTGCACAAGTCCAAGTATCTCTATCCTGGGAGTGTAAAGGGATGAATCAGCCATAGTGCAGGTATCTGGTGCCAGGGATAGAGGGATCAAATAAATACTGGACCCATTGCCACCCCAAAATATCCATGGAATTCCAGATTCGAGAATGTGCTTTGTAACATTTTTGCAAATACGTCTCACAAATATTCTAAACATAAGAGAAGCAGGATGTTCCAAGGCCAATAACAGAGAATTATCCAGTATGGTGAGATAACTATTTAAAGAATAAAATTCTGGAAGGAGAACATTCTTTTTGGATGGATAGAAGAAACTGCAACAGTTGGAATATAAAGCAATTAGGTTTAAATTCTAGTGTTGATTCCAAGTTTTTCTTTTTTTCGTATTTCATTCTGTATTTCAGTGTTTGATCGCTAAGAGTTATTTTCAACATGTAAGCAATTATGTTTGTTTCATTACAAGTATTTATGTACTTATAAGCTGCATATTCTTTTACTGAGTACTGCCATTGAGGGCCATCTGAATACTGTCAGGTATTTCTTACGTTTTTACAGAATCCCCAGTGTTTAAAAAAACCCACTCTATAGAGTTTATGACTAACCTGGTCAGATAATAATATGCACATAATTAAATTGATTTTTATATTATTGCCAGAACTGTTGTATGCCAATGAGAGACAGAAGCATTCAGAAAATGTAAGAGATGGAAAAAATAAATACTTCAGTCAACTCACTCAAAAGATGTGGCTTCGTCATACCCACAGTTCATTGACAAAAACAAAATTGGGAACGCTAGTTTAAGTTCATTGGCACTTGCATTTCTTGTAATGGTGCAAAGAGTGAGGCCTTCACATAGTTTACATTTCAGCACCTATGTCTAGACAAATCAGCTAGAACTAAAAATAATTTGATACAAGACAGCTGCAACTGTTTAAAAGCAAAGCTATTAAAATTCTTCCAGTCCTTTAATTCCAGCTGAATGTAATCATGTTTTTTAATGTGCAGAATTTATTAGTAGTCTCTTTAAAGGTGCATTTAGGATATTCCTGTAATTCATAAATAATTATAGTTTCTTCACCCTCAATAAGTCTAAGTTTCTACAACTTTCTCAACTTCCAATTGATAATAAGTTAAAAAACTCATTTAGATCAGTAGATGATATGATGAAATAACATTTAAATTTGTGTCTCAAAGCATTTTCTCCATAGTCTCCACATCTACATATTCATGAATGGGAATGTTATCCTGTCTTCTTGTAGCCTTGTTCAAAGTCTGATATAGGAATCATCATTAACATTATCATTACGGCGGCATTAAGTATCTCTATCATTTTTAGGCCCAGGAAGAGACATATTTTTCCTCTGTTCAAGCAAACAACTATCAGTCTTCAGCAAGGATCTCGGATCCGATGAACATTCATTTGACATAAGGTGCCCAAGCAAATTTCAAATTTTATTATTCTTTTCATTTATTTTTAATCATATCTTTGATTTTATGATAAATTGTTTAACATTTTATTGACACCCATTATCTGAAAGTATTTAAACATGGAACCCCGCTGTTGGGACCACTGTTGCTGCTTGAGGAGGGATGCCTGAGGTGATATTTTGTTTCTAGCTCAACAATGAAGTCATGACATCAAATTGAGAGTCATGTCCTCTTCTTCACTCTTCTTTCCCCTTTCCTTATGACCTGTTCCTGGATCAAGATGATGCATTCATGTTTTCTCTAAGATCATCATTATAGAGCTCATGTTTTTAGTGCGCTCTATTTCTTCCAAGGACAAATTCCAATTTCTTTCTCTGACATCCAGGAACCCGGGAGCAAGGTTTCACAACGCCAACCTCCACCTTGCTCCAGTGTAAACTTTCTGTTCCAGCACAAGTGTTTAGGTCCCTGTCCATCACAGCTTGGCATAAGCAGCTCTCTCTGCCTAATATTCTTTCCCTCTTTGTGTGTCCTACTTACCCTTCTGAGGCTCCTTTATGACGGGCCTGAACTACTAACACACTTTTCAGAGCAAAAGGAGCTGCTCAGAGACAACAGCTGTACCTACATCTGAACTCCCCTGGCCTTATTCTAGCTTGAAGTTTATTCAGTGTTTTAGATTACGTTTTCTCTTGAAGAAAGAAATTTCATTCTGTAGCACTGCTGTAGTTAGCTGGCCCCAAACCATTCCAGCTCATTTTCAGTGACTTCTACAACTGGTGATCTGGTGCTGGCTGCACCCTGTGTGTTTCCTTATTACATTCTCCTGAAGCAGGTGCAGCTCGGTGCCCTGGGGCTTCCAGTTAGTTTTCTGCAGGGTGATTTCCAGGTGTTAAAGGTCCTGGAGCAGCCCTGATGGTGAAGCATGGTAGGTGGGAATTGGAGGATAAATATCTCCACTTTTTTGCCCTATAAGTGGGATAATTCAGAGCCATGGTCTATGTATAGAGGTGTGATGCCCAGGGGAACAGAGCTCAATGGCCCACAGAAAGAATCTGTTCAATAACCTCAATCTTGTTTGGTTCTTTTTCTTTTTTGACTCCACCCCCACTTCCTTGATGTTTCATCCTATGTCTCCCACTTATATAAACCACTGGCATGCAGATCCTTGGACCAGGGTCTGCTTCTGGGGAAATCCCATGAAAAGATAAGAGCAATCTAGAACATTGAATAAATTTTAAGCTAGACTAAGGTCAGGGGAGTTCAGATGTATGTACAGCTGTTGTCTCTGAGGAGCCCATTTGGCTCTAAGGTACATAAGATCTTATTAATACTAAGAAAAATGTGCTTATAGTAGCCTAAACTATCTGCGTTCCCTGCTTAAATCACCCATTCCATATAATAATTATTCATGTTCCTGTGGTCCTGTGGCTAGTTAAGAAAGAGAAGAACATAATGTTAATTGTAATAACACCTGGTTCTCATTCTCATAACCCCCATGCATTGGCTGTATGACTTTCCACAGATCATCCAAACTCTCTCTTGAATGTGGTTTCCAAAACAATAAACATGAGGATGACCTCCATGGGCACTTTCTAGAGTTGTCAAGAAGTAGCAGTAATGTAAAATCACTCTCCAAATAGAAAACATATAAACTATTGCTAGTAGTATGCAAAAGGCAGCCCACAGCAAGGTAGAGACTGAAGGGACCCTCTGCAGCATAATCTTGCCTCGCTCCTTGCTAAGATATGGGAGATCCATTTCATTGGTAGGAAAGATATTTTATAAAATATTTTATTTGGATTTCTCTGATTTTATCTTCAGTAATCTTCTTAAAACTTTGGTGAACACTCTATGTAGATATTCAGTATTAGGGAACGGATTTTATGTTGACCTAGTCACAAGATAAAATACCTGTTAGCTGAGTTAACCCCAATTAATATTAAGAAGATGTGAATTTACTAAAATTAATTTGCTGATTCTAAATGTCATAAAATTTGAATATTTTTTCTTCAAAGTTGTAATTTCCAGGAGGTTTGGGGACAGTAAAGAACATTTAGAAACCAAAGGTCACTTTTAGACACACATACTACAGGAACCCTCATGTTATTCTGTGTCTCTGTAGTGATGTACGATGATTTCATTTTCTTCAATCCACTTTTGTTCTAATGTTGGCTCAAAACTTAATACTGATAGATTAGGGAGCACATCCTACAGAGTTGTCATTTATCTATTGGATCTATTATCTTTCATATTTAATGTAGCCAATATTTAACATTTAAGCTTTTTCTTCCAAATGAGAGCTCAGTGTTCCTTTTCAAATGATGTCCATACTATGCTCTTACCTACAAGAGCTTTGCTCAGCCTTTCATTTCTGCTGATGAAGCACATGCAAGAATGGTGAACAGCCCCTGGGACTGCAGAGGCTGGTGCCTTTACTCCAATGTCAAACCTGTAAAACAAAGAGGGTCTTCATTCAGCTTGGTCTTCACCAAGGCCAAAGTCAGTCATAACTTCTGGCCAAATGTCTTCCCAAAGCCAAAATATATTGCTCAGTTGACTTTTTGTTTTTCTTTTTGAAGCCTTAAACAAACAAACAAACAACAACAAAACAAAAAAAGAAAGTAACACTGACCTAGTCAAGAATAGTGTAGGATAAATTGCAGTGTAGACTGACACTGCAATCCTAATACTCTTGCCCCAACATCAATCATAATTTGATATTTTTCTGTTATTTTCTTCCTTTTGAATTGTTATGAAATATTTACTGGTGTGTCAACTTATTTTCAAAAATATATCGATTTTATCACTTCAAGTTCACAGGACAGCCTAATAGAAAATATGTTTATATCTGGTTACTTAATAATAGTTTTTAAAATTTCCATTCTGAAATGTAATCTTATAGACTAGTGAGAGCTGGATTTTTTCCATATATACCTTTTCAAACTCTTATTTGTACTACCAAAGTTCTATGATTAGGATATATCAAGAATCAAGGTATCACCTGTTAATAAATATAGCATGGCTCTGATTTGTAATTCAAAGAACTGAGAAAAAATTTAAGAGATTAATATTTAAATTTAAACATGAAAAGAAAGGTGTCTCAAATTTCATCAGCTATAACTACAATAGACCCTCTCTTGTTCTTGAGGGATACATGCTCAGACCTCTGTGGATGCCTAAAAACCATGGACAGTGGCATTCCATAATTTATGCCCTGTTCCTTCAAATCTTCATCATCAGTCTTATGCTTCAGAGCAATTATTTAAGTAAAATAAGGTCTACTTGAAATCAAGTACTGTAACACCAGACAGTTAATGGTTCCTAAGTGACCAGTGAAAGGGCAACATATCCAGAGTGGATACACTGGATAAAGGGATGATTTGCATCCCAGGCCAGATAGAGAGGGATAGCACAGGAGTCCATCACACTACTGAGAATGTTGTGCAGTTTAAAAATTACAAATTGCTTGATTATGAATTTTCCCGTAAATATTTTTGGACTGAGGTTGACTATAAGCAATGGAAAATAACACTGTGGATAAGGGGGTGGAGGATACTTTAATGGAATTTTCTACTCAGAAATCAAGACATTTAATCCACATCAGAGTTTTCTGCATGAATTAATAAAACATCAGCTGCTTGTTTTCAGTTGGGTTCTAGATACAAGTTCCACTTTGCTCTCCACTTTACTGGCTTCAGTTGAGTGATATATACCAAGAGCTCAGTAGATGCCTGAAACCATGGATAGTAAAATCCCATATTTGACGTCTTGTTCCTCCATGTCCTTGTTCAGCCTCAGTTTCTTGCAGGCCTCCAAGATCTGCTCAGGTCATAGTTATATTTGTCACTTAATAATTGTAACTGCTCATCTGAAAAGTAGCCATTACTTATAGATGGTGTGTGTTGAATTTAACATTTCTTCTTATCCAACCCTCCAACTGGCATCCTTTGGGCATAGAGATTTCACTGTGTAACTTACAAATTATACTTTCTTTCACAAAAAAGCCCAGTTCAGAATTGCATTCATTAGTAGGTACTTAGTAGTGTTCTTAACTTACTTGGTTTGCACAGTAGAAACTTAATTACGTAGAAGATAGAAATAGCCATTGCGGGGGGGATCTTTTAAAAGTTTACTGAAAATTAAAAAAAACAGGAACAATAGCAATGTATTAGCCCAGGGATGATATGTTCCAAAATTCCCAGTGGATGTTTGAAATCTTGAGCAGTACAAACCCTAAATATGCTATGTTTTTTCGTGTTCATGAACACATAATACGATAAACAATTTACCAGTTAGGCACAACAAGAGATCAACAACATAACTAATAAAAAAAGAAGGATTAGAAAAATGTGTTCTAATAATAAGTATTGAAATGTTATCTCTATCTGTCTCTCAATATACTATTGTATGATAGTAACCCTTCTTGTAATGGTAGGGGATGATAAATTGAGGTGAATTGGGTGGCATTGTGACATAGTGCCAGGTTATCATTGACCTTCAGACAGTAGTATCATTAGCTTCAAGTGTTCCTAAATTTCAGACCACTGGACCTGCAGCAGGCCACTTAAATAGCATAAAGCAAATCTGGGGACAAGCAGTGTATTAAATATTCTTTTTACCTTCCTTTATTTATTGATTTTTGTGTGTAGGTGCATTATTTTTCATCAGTAAATAGGTAGTGATATTTGTGTATTTCAGCTCTTGCTATCGCCACCTTAACTGAGTTTGAGCCTATTCAATTCTGACCAGTTGACTTAATTTGCCCCTGACTTGAAGGTTTTTATGCTTTATAGCTGTAAGTTATTTAGAGACCCTTAAGTTTGAATTATGAGGGCCATTGCCACATTACCTCTGCAAATTTTCAGTATATTTCTCTAATTTCCAAACAATATTTCAAGAGCCAAGATGAAGTTCATATCTGAGCCCCTGCCTCAATCACATATATGGCCCGAAGTTTGTTCTGGATCTGGGATTCAAAGCCCTGTCTGGACACAGATCTTTTGAAGGCTATTACTAAATGCAGTGGAACTCACTGTTTCTATCTGTAAGCCTCAAATGGTAACATCGCCTGGCATGTTCCTTCTGACCATGCTTAGTCTGCCCGGGTGCTTCTTCCTTATTACTATTCTTGTCTCTAGAACTTTCTTTTTTCTCTAGTAAGGCTAACCTAAACAACTGGTGTATATACTGTTTGGGAGCCTGGTATTCTCCAATATGTCTGATTTCTTGAGTAAGCAAACACTGTCCTGGATTCACTAAGCCCAATATGGGCACCTATCTTATTTGCAAAATCAGAACACTCCATTTCTTGTCTTCTCAGCTTTCCCTCATACTGGTCCTCATTCTCAGTGTGATGAGTAAGAGCTGAAGAGATGTCAGGCTCTTTACTCTGTTATTATATAGCTGGTTCTGTTGTTTCATAGTTTATTTGATACAGTAGAGTCCATAAGCCTCTGTGGTGCTATTTTTTTTTTTGAGATATAAGAATCCCTAATTTATAGGGTAGTGGTGTTGAATAAATAAGATGAGTGATATAAAAAGGTTCAGGTATAATCTGCCTCAGAGTACATCTTCAAATTTAAGTTTTTTTTTTCTTAAAATCAGCAATATAAAGTAACTAGGTATACTTTTAATGTTAGCACTATAGCTTTAAAATTTAAAATTTTTTGTTTAAAATGTCCTTATTTATTCTTTATGTTTTATATCTTCATCAAACAGTTATTTGCCTGTTTTTGAAGTAAGGAAGCCTGTTATGTTAAATCCAGTAGTGCGTTGCTTAATGACAAGATGCATCCTGGGAATTCATGGTTAGGGGATTTCACTGTGGGGAAAACACCAAGGCATTTGCTCTCACAGACTAAGCTGGCTACAGTGAATGTCTGGGTGGCACATCCTGTGGGACCACTGTCATGAGTGCCACCCACCACTGACCAAATGTCACTAGGCAGCATATGACTGCATATAAATACACTTGTTTATTTAATGACAATTAATTTCTAGAGTTTCTGTAAATATATATATTTACAGTTTGAAACTGTCATCCCAGTGAACATAATGGGCATATTTACCTTCCCCTTAATTTCTGGGTGCACCCCTGTGATTCCTTCCCCATATCTTCTCTTGCTCTCTTTGCTCACTTATCCACATGTAACAACTAATTTGCTTCTCATCCCTTTAGTTTGGCTTGCACTTTCTCTGAATTTTTAGAAATGGAATTATGCATCACATACATTTTTGTCTATGTTTTTTCATTTGGTATAATTATTTTGAAATTCATCTATTTTGTTGCATGGATCAATGATCCACTTATTTTCATTCTAGGTATACTTTAATTTTATGGGCATATAGTTTATGTATGTGTTAATCTTCTAGTGGATAGCTGGGTTGCCTAGTGGTTTGGATAAAGCTTCTTTGAACATTCACAGACCCAAGTTTAAGAGACAACACTATGTAAAGTTTGACAAAAATCATAGGGAAAAATTAGGGATCTTTGGTAAATATTTCTTAATTATAAAACAGAAAGCAAGAACTATAAAAGAAAAGGAACAATGAAATGTACTTATAAAATACTAAAACCTTTCACTTTTCAGCACACATTAGTAAGAAAATGAAAAGGCAAGCCAATGTGCAGAAAAATGTTCTTAAAACATATCCAACAGAGAATTTATACCAAGACTATGTTAACAATGTCTCAACTCAAGCAGATGACACATGATTTGATTTGAACAAAGAGGAAGAGTAAAGACTTGAACCTCATCAAATAAAGGTACATGGATGACCTTTACCTTTGGATGACATAAGTATGTATGTGTTCAAGGTATTTAAACATTATAAAAATACAAAATCAATCCAAAATAAAATACCTCTGCATGCCCACTACAACAGCAAAGACTGAACTTCTTGTTGATAAGGAGATAAGTAATTGGAGCTCTCCTATTGTCATCTCCTATCATCAGCATTTTTTCTCCATGCTATGACTAACTGGATCTGACCAGAACAACTGTAGAGGAGAAAAGGTTTATTCAGGGGCTCATGTTTTTAGAGGTCTTAGTTCATAGAAGGACAGCTTCATTGCTCAGAGCTGGAGGTGAGGCTGAAAATCATGGCAGGAGAGTGGGAGAAGGAAGCAGCTCACATCAGGCAGGAGAGAGAAAGAGAGAGAGAGAGAGAGAGAGAGAGAGAGAGAGAGAGAGAGAGAGAGAGAGAGAGAGAGAGAGAGAGAGAGGTCTCCATTTGTCAGATATAAATATATACTCCAAAGCCACACCCAATCTCCACATCCTCTGGCCACACCTTACCACTTCAGTTACTACTTGGTTAATCCCCACCAAGGAGATTAGGCTAATTCACTGATTAGCTTAAGGCTATAACCCAATTAATTCTCCTCCAAATGTTCTTGCATTGTCTCACACTTGAGCTTTTGTGGGGAACCTCATATCCAAACCATAACATATATGTTGCTAGAGGGCATGTAAAATGGCACCACCATCTTGGAAGTTTCTTAGGTATTAAATATAAATCTATCTTATGACTGAGCCATTCATCCCTAAGTGTTCATCCCCCAAAATGAAAGTGCATATTCATACTAAGATTTATAGTTTTAAGTTAGAAGAAATAAACCAAACACAAAATACAGAGTTTAAGTTAAAAGAAACTAAACCAAGCTCACTATATAGAAACTAATATCTCGAAATCATTTATGCTATGTAACATAGAACAGTACCATAAAGGATCATTCAAATTCTGTAGTCAGATTCTCTGTAACAATAAAAAGTCACTGGTCATGTTCATGTTCATAGATTATTTTCTAAAATGTTTTGGAAATCAATGCTTTTAGAAATTATGTCATAAAGGCAAAAAGTGATACTCAAATACAGGGGGGTAAAAAAAATCTAAACACTACCGTGCCTTAAAACATAAATAATGCATGTTTAATAAAACATCAACAAGTAAAATCATTTTAATTTAAAATCACATGGTGCTAGTTTACTGAGTAGTTCCTAAATATTCAGGATTGGGGCTGAGGTTATGGCTCAGCAGTAGACTGCTTGCCTAGCATGTGTGAGGCACTGGGTTCTAAGCACCACATAAAAATAAGTAAATAAAATATTCAGGATTAGTTTTCAGATGCATTTCATGGGGACAATGTTCTTTGGTAGACTAAGAATTAGGCTGGAAAATGAGATCTAGGGTTTAGGTCTATGTGTAGGACCTTGGGCATCACTTGGCCCCACTGCCATTCAGATTGACTTTAGACTCTGATCTCTAGAATGTTTCTAACTTTAAAATAATGATTTTCTGATGATCCAGTACTCTCCTTTGTAAAATTCTCTTTTGAGATACATTCCTGAAGGGTGAAATATAGCTTACTTCTCCTTGCCTCCCTTTTTCTTTCTCTCTCTTTTTTAAAAATTTTATATATATTTTTTGGTATTGGGTATTGAATCCAGGGGTACTCAACACTGAGTGACATTCCCAGCAATTTTATAAGTTTCTTTCTTTCTTTCTTTCTTTTTTTTCTTTGAGACAGTCTTGCTAAGTTGCCAGGACTGGTATTCAATTTGCAATCACCCCTGCTTCAGCCTCCTGTTTCTGGGATTAAAGGTGTGTGCCACTATGCCAGTAATGCTATTTCTTTATCATAATTAAAATAGAGTTGTGATCGATGTATGAAATGCTTATGTTAAAGATAATCTTAACTATATATACACTTTATAAAGAAGTCTTAAATGATTTTCATAAAGTATAAAACAACTACAATTTGGTTTATGCTGTAACAATTTGGATTAGGTGCCTTAGTTCAAGTTAACAATGGATATTATATAAAATGTACAAATGTAACAAATTTCTTCATTTTTTACAGTCATTCATGTACTATATTAAGCTGTATAATTCACACCCCAATTGACAGCTACAAAATAAACTGTTCTAGAAATATGAAGACTTTGTCGAATAATTCTCTCCATATGTTTCTGGCAAATAAATAATTGAGGCTTAATATGAATGCTATCTTTGCTGTGTTTCAAAAGAATAAAGATCTGGTATGCTTTCTACTTTTAAAAAATGATCTTTGCAACATACATCAAGTCACTTACGTTTGAAGGAAGCCAATATTAATATTTCTTTTTCATCTCATAGTGCTTATAAAGTAGTTCAAAAGATTTTCCCACATCTGCAACTTAGATGGAGATACACTATGTCTTCTAAAGAAGTAATTCTAACATTCTCATGCTATAAGAATTATCCAAAGGGCTGTCAAACAACCATTTGTCCTAAATCATCTGGCTAATCAGCCAGTGATATTAGTGCAAGTCAAGGAAAGGAGAATTTGACATTTAGCAGTTAGTGGAGAAGGATGGTGATTCCCACTTCTTCTCGGTAATTCTTTTAGAAAGCTTACCTATGCCATCAGAAATTCAGGCAAACAATCTAGAGGATAGTTTAACTTTTCTATCAATAAAAAATATGCCATGCCATTACAGTGCAGCTCAAGTAAGCAGAGATAAAGTCATTTGGCAGGTACATTTACTAGCACTACGCATTGTAATTTTTTTTTACCTTGTTGGTACATTTAGGTTGTGTCGTCCCTAATGATTATACCATATACTCTCTTCCCAGAACTGGGAGACCAACAGAGCAAGAAAAAAACACAACAAAACAAAATATAACTTGATACAATTCTAGTTCTCCTTATGTAAAATGAAAAAACTAATGTTAAACAGGCATATGTATATTGAGTATAATTTTCTTACCTAGGGAAAATATCTTCTTGAATAACACTGAGGAGAGCAACAACCTTGCAAGAATTCACTATTATTTTTTTTACAGATGGACTGATTTCTTTCTTTTTCCCCCCAGCGATTTCTATGGAGCAGTGTTTGTTAGCATTTAGTGTCTTCCATTTGGCAGTAATAATCTTTCTAAGTTTGACAAGATTTAAGTAATTCCAAATTGTTTTCAAGGCTCACTTTCAATTCATGTTTTAAATTGCAGCATATGAAGCATGTAAAACACTTGTTTCAATGAGAACATGACGCTTGCATTTAGTATTTACACAATATGAAATAAATCATGTCAGAATTAATAAGGTCTAATTCTATTAATGTCAGAAAAGATTAACGTGGGTTCCCTCCTCTAAGCAGACTTACCTGATACTCTTGGAATTATTCTTGACAGTGTTAAAATTAGACGAAGCCTACAAATAAAATAGGCCAGCAAATAAATTGAAGTAATAAATTAAGACATTGTGTAAATAAAGGTATCTGTGGTAAGAAGAAACCAGATTTTATTGAAAATCCTTAGCAGATTTGTCATCAGTAACGCACTTATTACTGTGTCTCCTGATGCTTCTAGTTGTGTCTGAATGGAGCTTGTTTCTTGTGTGTGCTTTTTCATAGATGTAATCTTTATACTTGGGATACACAAATGTTAATGATGATTACAAGAGCCTACACAACAGCAAGGTAGCATGATTTAATCATGTAACAAAAGAGATTTTGCTCATTGGGTTGATTGGTTCCATCAAAGGTAGCCCAAGTGCATATCTTAATCTCACAGGTTTGTAGAGTTAGCAAAAATGTGAAGGGAGATTTAACTTAAATTATCCTTTTTATTTCCACATTTTTCCCCATTTGTTCCTATGTGCAAATTATGACTCAGGGGGATCAATTCTTCTAGGAACTGGGACAAGTAAGATGTCTGTTTAATTTAACCTTTCACTGAACTTTTTTCCATCAAGCCATGAAAAAGCATTGCTTTCATAGACACATTTTCAAATACAGTGAGCATTACAATCAGTAGTAAGTGATATTATTCCTGCATTTCATTAAGAAAATATATATCAAGTCAAGAGGACTGAGAAAGAGAAGAGATAAAGACATCGGAACAATCTATGAAACTTACCGGATTTTTAATGGACACAGTACTCAACAAAGGACATTATCAATATGTTATTTATTATTAATATTATTAAAGATATGTGTATATACATTATTTCAAGTTTTATGTGTATGTTCTATTTTTAACTCCTTGAAATATTTTATGTTAAATTTATTATAATCTGAAAAACAAAGCTTGTTAGGAAAATGAACTATAAATAGGTCATGATTTTTTTCCACCAAATAACCATGGGAATTTATTAACCCATGGTTTCTGAACCCCAAGTTAATAAACAACTTCAAAACTTCAGTAGAAAAGAATAAAATATATTGAATATCATTGCAAGGTTTATGAGGAAGTTGCATGTAGTTTATATTATGATCTCATAATATATTTATAACATGAAATATTGCTGAAGGATTCAAATAATTCTTTGTGGGGAAATGTGAGAGACCTTTACAGAGCCAGTAGGTGAGTTTAGAGAAATACTCTTTTGCATAGAGTGGTGGGGCTGGGGATACTGGGGTTACCTTAAATATTTATTAAACCAAGTACACTGGTGCATGCCTGTAATACCAGAGGCTCAGAAGGTTGAGACAGGAGGATCACGAGTTCAAAGCCAGCCTCAGCAAAAGTGAAGCACTAAGCAACTAAGTGAGACCCTGGCTCTAAATAAAAATACAATGTGGCTCAGTGGTCAAGGGCCCCTGAGTTCAATCCCTGGAAAAGAAAGAGAGAGAGAGAGAGAGAGAGAGAGAGGGAAAGAAAGAAAGAAAGAAAGAAAGAAAGAAAGAGGGAGGGAGGGAGGGAGGGAGGAAGGAAATGAAATATTTATTAAACATTTACTTTAAGTATATTGCAATTTGAGGACCATAGGTGAACTAGAAGGTATGTATGATATCACCACTACCCTTGCTAAATTTAGAATCTGATATGATAGACTAGATTTGCTGTATGCAATTTAGGTTTAGATTTATTGTATATAATTGAATAATTAATATAATGACTAAAATAATCCAACACTAAGCATCAGGCACTGAGAGCAGCTGCAGAAGGAAATAGTCACTGCCAAGGAACTTAGGACATAATATCAAAAATGTCTAGAGTCCAAGGATGGAGTGTGAATTTAACAAGTCCCCATTAGTAGGTAAGTAATGTCAGTAAGGTCAAAAGTGCTTTCTAAATTTACTCAGGTATGTGAAAGAAATGTTCCATACAGGGCTGTTTATAATAGGGAAACTTGAGAATCATTTTGACTTTCAAAAAAGGTGAAATATAATAAGATACAGTTGATCCATATTATGTAATGAACTGTTAATTGAAAATTATGTTTTCCAAGATAATAGTATTTAATTGTTAGGAAAGGCTTTCTTTATATATGAACATTAAAGATCAAAATCAGGGTAAAAATCTTTATGTGGAAAATAATATTAATTTTTTAAAACTAATGGGGAAAAAATTCATTTCTGGTATCAGGGATTGAACCCAGGGGTGTTCAACCACTGAGCCACATCACCAGCCCTTTTATTTTTTAGTTTTAAGTTACTGAGGTTGTTTCTAAGTTGCTTAAGGCCTTGATAAATTGCTCAGGCTGGCTTTGAACTTGTGGTCCTCTTGCCTCAGGCTCCAGAGCCACTGGGATTGCAGGCATGTGCCACTGCACCTGGCTTGAAAACGTTTTTTGAGTTAAGAAGATCAAGCAAAGGCATCTGCAGCAATATGCACACACACAGAGAGCACACACTTTCACACACAGGCATACCCAGCACAGCAGCATGAATACACATGCACACACACAGACAACACATACATATATGTCGTTGCTATTATTGTAGACCTAAAAATAGAATATATTTTCATGGATCAGAATCCAAGAAAGAGTTTGGATTAAATAGGGATGAATCTCAGAGCCATGGGTAGCTTCTGAGGGTGCAAAAGATGACAGGAATTGGAGTTGTTTCACTGTTGCTGAGGTAAAGAATGCTCTAAGACATTGTGATTCCAAAAACACAGCAGGTGGACTAGGAGGTGGATCTGGACCCAGGACTCCTCTAGTCTTGTTTGGGTCTCTCAGGCAGCTGCAGACATCTGGTGGCTCAGCTAGATGTGGATAACCAAGGGGGCCTTATTCACATCTGGCAGTGGTGCTGGCTTTCTGCTGGACACACATCTCCAGCAGGCTAGACCTGGCTTCATTCCATGAAGCAGCAAGAGAGAAAATCATGCCCAAGTTACAGATAATTTTTCACATTTACTAATGTCTGATTATTAAAGCAAGTTTCAGGGCTAAGGTCAGAGACAATTTTGGCAAGAAATGCATGGAAATGCGGGTGCAGGGGGCTGGGGTGCATCTCATTGGAGGCATTAATGTACCACAAAAATTCTGATCGTAGCGAAAATTCTGATATTGCATTAACTGTCCAGAGTAAGAGCTAGGTATCTCTGCACAGTGGAGGACAAAACTCAGGCACTTCTAAAATAGGTGAGTACTTTAGTAGAGGAACACTGAGATTTTATACATATTTTAAAATAAAAGTTAAAATAACGAGATTTCAGGCCAAAATAGCCAACCGAGGGCTTAGCAACTTAAATTTTTTTTTGTGTGTGTGTATGTGTGAATGTTTATACAAATAAAAATAGAAGTGAACATGGAAAAATGCAATTTTCCAAATCACTAATTGCATAATTTCTTATTTGTGTCTTGCCGTGTTTTCTAACACTTTGATAATGACTACAGAGCTCATGGTCATAAAGAGATAATTTAAATACAAAAATACTAATGTCAGCAGCATTTGGCAGGCTGCTGAAAGATAAATGAAATTTGAATAGTTGAAGAAATCTATGGTAGGATTTGTTAGGTATTGAAGTGCTTGTAGAATTTAGTAATAAAACACTGAAAAGCTTAAATAAAGTGATTACATTTTTAAAAAGACTGTCAGATATAATATACAGTCCTAGACTGTATATTATTTGAGCACCTTCTAAAAATGCAGAATCCTACAATTTACTATAATAAATAATAAAACATTTTTTCCTTATAAACCACTACTTGAAAGTGACAGTCCCCAAACCCATAGATAGAATAATAATAACATTGGAATTTTCCCAGGAATATATTATCTGAAAGATCTAAATTCACTCCTTTTTGCCAAAGCATTGCTATTAGTAATTAATGACGAACATGCTTATGAATCTTCTAGAGAACAGGATAGGACATTGTTTTTCTTGTCCTGACTGGTAACTCTTGAGTCAATTTGGGAATGAATTTCAGCTGTTTCTCTATACCTGGGTTTCCTCTGTATTTGATTATTGTGCAGTCAATGTCCATTCCTGGCTCCTCCCACTATGGGAAGAGGAAACTTCTTTCTCCAAACCACACTTGAGTTGGACCACTGATCTGCAATAGCTTATGCTATATTTGGAGATATAATGTAAGGAGAGGCTTTATGTGTTTGTGTGTGATCATATGGTTTAGCTCACGTGCTCTGGTGTTCTGTAATAAAAATAGCACCTCTAAGTGGCTCCTACACCTTCAGTCATGGTGCACAACTGAAACATAGAACAGATGTGAATTGCAAATTGGGTTCATAGCTTGGAGTAATTCCTCAACTAATAGCTCAGAGCAGACATACATAGTGATGCACAGGCTAGATTAGTCAAATAGTGATTTGCCTGCAGATGCACAAGCCTGGGAATATATGCTCACTGCAGTCAGTCAATTTCTTATATGCTATTATTACATAAACTAACCAATAAATATTTTCCCTTTTCTTCAAGAACATTCAACATGGCCTTTATTATGAATAGAAAAACAAAACAATAACAACAAATAAATTCTGGCATAAATTAAGATGAGATAAGGGGCTTAAGGGCAAAGTATTTCATCATGTTACACACTGAACTTTAAGAAATGCATTACTGAGTAGCCCAGAGCTGAGGTACTATGTTACTCTGCATTGTCTGGACAGATACCTGCCCTTGGTAGAAAAACCCAAATCGTTTTGGTTCAGTAATAAAAATTGGGAAGATTTTCTAATTCCCTTTGCTAAACATTATTTCAACTCTTTTTTTTTCACAGAATGCCTTTATTTTATTTGTTTACTTTTATGTGGTGCTGAGGATCGAACCCAGTGCCTCAAGCATGCTAGGCAAGTGCTCTGTCACTGAGCTACAGCCCAGCCCCTATTTCAGCTCTTTTATTTTCCATTCTTCTAAAGTTGGAGAAATACACCCTGTTTTTTCAGAAGTCTTTAGACACAGTCCTAGACTGTATAAATTACCACGACATTCTGGCTTGAAATACAAGGCACGTGGGTGAAGGACTGCTGGGGAGTCTTGACCTCCTGGTTTCCTGATAGCTGTGCTCCTTGCTCCATGAGGTCCTAGTCAATGATCCCTCCTTCCCCACCAGCTCACTCACCAGCCCCATGTTTTAACCACTATTTATCTGAGCACAGTTCTTACTGTTTGGAAAGTAAGCAGTCTCCTCCCAATGCATTAGTTCTCAAGGGGATTAAATTGTGGATCCCTATTAAATGAATGCCCAGAGTGGCATCTTCTTGCTCAAGGCTGCAGGCTGTAATTCTTCATCTTTTCTCCACATTCTGGGTGTCCTGAAATGTCAGAGTCACCAGTGCTCAGTGTCTTAAAATGAGTCCTTTTCTTTACTTGCATACTGTATTAGTCTGTTCCCATGATACTTATTGCAAACCATTTAGCTTTCTCTCTACTTTCATGAATTACTCACAAGAAATTTTATGTACTGGCTTTAAATTTTCTTTCCTTTGACCTACAGAGCCCTCTGTGTTTAAAAAGATTTTAAAATGCTCTTGAGGTAATCCTAAAGACTAGGACTAGCAAAACTCTGGGACTCTGTCCCCTGAACTCCTTACTTTATTTTAATCAGGATGCTTTTATTCTAATAAATCATAACCATGAATGTAACCACTGTAAGGGAGTTCTCTGAATATTTCTAGTAAGTTAACACTTCTAAAAGTGGGACCCTGGAACTTGCAATTCGTGTCAGGAGGAGGATGTATTTTTCTCTTGGTGTCAGAAGTGAGTGATCCTGGGGACTCCCAAACTTAGCAGTGATCATCAGCAGTGAAATTCACAAAAAAAAAAAAAAAAAAAAACCCTTGAATTAAAAGATGAGAGGGCAGGTACTGATGAACCTTTGGCTCCTGGATGGCCAAGAGATTGCCCATGATATGGAACCACAATTGTGTTACAATCATTTTTTGGAGGTAAAAATTACCAATGAAATTTATAAATGATGGAATAAACTTCTAAGGAATTGGGTCAATGAATGTATAAGTAAATGCAAAATAATAACAAAAAATCCAAACATATAATTCATTGGTTATTGATATCTGTAATAGTTGGAAAAAAACTGTTAAGAAAAATCTAGATTTGGGGCCAATTTCAGATTTTAGTCAATATAAGGTATAGTCTTAGGACTGCTACTAAAAAAAAAAAATTAGGTGAAACTACAGACTCCTAAGAAAATTAGAATGATTTTCAAGAAAATGATGAAAAACAAAGGACAAAGGGAGACTCCAGGGCTTCCCCCAGGTGGGTGGAAATTTTGAAGTAATTATTAATAAATTAAAAATGCTGATAGGACAAAATAAAGGTCTCATGCAGCACTCTAGTTGTTTAGGTAACCAAATGGGGCTCCTTGTTGATCCTCCAACAGAGAAGGCTCTTTCAAATAACTTGATTTACTTACTCCAGATTAGGGGAATTTAAAAAGCTATAAGGCAAATATGTCAAAATGAAATCTGACTTCAGATTGCCTGAATCAATGGTCATATGTACTAGTCTCTATAATCATTATAAGGATTGAGAAAAGTGCAGGATTCTTTGGTTTGACCTCCAGTTAGGGAAATGTCCCTGAGTGGTAGGGAAGAGGATTTGCTAAAACTTCTAGATAGAGTGTCCTGTACACTATGATTCCAAAACCTGCTGAAGTGCTAACAGAGGCAAAAGTTAGCTTGAGAGAAGACAAGGACTCAGTGTTCGTGAGATATGCTAAAAGTTAGGATGAAATTGAAATGTTTGAACAAACCTTATGTCAATTCATTTTGTCTCATTTATCAGAACGTATTATGGGGATGAATATCTTCTCTGCCTAGGGAATACTTCTCATTTCTATTATTGCAAAACAAAAGGTATGTAAATTCATTCTTTAGGAAATATGTCAAATCAGATTGCTCACTCTCACATGGATTTTGTTAATTTGCAGGAGTTTAGGATACCTGTTGGACATAAGGCACTATATCCTTGTGTGGACAGCAGAGTGGGCTTAACAAAAGCCCTTAAGCACAACTCAGTGGTGACTGCCAACACTTTAGACATGAAAATCTCTCCTTGAGAGACAAAATACTTTCTGTTGGATGTTAATTAAAACTGCCCCAATGACTGAAGAAAATAAATAATCTTAAAATCTGAAATACGCATGTCTTGGGTGATGTCTGAGAAATACTCTAAAGGAGAAAGTAATCCTCAGATGAGTTCTCTAATAAAATAGAAATGGTTTATACAGGATAATGTTCTAGGATCAGTTCTCTGTTGACCAAAAAAAGATGCTTGACTCTTGATGATGGTTTCAAAGTATATGATATCATTTGCTTAGAAGACCACCTCATGAGAACTTATGGATGAAAAGGTAAAAACCAGTCAACTCAATAGGCTGCATTACATGATATTTTTATGGCAGGTATGGAAAAAATTGGACAATAAGTAAATCCCTGTGTTCAGATTTTTACCTACTCATGACAGTGGCCAATTGCTATCCATATGGCCATGCAGGACAATAGAAATATGGATCATTTAAGAAGTAGGTGGGAAATGGATCTTAATGTAAGCAGTGTATTAAATTAGGATTTGTTGATGCTCAGAATCAGAAGATAATTGGGACTAGTAAGTGGATATTTTAATGTACTTGCTTAAGGCAGCCTCTAGGATTCCTGAAATGAATGGGTATGGGGGTGCTCTAACAATGAAGAGAAGGATTGAATTAAGACAACATTTCTCATGAAATTTTGGAAGCACAAAATGCTAACAAAAACTTATGATTGCCAATAAGAGATATAGAGATTGCAGATGATTATGGGGCAAATTGTCTGATGTGATGACCCAGCCACAAGATGCAAGAGGCCAGGTAGCCCCAGGAGGATACAAAGGGGTCCTGACAGGAATAGAGACCTACTCTGGAGCAGACTGTTGCATACTTAATGTAGATGCAAATGCTTGAAGTACCATCAGAGAGCTGGAACAAAGATCCTGTGTCAACTTGGACCACCAAGTTACATTTTGTCAGGCCAAGAAATTTACTTTCAATCTCTGAGGAATGAAGAGAATTACAACAAGTAACTGATATAACTTTTGCCTCAAATGGGTGGGATAAAGGCATCTATCATGAGATCCCTGATTGACCCACTCCTTCATGAATGTGGGCTCATGCAATATGGGGTTCAGCAATGGAAGATCCCCATGAGACAGATTCTCCCTCTGAGTGATCTTGAGTAGAGGAGAGCTGAGGCTGGCATGCTTGTACAAAATTTCCCCACATCTCCAAAGATGAAGGCTACAGCTCTGAATTCTGGCAGTGTGGACAATCCCCTAGCAAGAAACTTCACACCAGAATTCCTAAAGGCATGGCAGAGTAAACGAGGCATTCAACCCTTCTGGCAAAATTGGAATTGACAGACCATGTAGCTGTACTGCCTAGAAACTGAAACAGCCCACTGGTTATAAACCTGTGTAACCCCATCATATTTAAATGGAAGTCCACACTGAGAGGGAGGCTTTTGTAGATTACAATTGATTTACTGCTGGAAATTTGGATTAGAAATATCTGTCACTATGAGCGCCATGCTTCACCTTTAGAGATCCTTATTTGGCCCACTATTCTTTGTTTCATAGCAGTGGGTTGGTGAGAGCAATTTTAAATTGTGTTATAATTTTCAATCTAACACATGGGAAACAACTGATTAAGTTTTCTGTGTCCATTTTTTTAAAAGTTCTAATTCCTTGAATCTTTTTATTTTCTTCTACTATATTTAGAATCATCCAATTTTAGAATCACAGGTCATCTTAGTAACCACAACAAATCAGGACATGGGCAAAACACAAGGTGAATCTGTCATATGCCATTCCTCTGGCATTGGTGGCTGAAGTGTAGCCTTTCCTTTCATCAGGGAGTCAGAGGGGCTTCAGAGGGTACAGATTTATCATTTGCCCTAAACTGTGTCCTCCCAGGGATCCTAGAAGTTTGCCTGAACCAAAGCAGAGGGTTTTGGGCAGGACATGACTTTCTCTAGAGCTACCATCCTGTCTTGACTGCTGCTTTTTTTAAAATCTTTTTTTTTTCTCTTCATTCAACATAAAGCTTGACAGATGAATTAATTTGTCAGTATTTCTTAAGTTGCAGAGATATGCCATTGCTAAAACATTTCCTAGAATTTTTAATGAACATTTCTATAGTTTGTTATCTTTCCCCCTGCCTTACAATATTTCCTTTTACACACACAAAAATGAATACATGAACAAAAATTTGGATTAAAAAAAACAAAATGTAAAAAACTAACTGTTAGAAAACTTTTACTGAAATCCTTGCAGGATTTCTAGTTTGAGCTTATTTTCTCAGGACTGTGTCATATGAAGTCCAGGTTTTTTAACTATAGAATCATTTATTCTGGAATGGCATGCAAATCATGACCCTGTTCTACTTCTCTTGAACCAGACTTTATTTACTCTCTGTTAAGTATAAAGTATCACGCTGATCATATTCCAAAGGATTTCTATATATGCATAGGCTGCATGAAATTTCCTGTAGAGGGGCTGGGGTTATGGCTCAGTGGTAGAGAACTTGCCTCGCATGCATGAGGCACTGGGTTCAATCTTCAGTACCACATAAAAATAAATAAATAAAATAAAGATATTGTGTCTATCTACAACTAAAAAAATATTTAAAACAATTTCCTGTTGACATCATTCTGATAATATGCTCATACTCATTGACAAAATAGCAAATGTATATGATCCAGAAAACAGATCAGAGCTCTGATTTGACTTGAGTGTTGTCACATGTATGGCCTGCCCTGATTCATTACTGTCACTAAGATGATCTCTAGTTCCAAAATATAATTACTCCAAAAATACTACAAGACATAGAATTAATTCAAGGGAGTATAATTTTTTTAAAAAAATTGTAAAAATACAAATATATTAGTTATGTTTAAGCAGCTAGATTCGACCTAGAAATCCAAACTCATTTGAAAAAAATAATAAAAATGAAAGAAGCCAGGCATGTGGTGCACAGCCATAATCCCAGGAGCTCAGGCGGCTAAGGCAGGAGGATTGCAAATTCAAAGCCAGCTTCAGAAACTTAGTGAGGCCTTAAGCAACTTAGCAATATACTATCTCAAAATAAAAAAAAATAAAAATAAAAGGAGATGGGGATGTATTCAAATGCCTTGGATTCAATCCCTGGTTTAAAAAAAAGGGGGGGGGGAGGGTAACACTCTGAATTAGGGAAATACAAATTAAAAAAAAGAACAGGAATGCCACAATTTATAATTGAAAAATGCCCACATAAAACCTGAAGATGATTAGCAAATAAATAAAAATTTTAAATTTCATTAATTGAGATTATAATTTAGGAATGTTGTTGTTGCCTCATAGGATGAGATATTGAGATACAAAATGGTAGACTTGTTGCCAGAACAAATAATCTGAATAGTCTTTAAAGCTTTGTGATATTCATTTAATGACATAATATAAAATTACAATTAAAATGGCCATTACTTTAAAATATTTTTTAGGAAAAAAATCTTATTTACAGTTATACCTGTTTGGTTACTTATGCCTCTGATTATCCCAAAAGAAAATAATATGTACACTAAATTGGGCTTGATCTTACTTATAGAAAATAGACCTTTTTTGTTAATATAAAGATAAAAGTAGCAGTGATCAGGCATTGAAGTGTTGTTGAAAATTCAATACTAAGAACACAAGTTTAAGCAAGAAATATGAAAATGACTTATTTTCTTTTATTGGGAGTTTATTCATACGTTATAAATTCTCTAAATATAGGTAAATACCAATTTGTAATGGTTCATGACTAAAAAATGGAAGAATAGCCATAAAAGAGAATGAAACACAAACATCTAACATATTCGCGGAAATACTCATGGAGTACAATAAATAATGACAATAAAATCCCTTCTGGTAAGCATTTTTGTAACCTGGTTGTCTCAGTAAACATGAAAGATTGACTTCCCCATCTGAAAAATCCCAGTATCCACAAATACACCACACATTGCACTGCCAATCATTCCCTGATAGCATGACACAAACTACAGAAGACCAAAATAGTTTTGATATTTATAGAAAGGATCAATTTGGCGTTGACCCTGCCCAATCCTTTCACTAATGTTTAATAACAATTTATCCTTTAACTGTTACTTAATTTATTTTTGGGCAAATGAGTTCAGTCAAAGAGCAAGTGTGTATCCAATCAGAACTCATTTTCCCTTCTTCGTTCCTTCAAAGATGCTACAGTGAAACTCATTATAAAGGTGTTATCTTTAAATGTCACATAATTTATTTAATGGAGATTGTCAAAAAATAAAACAAAAAAATATATACCATCTATTCTCAAAGACAGCAGGCTTCTGATATTAGTGGAAGAATAAAGTTATTATGTGAACAATTACTCAATTAATGTATTTTAAGAATGTATTTTTGACCATGCTATGTATAACACCAATACCTTTATATCTACAGTTACATCTACACATATTTGACAGACTAGTCAAAGCAAAGAGAAGTAAGGAGGAGTTGGAAATCCAGAAATGATATTGGAAGGAGCGAGGACTGGAGGTTGTGATTTCCTAGCCCAAGCATGCTGTTCAACACCCACAGCTGCAAACATAACATGGTTCTAGGGGAGAGCACAGCCTTTGAATGAACACATTCAAAGCTCTGCACAATAAAGTTCTGGATTGGAATTGAAACTGGAGAATTTTAACAGAAAACCCGGGGAGCATAGGAAGCGCAAGAGTAAAATAATCTATATTTAATAAGCCCAGAAGCTAAGAGGAAATATTATATCTACCTGCCAAATATAAGCAGGATAATAAAAATAAGAGAAAATCATAAGACATGAAAGATGCCCTGGGAGTTTAAATTAAATAGCAAAACTGATGGTTCAATACAAGGGTAGAAAGATAAAGTTAGGGGGAAAATCTCTTTGAATTAGTATAAGGCTGGAGAAAGAAAATAATTTAAAATAATTGTATATAATAAAATAAGAGTATTATTCCACTACATTAAAAACCCTGCATGCATTTGTGTGTGTATGTGTGTTTGTGACAAAGGAGATAGATTTATGAAGAGAATCATACAAGTAAAATTGCTAGTATGGGGAGAACCTAAGAATGCTATATTGAAATTGTGCACCAGATACCCAGAAAAAATGAATGCAATGATTTATCCAAAGATACATTTTTGTGAAATCTGAAAATAAAGTAGAAAGGAAGAAAAGACTAATAGTTTTGCAAATAAAAAAGCAAATAAAAATTTAAAAAATTCAAACTTGTCTACTTCAATGTATCCTGAAGAGATTGTAAAAGTAAAAAATTCTGAGTATGGGAAGTATAAATCATGTAAAATGGGAAGCATAAACCATTTATGATTTATAAAAGGAATTTTATAAATATTGGAAACATATTCAGAAACACTGGTAGCTGGAACATAATGGACTATTTCATTAAGTTCTGGAAGAAAATGATTTTCACGTTAAAATTTTGTGCTCACTAACTCTATCCAGTAATAAGAAAGGAAAACTCTGAAGTTTTGGATTATTTCTTTAGAAGTAGGTTTCATCATCATAGAGGACAATATCCTTTTTTACCTTCCTTCTAAGTCCTCTTTCTAAAAATTCACATTTAATAGATTTTATTTGGGGATAATTTTTGAGTTAGAGACAATTTGAAAAACTAGTACAGACAGTCCTCACCTATCCCTCACTGCCCCACGTGAGCACCCTGCATGAGCATGGAACAGGGACCCAGCCTGAGGAACTGGCTTCCACAGTCTTGTCCACTTAACTGCAAGCTTCATGCAGATTTTACCACCTTTTCTTCATGCCCCTTTTCTGGTCCAGGATGCAGTCTAGGCTCCCAGTGTATACTTGTTG
Source organism: Marmota monax (assembly GCF_021218885.2). Taxonomy (NCBI): domain Eukaryota; kingdom Metazoa; phylum Chordata; class Mammalia; order Rodentia; family Sciuridae; genus Marmota; species Marmota monax. Next base: position 1,240,648 of record NW_026692357.1, on the reverse strand, counting down.
TCATGTCTCCTTAGCCTCTGGTTTATGACAATTTTTTTCCCCTTGTTTTCATGACCTTGACATTTTTTAAAAATCTTTTTCAAAATATATCTCTTCCCAATCACTTCCTTCTACCCTCACGTCCTCCTCTAGATGCCATGCCTCCTTCATATCTGTTTGTATCCCAGCCAAATAAGTCAACTCTACTTCATTCCTCACATAGAATCACAAGGTCTTTTTTGTTTTTTGGTACCAGGGACTGAACTCAGGGGCACTCGACTACTGAGCCACATCCCCAACCCTATTTTGCATTTTATTGAGAGACTGAGTTGCTTAATGCTTGCCTTTGTTGAGGCTGGCTTTGAACTCGTGATCCTCCGGTCTCAGCCTCCCTGGCCACTGGGATTACAGGTATGCACCGCAACATCCAGTTCACAATATTTTTGTTTTTTAAATAGATTCTTTCCTCTCTCATTTTACTAGCCCACCCAGAACTTTTTTTTTTTTGTACCATGTACTGAACGGAGGTGAACTTAACCACTGAGTCACATTCCTGGCCCTTTTTATTGATTCTTTAAATATTGAGACAGGGTCTGGCTAAGTTGCTTAGGGCCTCACTTAATTACCAAGGAAGGCTTGAATTTGAGATCCTCCTGCCTCAGCCTCCTGAGCTGCTTGCACTTCACACATATGCCACTGCACTAGGTCCACCCCAGAATTTTAATGGCTGCTTATTTCATTTTGGATTGAATCAAAATATTTAATATAGCTAATAATGCTCTGGTATCATAACTGGAATCTTTAGAAATGGAATTGCTTCCTAGAACAATTTGAATCGATTGTCTCCCTACTCTCCTGTATTTTAAACATGGTGGTCAGCATTTATTCTGTTGCTCATGCAAAGTTCTTTCTTTTTGCAGGATTTTAGCCCTTGTTCATAACTCAGTCTGATTGACTGTTCTCCCAATTCTTATCCTTTATAATTCTTGCTTAAACTTCATGCATCACAGTGTGCTGGACTTTTGATGAAAGCAGTGATCATGCACAGTTTAAGACACGAGCATATAGCATGGTACCTGGTACGGAGAAGGTGTTAAAGAAACTTGGCCGAATAAGCAAATAAGTAAACAAATAATCATTATCCCTCTTTGAAATGAGGTTTGTTATCTCTGAAGAAACAAAAATCAGGACAGCTCTTTTTTATAAATTGAAGAAAGTCCATAGTCTGGGGAAGCTTATAGTTAATTTGAGCGACACCTTGGTGAGATGCAAAGCCAAGGACACTATAAACACCTTTAAACTTTGTTATGTTCTCTTTTGTCTTTTGCTCATTCACTTGGTCTTTATCTTTTGACATGTTCTCACAATTAAACATCTAGCCATTATATACAGATTTGGTGCTTCCTCAAATGATTCAGATGGCTAAATTGAAATTAAAAATAAAAAATGAACAATTGTGGTCATTCCAACTACAAAGGATTTACAACAGAAACACCACATTCCAGTTCGCAGTGCAGTGAAGATTCAATGATGGCTGCATGTCCTTTCTAGTTCTAGAAATAATTTCTTCCAGGGAGAGACAAGGAAGTGGAGTGTGGTATGCAGGCATATGTTACTATATGGTGTAAATAGAAATTTTCTAGCTAAAACTCGTGATGGTAAGATATTTTTTATTAAAGAGATTTTAAAAACGTAGAATAGTGGTAAGGCCTGGGCAGCGACTCACTGTGTACCCTCCCTTAGCGTTTGTTATTGTGTATTCTGCTGTCTCTCTGAATGAACATTCCTGTTGCTTTCTCCTTTTCTTTCTTCTCCTTTGAAGTCTCATTGTCATTGTTTCATCATTGCCAAGTCATTATAGAGCAAGTTTCCAGTATCAAGATCCTTCAACCTGAAGATTTCATCACCCCCTAAGAACAATGCCATCCTCTTATGTATCTAAAATATAATGTTCAAATTCAGGAAATGTACCATTATATAATACTATTATGTGTTAGAAACTCTATATTCTTATTTAACTAATTGCTCTATTAAAGTTTTTATGTCATTCTCTCCCAATTAAAGATGCAGTCTAATTTCACTCATATTTATCTAACATGTGTCTTTCATCGTTCTCTGGAATAATGTCTCCATCTTAGCCTTTTATGACATTTACAGTTTTTGAAGAGTATACACCAATTTTCATTTCAAATTGTCCTCTGATTCATGACTGCTTCCATATGATGAGCCAAAGTAATTTGTTGTTTGTATATTTGTTGGCAGAAATGCTACCTGAGCCATGTACCATCAGCTCAGCACATCAAAGATGCATACTGGACTGATTCTTAGGATGTCAGAGGATGTGATGGTGCTTTATTTCTCCATTATATCGTTTCTTTTTCCCTATTATCATTAGTAAGCAATCTCTGGCAAGATATCTAGAGAGTATTCAAATATACTGTTTCCCAGCAAACTTTGTAGCAAAAGGTTTTAGAATTCCTTGATCACTCCTGGCTGAATCACTTATTACCATTGTGGCTGTTACATGGTGATTTTACTCCCTTGTCATTCTTATGATTCATTTGGTGGCTCTAAACAGTAAATAAAGCTTTCCTTTCCCATCACCACTTTTTGAAGTTAATTTAATTACCTCAATATACACATTATAAATATTAAGTTATGGCTAAAACAAGGTAGACGACACATCTGGTATTTACTATGGTATGTCTCCCCCTGGAAAGAAAATATGGTCTGAATTTATTTCTGATATTACTAACCTGAAGGAGATGTTTGAAAATCACTTTACAATTCTAAATCTTTAAAAAATATGCATATATATATATTTATGTATATGTAAAGAAGATTTTATATTTAACATCTAAGTTCTCAAGTTTTAATATCTGTAACTATTAAAATATTCATTCTGTATTTGTGTGGCCTCAAAAATCCAAGTAAAAGTGGAAATTCTCTCTTCTCTGTTTTAATAGCGGCCAAGTTGATTAATTGCAATTGGCCAAAAACTGGCAGAAAAAAATTTTCTAACCCCATTAACTTATTTTGGTTCTCATTAAACTTTTAAAGTCACTTACTTTCCCTTGTCTATTTCAGGCTTATTTTCAGCAGTGTTTCTTCTCTGGCAAGCATATTTGGAAAACGCACAGATTGAGCACCAGTGTGGGAGGAATTATACAGCTAAAAAACATTCCATGAAACGATCATGAGTATTCCAATTTGTTTCAAGATTAATTATAGTTCTATAATTCCCACATCAAGGCGGTCTGTGGGTTAGAGACTGGGCTGAGAGAGTTGTCATCCTAGTAATGACATTTAAGGCAAATGATTTACTAATGCAAAATCTGTACTATTTTCAACCTAAACTTTAGGAAAAGCCATATAAGCATTAAGAAAAATTAAATAATATAAAACACATTCCCAGCAAACTCTGCCCTATACATTGTAAACCTATGAGAAAAAAATCTGGTTGAAAAGCTGAGGGCTGATAGTATAACCACAGGAATCATTTAGGAATGATAATTTTAACATCATTACTAATTCTTAACAAGAATCCTGAGACAGAATGAAAAATTATTCTGAGGATAATATAAGAAATGTAAAACAGTTATGCATATATTACAGATTTAAAGGCTTAATCCCATAAACATTAATATATCGGGTTGTTTCTCTTGACATTGTTCAAACAATAAATTATATATATATACAAAACAATTTGTTACTTTCAGGCCTGTCATTTATAAACTGTAAATTTTAAATTGAAAAGTTTTAAGGATAGTTTACAATTCCACTGTGATTTTCTTAGAAATAAAATATTCAAAAAAGTAAAAAGCATGATAAATGGTCACTTTATCTACATCTATCATCCATGTTTGATATGTATATGCATATGTGTGCATAAATATATCTCTATAAATATGTGAACATAATATATCATTTTTATTGAGTACTTGCTTGCTGAGCACTTCACATGAATTATGACTTCATATAAATTTTGCCATTTAGTCTCTGTAATAGTCCTAGGAGGTGTCTAAAACCATTGTCCCATTTTGCAGTCAAGGAAAGCAAGTCAAAAGGTGATTAAGTTGTTTAGAGCCAGATCTAATGGTACAACCCATTGAAAAACAGTCCATATGGGTTACATGTCATGTGTTTTGCTGTTAAAATGTATTTAATCAAGTGAATTGGTACAGACATATTTCTCTCTTTCAAGGCACAGTAATACCATTCACACACACACATGTGCATATATGGATATTATGTATGTTCATACACTTTATACACTCACCAAAGGCATGTGTACATGTACACTCACTATTTGTTTTATCAAGAATATGAGGAGCTCAGGCAAGCTAAATGGGCCATACTGGCATATAATTTAATGGAACAATGACTGTGTTTTGTGGTGAAACCATAGTTCTGTTGGTCAGTATAATCTTCAAATCCTGTAAGGATCAAGATTGTGGGGGTGGGAGGCAAAACGGTTCTTCATGGTTTATTATGGTAATAATGGAAGAGGCTGATCCTACCTCTGTCCTGTGGTACCCAGTTCTTACTGTGGTATTGACAGCAAAATATATTTGTTCTAGATTTGAGGTTCCAACAGAATCATTTAGGACAACAACTTAATTCAAAGGATAACTGAGTTTCCAACAGGCAACGTTTTCACTCTATCAAAGCCAGCTGTTTTAGCATGATGAGGCACCTGGTGATATCAGTCAATTTCATGACTCTCCTACCTCATTTTCTTTCCTATTAAAGGACATTTGTTTGTGTTGATTAGAAATTTTTCTCAAAGTCCATGTTTTCTCAAAGAAGTGTTGTAGAAAGTTAAGGAAAATCTATATCAACATGGATAAAATGAAGAAGATCTCTTTTCATATTTTAAGAAGCCCAATGTAGTCAACATTCCACCAGGTAGAAAGATAGACAGCTGGTTCTTCATGGAATGGTGCTCAGTATTAGACTCTTCTTTAAAACAATAACAATAACAAAAACAACAGAAAAGTGGGCATAAAAATGTCAATAGCCAAATAATCTTGATAGGTGAAATTGTATGTTATCGACCCAATGCAAAGCTTCCAACCATACTACCACAGCCACTTTGTCTGTGAACTATCAACTAATCCTGGGTAGCTGTGATTGATAGAGAGGGCATATTACCTTCCCCCCATAGTTCTTGAGAGCTATTCTGCAGGAAATGCTTTCTGCCAAACATTTATATGCAACAGGATTTCTTTTCATCCTGCACACATTTCAAAAAGGCTAATCCAACTACCTTTTCCAAAAATATCCTTGTTCCTGTCCTTTTTATTCTTCCTAAGATTCTGATGACATGGCCACCCCATTAACCTTGGCCTATGGGCCAGTGTAGGACATTATTTCAGGCTCATACGAAACATACAACTAGATAGACAACCTGAGTTCCACGCTGAAAGCTTTCTCCGTTACTGCCATTGTCAAGGCTAATTCTAATTGGAGCTGTAGTTGACATTCATGTTCCATTGGTACTAGCACGCCACTTAGAGCCTTTTCTACAATAAGGCTCTTTCTTCTTCTGTTGGCTGATGTTGGGAGCTCCCTGTGATGCCAAAGAGAGCAATTGGCCAAGACTACTGAAGAAATTTCTAGTCCCTTTAATATTTTTGGTTCTCATTAAACACAGTTTAATGGGGAAGCAAAGGAGAAGGAACATGTGTCGTGAGAATATGAAACGCCAGATTATGAAGTTTTTTATCTTCTACATTTGCCTCAACTGGTCTCAGACATATGATTTCCATTTAAAAGCAGAATTCTGCTGTGTACACTCAACCTTATGATTCAATAAAATAACACTCAATTCCTGGTGTCTGCCCTAGGTTTATAATCAACCAAGTATCAGGACCAGGTGTTCAGTTTTAGGATCCTTGGAATCAAGCCATGTACTTTAAAAGTAAATTTAAAAAAATAAGAAAGGAGCAAAGGAGAAAGCAAAAGATAGTAACTATGCTATGTGAGATGATAGATATTTTAGTTTATTGGATTATTGTAATTTCCGTATATATCAAACATCATATCGTATGCCTTAGATAAGTACAATAAAAAAGTTAGGTCAAATAAATTCACTTTCGCATCCTAGGTTGCACCCTGAACCCCAAATCCCAACACCCCCCAATCCATGATAACAGACACATTTTCTGTTCCTCTGTCCTTGCATTGTGATCACCTAGTGACCTTGCCATCAATTAGAAAGCCCTGTGTTGTATTCTAGTTGCCAGATCTTCAAGACTTCCTGTACTTGCACCTGTTCTTTTCATTTTTAATGGTTTAAGTATGTTGTTCTCATCTAATAAGCTGGCACTACCACATGTAGATTCACCTATTACTAATTATTAATTCTCTTTGGGAAACTATTATAGCCTCCACTCCTTAGGCTCTGAGACACAGTAGTAACCATGATAGATGAGATTTCTTTATATACTAAAATGTTACTCTAGTGGGTGAAGAGATAATAAATGCATGATAATTAAGAAATTAGATATTTACAAAGATTACTAAGTAATCACAAAAAATAAAACCAGGCAATGAGTTGACCCATGTCCATCCATGATCACACCAGAAAGAGGGAGCTGGAAAAGCTCTTCAAAGGACTGTCATTGACTTGAGCCAGCCATGCATAGACCTGTCCAAAAATTGTGTGGACTTTTATAATTACAGTTTAATGATTCGCCTTTGAATAAACATTCAAAACTAAACCAATTTTTCAATAATTAAAATAATGCTAAGTGTGAGGATTAATTCGTATTTCTATATATGTGTTTTATTTACTCTATTCCTATGATATAGCCTGAGTGCTCCAAATTTCCAGAAAAATTCTGATATTCCCAAAGACTAGGAATCAGGTTGGAAATTTACCAGGAGATGAGTTGCCAAAGAGAACTTGGCAGACAGAACAGAATAAATGACTGTTTTTGCTTACTTCCTAGGTACCTCAGTTCACTCTTTCTGCAGGAATATGCTGGGTATGAGGTTGTTTCAGAAATGTGGGTTTTGCCAGAGTATACAGCAAAGACTGACTTCCCAGCAGCTTAGGAGAGGATAGGATAGAAGCCAGCTACCACTAGTCCCCTGATAACTCATCCTCCTATCGACATGCAGAGAGAGGAGGATGAGTTATCAGGGGACTAGGGGTAGGGGGAAGAGAAAATGCAGAGCAGAGAGCCTAGAAATGGGGGAAGCCGAGGTAGAACCAAGGACAGCTCCGTAGGTTGCCACTCAGAGTGGTCTTACCGGGTAGGTGAGGTTGTAGCAAACTATTGTTTCATAAATAGAGTTTGATTCCATCTTTTGAGTTTTCAAAATGTTTAAGCCTCATCCTCCCTCTTGCTCTTGCGCCCCACATCTGGACAAGACGAGAAGAAGCCCCAGGAGTCTTCCACTTAGGTGCTGGTAGAACATTCATAGGAGACCTTGCCCAAGGTCATTTTTACCCAATGCCACCTGCCAACCACAATAAAACCCTGCTGTGGTCCTTGATGGCAAGCCATGAAGCTTCACCTTCTTTATTAGTTATAAAATATAGTTGCCCACTGATCCTGCTCTGGCTGCTCAGTTGGCTCCTCTGTGCTCCACATTAGGTAATAAAGCTCCTGGTAGCCTCTTGCAGTGAGTAAGGTAGTATTAGATTCAACTTCAGTCCAGGCTTTTGAGTAGAGATCTGTCCCATCTGCTGGGGTGTTCTCATCCTGGGACATCAGGTAAAGGAGCTTCCTAGAGTGGCCGGCATCAGAGCAAAGTAAAGGGAAAGAGATGAAGAGCAAGGTTGGACCTTCATAATGGGATGGGGTTCTTCATGATGGGATGGAGTGTTAGATCATAGGGAACTTTGTTGGCTCTTTCAGAACTTTGTTTTTTACTCTGAATGGAATAAATAAATTCTGATGGGGTTTTTGAGCAGAAGATCGATGTAATTTGCTTTTGTTTATTTAGTTTACTATAACTCAGTTTAGATATCATTTACACTCCATAAAATTTCCCCATTTTTCAATGCATACAATTCAGAGGTTTTTAGTATATTCCCCCAAATGTGGAATGCCTCATGAATTTTCTGTCATCTTTCCACAGGGACCATGCGCATCTTCTTTGCACGTTCCAATTTTAGCATATGTGCTGCTGAGGAGAGCACTTGATGCTCATTTCTGCAGAGTCACACCTACTGCTGAGTTGAGAATAGACTGCAGAAGACCCGTGGTAGGAAGTGGGGCCTGGGGAGTGCGTATGCAATCAGCCCCAGAGGGAAGGTTGTGGTTCTGACCAGAGAGGCAGCAGGGAAACATGAGGGTGTGTGAAACTCTGGATGTGTTTCAAAGGCACATTCAGCAGCATTTCCTGATGGGTTGGGTGTTACCGATGTCATTCGTCTCTGTTCAATATTAGAATGTCTCAGACAGGAAACAGGAACCAAATGGGCAGTCAATTATAACCCAGGAACATCGAAGAGAGATGAAACTGCTTTGACTTCTAGTGATAGAAATAAATCAAATGGGATGCGGTTTTTATTAAATGAAGGATGGTCTCCCACCTTCAAAGCAAAACACTAGACACATATGTAAAGACAATGGGTATAGATTGTAAATATCAGTGAACTAGACTCCAAACCTTAAGAATGGAATTGAGAATTTGTTAAGAGCTGTGTTAGCTTTTCATGACTATATCTGACTCAAATTGACAGAGAAAACATATATTTTATCTCAGGTTTTCAGAGGTTCCAGACTTTGGTTAGGACATCTAGGTCTGTGGTCAGGGTGCTAGAAGGCAGGGGTGGGGAGAGCCCTATGTCTGGAGAGCAAAAAAAGGGGAAGAGGAGGGGTTGGGGTCCCATAATCTCCTTCAAGGGCACACTCCCAATGATCCCAAGACTTTCCACCAGGACCTTCCTTTTACAGGCTCCAATTGATCCACTCTTGGAGTTAAGTGTCCAACCTCTTGACCTTTGGGGGACACATAGAATCCAATTTATAATAATAGCAAACTACTTAGGACCAAGGAAATGAATAAGCACATGTCTGTATCTCCAGTAAATTGTGACGACCACATTAACTTGTGTCTAATCATCATTTTAGAAATGCATAGGATGTAGCTAAATTTCTTCTGCATTTTATATGTTTCACTATCTCTTTTTCTGTCTTTCTGTCTGTTTATCTCTTCTCTCCATTTCTCTTTATCACTATTTCTCACTCTCAAGCATGCCTCTTTTCACTAAGCAAAAGAGGAGAGTTTTATGTGAGTTAGGGATTAGCAGGCAGACGTGGGGCTCCTAGACTATCCTTTGGTACCAGTGTTCATAGCACAATGTGCCTCTAGGAGGCATGAGACTGCACGGAAGTCCAGAACTAAGAAGCCAGGAAGGAAGGTTTGAGGACAATCAAGGTGGACAGCTGCCCCTCCCCCTATTTTAGAGCTTTTGATCACCAGAGGCCTTATTTTATATCACAATTAAAAAGACTTGAAAAGCACCTCATCAAACAAGCATGCAAAAATGAAAGCCATGGAGGGCCAATTGGGTGCAGTTAATTTTTAATTATACTCTCTCCCTGCTCTGGCTTTATTTATTGCCAAGCAGCTGGAAGGATAGAATCCACCAGAGGGTAAATCGCTAGTTCTCTGTGAACAGGAATTTCTTTATAGTACATTGTTCAAAAATAGATTACAAGTGAGATTGACACGATTCTGAATAGCTTGTTTTTTCCTCTTTAAATGTCATGGTAATACAATCCTGTCTCAACAAAGCCAAGGTTGCACAGGAGTGCACAAAAGCTGTAGCTCTTAAATTCTTCTTTCTTGCTCCCACTTTAGGAAATGTGTTCAAATCAAGAAGAAAAACATCAAATCTTCACATTAAGAAGAAAAAGAAAAACAATTAGGAAAATAATCTACTGGCCTCTTTATATTCAGTTCAACAACCACACCCTTGATCACTTGGGGACTTAAAAAATAAGGCAAATTGTGCTGCTAGGAAAGTTCAGATCTATTTTAAATCTCCTACAGGGCTCTTTGCCAAAACACTGTCACCCTTCACTGGAACTGTAGCAATCTTTGCAGACTGACGAAATACTTCAGACTGGCTGCATTCCATTGAGACCATGCCTTATAAGGTGAACAGAAATCAGAGCTTGCCCAGGATGTTACTATACCATACGGGATGCTGATACATGACTATATGGAGGGAGGTATAAAATTATGAATAGGAAAACTTTTCTCTCTCTCTCTTCCTTTAAGATCTATTGATCCTGGGTAAATTTATGCTCAAAAAATAAAATCAAGAGAATAGTAACTATTATCATTCCAAATTCTCAGAGCTCAGATTCAGGGTAAATCTTCTGGGATCACATGCATTCTCAAATACAGATGAAAACAATTATGATCACTTTTCAATAACATAGAAATAAAGTACAGTGCAAATTCCTTGGGAGACATGTTGAGGGCCTGAGAAGGTGTTGATGTATACTCAAATACATCATCAGCACTGTAGGCTTTTATTGTATTTGTATCATGTTGGTGTTGCATGCTATTTATCAACAGTAAATTAATTTCAGTTTCTCTGTAAGACGAATATAAAAAAAACTAGTATAAAAATGTTCCAATTCCATCTCACCTTTAATTTGAGACTAAATGGAAGTGCTCAGATCAAGAGTAAGATTTTTCTCTCTCTTGAAGTTTTAGGTTTTTTTTGTTCTTAAATACTTATTTTTCCTTTTCTGAGGTGGCTTTGCTGTTTGGAAAATCTGCCACAAGGGAGTGCTTTATCTTAAAATAGACTCGATTTAAAACAAATCAATAACCTGAGTACTGAGCATTGGAATTGGTGAATACCGGTAAGTTCACTCCCGTAAAGGTGTTGAACTATCCGTTTTTAACCCAGTTTAACATCTACTCAAATCCCCAGATTGGTATATTTATTGTTGGATCATTTGAATGTTTCCTTTATAACAGCTCAATCCAGGGATGATTTCTCCCATATGTTTCTAATTTACTCGCACTTAGCTCATCGAAGTCTGGTTTTGTAGAGGAAATGTGATGTCCAAGAAGCTGTTGGGAGGCACTTTTCTTGGAAAAAGGAAGTAATGTTCTTTTATTTTATAGTTCACAAACTGACTTCTAAAGATGTGAATGCATTTCAAATGTATGAAATCACAAAGTTCAAGTATGTTTTAAGATTGGGAAGGAGGGCTTCCATTTCTAACTGAAATGATGTCACAGTACGAAGCCAAGGCAGGTGAGCAAGAAAACTGCTAGACAAAGGGGGAAGAAATTGAATTTCCAGTATTCCTTTCTCTTCAAACTGCCTTTGATTGAGGCCAAAATGCTTGTTTATAGACATTGTCAACCCATGATGTCATATTTCCCAGTAATTCTAGAACAAAGTTAAAGTACTTTGAGTAAATTTGTTTAATAGTCTTAAACTCATTTTAATATTTTAAAGAAGATTTTATTGCTCTATGGAATCCTTCCAATCCTCGATAACAGCATGTTTAAGTTTTGGAAGTTTTATTGCAGAAGGTTTCAGGGCTGATGCAGAGACAGTGGAGTGTACTGTGGAGCTCAAAGCGTTTAGAGCCACGGTCTTTGGTTCTTCTTGCTTTCTCAGCTGTGTGATTTTATACAAAATATTTTGTCTCTGTGCAAAAATTTCTTCAAATATAAAATGAGTGTTTAAACTCACCTGCAATTTTGGTGAAAAAAAGTAAAATCATGTTGAAACTACAGGAACAAGTGTGGAAGGGCAGTGTCTCAGCACATGCCAATCTGCTTCCTTCTTACTGTGTTTATTAAGAAATCTCTCCACCTTTATTGACTATTAATCCGTGAAAGGATTTTGCCAGAGAAAATAAACCCATTTTCCCACACATTTTGGGAATGAAGTTCCTATGGCAATTGAGATACATTATTTATCTGGAGAATGAGAAGTGTTGAATGGAGAGGGAAACTACATTTTGAACCAGAATTTGAGTGTATTTAATTAAAATTTTAATCATGCAAGGTAGACTTTGGACCTCCCTTACCAAAAAAAGAGTGAAATACTGGGGAGCTTCTAGACTCATTCCTTTGTTTCTGTCACCTGGGTGCTTCTTTTGTCACTGATGTGTTGCCTTCAGCATCTTATCAGGTACCCACAAATATGGGCTGGATGCTGGTCCAGCAGAACCACTTTGGAGAAGAATGCCCCTGTGTGGATGGTTATTCCACTACCAATCATGCTCTGGAAAAATGGCAAGATTAAAAATATGAATGAATATATCTATATTTGTTTTATCAACTTTGTGTTTTCCTGATGCTTCAATGTCTGCACAAACAGGCTGTAGGCATCCCCTGCTCCAGGCCACCTGGTGCACCATTATGATAAGTCTGGTCTCTGCCAAAGGTTCTCCTTCTTGCCTGTCCAGCTGGGACCTAGTACATCAAAAGCACCCTGAAACCTCCTCATGCCTTTTGCAGTACACTCCACTTGTCCTTGCTTACAGGTCCTTACTCTCTCAGCTCCCCACCTGCTTGATTGAACCTCATTCTTGAGAGTTCCTCCATGAGGTCCTCTGGGCAGCCCTCTGTCTCCAGGACTTGTGAGTTTAATCCTTGAACTTCATACATCTCTCTAAGTGCAATTTTGACAGCTCATTGGAGTGATCTTTAAAGAACCCAAAAGCAACACTTCCTCCCTCAACACCCTGGAGTTTAATTTTTCAATGTCCTTTCTTCCTGTTGAATTCTGAAAATTCTCCCAATTTACAATCTCATTGAACCATATCAATCTTCTGTGCTTTGTTTTGCTATATCAAGGTTCAGGAGAGTTGGTCAGTGTGCACAGACCATGGAATCTAGCTAACTTAGCCTACACACATGTCATTGCTGTGTGTGAGGTGTGTTGGCTTATCTGCTCCCTGTCTGACACCATGCCCAATTCCTGCCTTCCCATTCTGTGATGACTGGTCTCCTTCTATCCCCCATGACTGCTTTCATCCCTGCGTCCCTTGAAAGACTGTCTATGCTTCCGAGCAGTTTCTTGCATGTGTGTCTTACAACCACATTCTGCTATTTAAAATAAAAGTGATCTCAGTCAAGTGTCTATGAGTCCCTTCCCTGCCAGCTTCTAACATACAGGTGACCTCTCCCACCCTCCTTCTCCATTGTTTACTTCAGAGGAAGAAATATCTGTCTTCAGTGCTTGGATAGCAGCATACTGTGCATAAGACACCATGCTAAATTCTGCACATATGTAAACTAATCTCATCTTAAACACCAAATTCCTTTACAAAGCTCATGTAAAGCTAGGCAAAGGAGCCAACACAATTAGAACACAATTTCTATTGCCTCATAGGCCATACTAGGCATTCTTAGGCATAGGCTAATAAATGTTCTTCATTTTACTCAGAATTCATCAATTTATGATTTTTTAAATGCTTGTAGCCATTGCTTTCCATTAGAGTAATTCTTAAAACCTACTTTGAATTCCTTTTTAAAAATAAATCCTACCATTTTATTCTATTTTTTTTTGTATTCTCATTAGTGTTATGCAATACACTTAACTGGGTCTATTTTCTATGTTCCACAGTGACCATAACAAAGTGTATTTAAAAGTATTCTTGCCACTTATCCTTCTCCTTGGAAAGTAAACCGACAACGGGGTTTACCTTGGCCTACAGGAATCATTACTAGGATGATACCATTTTTGGTGTATGGGTTTTCTTTTTCGCTGATGAAAATTGAGTTTTAGTATGCAGTGCAGGATTTTCAAAGAGAGAAATGCACAATGAGTACAATTCTTATTTTATATTTCATATGGCTTACTGTACCCATACATTTAGACATATTCCACAAAAAGGCATTTTTTAAAAATTTTTATTAAAACAATCACATTTATCTCAAACCATTCCTCCAGAATATGGTCATGTTATCAGAAAATCTGTGAGCAACTTGTCCAGCTGAGAGTGTGGAAACTCATAACTCACTGTCAGGCCACTGGTGTACTGTGCAAGCTGAAATTAAAACCGTGTCTGAAGACAGATTGACATTCAAGGCCAAGTTTCTACCATCTCCTACAATTGATGATGGAATTTAGCCGGACAGGCTCATCTAGACAAGTTGAAAAATTATTTCATATCCTGAACTCAAATGATTAATAAGTATTTTATTCCTCTCAATAAATCACAGATTTATTGAAGATATATGAACAGGCTTTTCTATGTCTAAAGTGCATCAATAGAGAATTTTATATATGTTAAGGAAAAAGTGCCTTCCAAGTTATAAATGTTAAACATGTTATTGAATTCCTAAAGGAGAATACTAGAATGTCCTCTCCGTCAAAGACACTGGGCTTCCTTTTGCTCTAGTAAATCATGCAAAACCAGAAGCTATTTCTAATGTGTTCTGTTTCTCTGGCTCCTGCATCACTATCCAGAAAGAAGCAACACTTTTGAAGAAATAACCAAAATTTTCATCCTGGGCTTCCATAGGTCGTTTCAAGAAATGTAAAAATTTAGAAGTGGGACTTATACATTATGAAGGGAAAAGAGTGCAGTAGATATCTCTCTCTTGCAGAAGAACACACACTACACACAGTTGCAGAATTTACTTGTCAAAGTGATAGGACACAAGGAGCTTAACAGTATCATAACCATAGTTAAAAAGAAAGTCATGAATACAAAAAGCCCCAGAACTTCATGAGAGATTATGATAACCTTCTATAAACTCATGGACTTTCCTCTGCACAAATAAAATTTGGAAGGATCATCAGGAAACAAGTGCATATTATATTGAACAAAATGATATTTAATAATATATCATGTATTTAGTCATGTAACATTTTGATAGCATTTTTTATACTAAAGCAGATTATGCTCTATGACATGAGTGGGCCTCTCAGTCACAGTAACTCCTTAAGAGTGGTGACTGAGGTTTTCCAAAGAACGCATTTTTCCTCATGACTACACCATAGAAATCCTACCTGAGTTTCCAGCCAGCCTGGCCTTCCTAGCAGAATTTCAGACAAGAATGAAAAATCATAGAGAGATCTTCTCTCTAAATAAACACAAAATAGGGCTCGGGGTGTAGCTCCGTGGTCCAGTGTCACTGAGTTCAATTCCCAGTACTCCCCAACCAAAAAGAATGCAAAATCATCTGAGATCTGAATGTCCAGACTGTTGACTTTAGACCTGCCAGCTCTCCACAATCCAGTGAAACAGTTCTCAAAAACACATGATAAGTCTCTCTCATTCTCTCTGTCTTTCATTAGGAAATATTTATATAGTAACTCTGTTTCCCTGGGGAACCTTGACTGATAATGCAGTGACCCAGAGGGAAACAGGAGGGATCAGGAATAGAAATAAGGTGTTTGATTGCGTATATAGATTTGATGTGGAAGTTTGCTAGCATACTTATCATGTAGAAAAAATCCACAGCATTAAGGACACAAAAACCTAAATAGCAGTTTTATTTTAAAGTTACATTACACAAGAAAAAAGCAGATCATGTGACTTAAAAAGAGAGGAGGAAAAATCAATTCAACAAAAAGAACAAAGAAAATAATTGAATGTTGCAAAAGAGTAAGATAGAGCCTCATGAAATAATCTTCTTGAACACTGATCCACCTATGATATTCACAGAACTTGAAAGATCTAAGGAAGAACCAACAGGAGAATCAACAAATATAATTAAAATGCTTACTCCTCCTTCAAAGGCTGATGGATAACAAAAGTGAATAAGCAAAAGTGTAGAATAGTTAAATATAATGTAATTTATAAATTATAATATAATGTAATTTATAAATATAATGTAATTTATAAACTTGAGATATTAAATTCATATAATATACTTATACACATAAGTTATATATTTGAAGATGTGCAAAACTCTGTAGGTTACAAACTACATTTCTGAACATTTATGAAAATTAGCTATATAATATTTACCAAGGAACTTTCAAAAAAATTCCATCAAGTTAATAGTATTACTGTTTAAACAAAAGTATACCTTAAAAATCTTCAAATGATTTTAAAATATAATGATATTGAATTATTGGATTCACAGGAAATCCCAAGAGCAATCATAAATATTTAATATTCAATGATAAATTAAGTACTACCTACAAAATTATGAGGGAAAAAATAAAATATTTTTGAAAGGTAAATTGATAGCTCCAGATGTATTTTAGCAGGCTCAAACACTCATGAGTTTGGAAAAATAAAAAATCACAAATTAAACATATAATAATAATAATGGAATTGTAAAAACTAATAAACTTAAAGAGTAAAATAATACAATTATAAACTGGAACACCTAAATTAAGTAGATAAAAATTTCAAAATATGTAAATAAAACATTTTTAAGAAGACATTGAAACCTCACAGGGGCTGAAGGGCAGGCGTAGCTCAGTGGTAGAACACATGCTTAACAGTCCTGGGTTCAATTCCTAGCACACACACACACACACACACACAAATCATGTGTAAATGAGTAAATATTAAATAAATTAATGAGCTAATGAGCTATTGAAAACATTGCCTTCACCCAAAGCACCGGAATCTTATTTTATTTGTAAATGATCCTAACCTTAGAGGAAAAACAGAGAATCTGGAAGTATAGAAAATAAAATTTGTTTTATACCTTGAAGCACTTGAAATAAAGTTGTCAAAATAATGCCCTAATGCTACCAAACATTTTACTATCTTTTTTCTACAAACAGGACATTCTCTTACACAATTTCAATATAGTCCTCAAAATCAAGAAATCAGCATTGATTCAATGATGCACTATTATCTAAGCCTCAGGTCCAATTTATTCAATTGTTTCAATAATGTTGATTATAGCAAAAATAATCAATTCCTAATTACACATTATTTTCAGTCAAAAATTCCTCTCTATGCTTCTAAAGTCTGGAATAGCTCCTCAATCTTTCCCTGATTTCCTGGACTTTGATGTTTTTTACTATTTCTGTTGGGTGGCAATTTTCCATGGTTTTCTCATAACTCTACATATCCTGCAAATAAAGATACTGAATGTCTTTGTTCTAGACTATTATTCCAAAGACAATTGTAAAGAAGCAGCTTTAAAAGAAAAGAATAATTTCTCTAACTGGAGCAAAGGACAGGCATGCTTCTTGCCCATTATAAAAGATTCAGGTTCCCTAAAATCATGATTCTTCCCATGTAATGCATTCCACTGGATGAACAGGTGTCAAATGGTCCCATGGTAGGAAAGGAACCTTATGCAATCATGCAAAAGCTGCTACTTTAGCTATTGTTATTTCTGTGCATAATAAAGTCTTTGTCTTTGGCCTACAAGTCTGATGTTTAACAAGCTAACATTTTCCCTTTTAAGAAGTATAAAATCTCAGACCCTCACAGTTCTTAAAGCTCAGAGGACAGTTTTTAATAGAATGTCTCTCAATTTTATTTTGTCAGATATTTTCTTATGATAAGATTTAGGAAACTCCTAAATTTGGAGATATATATATATATATATATATATATATATATATATATATATATATATATATATCATTATACCATGCAAAACTTCTGAAAAATTTGCATTGTGTTTAGGAAAAAGATAAAAATGTTCACTATTACTAGTGCTTATTTGCAGATAATATGTACATGTATGTGAAAAAGAGAATAAATCAATTGTTAGAATAAATAAAGCATTATGAAGGTCCAACATTATATCATTAGGTTTTCAATTTCAAATTGGTTTATTGAAATTCTGGGTGGATTTTTATGTCAAATGCCACATCATTTTACTCAACTTCTGATCTGAAGGCACTATAGACATAAGTGACATGACCTCTGGTTTGGTCACTTCTCCCTGATGGTGTCATTCTGCAGCTGTTGGCAACAGTGAAGGGAGAACCTGCCTAGTAGATAAAGACAGGAATACTGTCAGGTTTGGAATTCCCTATAGGTAACACTTTCTTAATTTGTGGGAGAGGGATTAAAAATTAATATTTTAAATGTATTGAACTATGAGACATTTATAATTAATAGTATTACTAATTTGAAAATACATAAAATTTCTAAAAAATATTTTAAGTAGTTTATTCTGATTTTCACAAAGTAATATATGAAATAATACTACACTGAACTGCTTTTTAAGAAGTCATTGAATGCTTTTTAATGATATGGTTTAGAGAATTTTTAACTATCCGCACAATTGTTTCCTGAGAATGCAAGGGAAATTCTATGCTAAATAATGAGGTTCCTGGGCAGTGATGGTGACCTCTCAGATTTGTCTCTCTGCCAAGCTTGAGTGAGTTCTTTCAAAGCAGAAACTCAAATGCAACATTCTGGTTATCTTTGTGTAATTCAAAGAGACTATCTTGAAACAAAGTGACATCTTGTTACTGGCTACCTTCTCATTGTCAGGAAGCTTACCTGAAGAAAAGTATGGCAGTTGAGTCAAGATCCTGCGATAATGTTATCTGATTCACTTTGGCCAAGTTAAGAACTGTGGATACTACAGAACTGAACACATCAGTTGTATATCTATAGTGGTCTCAGCATCATGCGATTGTTACACTTACTCAATCATTGTGGACAGGTGGAGTTAGCTGATAGAAAAGACGCATTTTTTTTTTCCCTCTCTACTCCCCCTCCCCACCAAAGTAGAAAAATGGGATTCTCCTTCATTTTTTTTTCTAACAAGGACATTGTCAGATGTATTAGTCAAACTTGGAGTCTCTCCAACTCTGAAGCTTGCTTCTAAATTTAGAACTAATGAGCTCTCTGTATGTACCCAACTGGAAAGCACATATTCTCTGTTAGCACAGAGGTATTCAACAAAACTCTACTGCCAACAGGTATATTAATATTGCTTATTTAGTGTCACTGGCTCACAAAGCCCTGTCTCTTCTTTAAGTGTCTGGAAAAAAAAAAACATACTTATCAGGGCAGAACAACAAGTTTGTAAAGAAAATCGGTTTCTGAGAGTCTTAGAACTCTCCATTTCATGGGCTTTTAAAGATATTCCAGCCCAGTGCTCCAGAATTTTGTGATCCAGCTAGAATGCCTTTCAGAACACTTTCCTGAGTGATCACCCAGCCCTCCAGTGCCAGGGCACTCCAAGCCACCTTTGAGTAGCTCTAATTGAAAGCCCAGCTTGGTACAGAACCAAAATTTTTGTTATTACTTCCCCAAATATTTCTACTTTGTTCCTTCGTAAAACACAGATTGATGCCTCTTTCATGTGATAACTTGATGACAGATATCACATGTTCCTCTCCTGCTTCCTATTTCTCCTACGGACCATGTCTCCTGTCCAAGACTAAAAGCTTCACCTGCTTAACCCTTTCTTACATACATCTCCATTCCAAGCTCTAGTCTTATCCTGGCAACACTCATATCATATTCCAAAAAATACAATTTTCCTAACAAAGTTATCATGATTTTTAAAAAGAAGATAATTGTGCCCAAAATGTAAAAGATGGATTGCCAAGGGTGAGACTCAGGGCCCACCTACCAGCTGTGTCCAGGAGTAAGTGATTATTAAAATGGTCCAGTTGAGAGCAAACCCATGGCTATTTTACTTACAGAATAAAAGGAAGTAATTGGGTTTGAGGCTAAGGAGATGAAAGACCCAAGTACTCTTCACAATCTTCTTTGAGAGATAACTGAAAGAAGATGCCATTAATTTTAAAACAGAATACTATGTATAGAACAATCTTACCTTTAGGAGGAAATACATACCATTTGAATATATATTTTAAAGATGCTGATAAAATCTCACAGGTTGATATGTCTATGGAGTAATTAAATATCTTCATGGCTGTTTATCTATTAAAACATTTGATAACCTGGCCCTCTTTTCTGAATCCAAACCAACATACCCTACACTTTGTAAATTTAGTATATTGAAATGTAACTGAATTCTTTTTTTTTTTAGCACATTTTCTGACCTCTTCCTCTGAACCACAGTCACAGGAACTACTATTCAGCCAATCTTTCAAGTTGAAAAACTGTGGCTTTATCCTGTGGCTCCACTTTTTCTTTAATATTCAATCAGTTACAAAATTTTATCAGTTAATCTTTTAAAAATATCTATAAAATTCAAGTGCTTTCACCATTCTATTGCCATTTTCTTTGCTCTATCACTTGTTACTAGTTTTCAATATCTTATGGGTCTCTCCCCCACACCCTGCCATGCGTTCTTGCCCAGGAGTGTTCTGAAGCTATCCTGGATTATTATGAAAGCAAGCAATCGCAAACTAGTTAGCAATCAGCCCAGTGATCAATACCTAAGAATGTTTTGAGCCAGTAAAATGATTGCTAGCTTGAGATTAACCATAGCAGTGTTATTCATATCATGGAAATTAACAAACACTACAAATTAGGTGTTGGATGGTTTTCCTTTTTTTTTCCCTCCCTTTATCAGAACACCACCAATCTTGCCTTTATAGGCTGTCTACTCAACTGGTGTCAAAACTATTTTTCTAAAAAAATAAAAGAAGGCTTTTAATGTCAGTAGGCACTATCAAATAAATTGGATTGCTGTTTCTCTAAGTTTAAGGTCATGACTGAAATACTGGTGAACACTGAAGTCTGCCTTAAGCATGTCCAGAGACATACACTTCTTTGTAGATATTGAAAAATGGTAGCCACTCTTGTCTTGGTGAAACAGGAAGTGAATTCAGCTTCAAGGATGGTGGAAGATCTTCTGCTATGGAGTCTCATATAATGGTTCTTCAAAATATGACCAACAATTTTGATTAAATGTGTTCATATGTCTTGGGTCTCATTAATGAATTGACATCTCAGGTTGACACAAAGAGAAGATGGTGATTCCTAATCTTAATTTCTTCCTTGTGTTCTCCAAACCTGATTTGCTTTTCTGAACTGAAAGTAACCACAGAAAGTAGGAGAGCTCTGGTAAATTGATTTCCTGAAAATCAGAAAAAGAAATCAAGTTTTTTCAAGTTGCAAGGCCAACTCTGGCGTTTCTGAGATGGGGACAGAATGTTAGCCAACATTCTGTGCCCTTGCTCAGTTTTCCTCAGATGACTACACACACTAGAAAATTAAACTTCCAGAGCATCCTTGGGTAGGCAGACGATTTCTATTTGAATTCTCAGCTCGTTTTAACTCTTAACCCATGATGAACTTTATTTATAAATTCATCATTTATGAAAAATTGCTATGATAATTAGATCTGGTCTGCTTGAGATGTCTCTCTATCACTCCATGCCAGGCCACCCAATTTTTATATTCTCTCTATTAGAAGTCAATCCCTGGACCTGCTCCTACAGCTTATAATCACATCAGAACCATTATGTTTTGGTGGATGATCGTTCACATATTTCACTGCCTTACAAGCTCTGTTGGTTTCCTCTTGTCCAAGGAAATATTGGCTTGAAAATATTGTAAAAATAAGAATTACTATGTAAGAAACTCTGGGATGGAGACAAAATATCTGCACAATTTTGCCCATTGAAGTTTGATGATTGGCTTAAAGGTCAAGATAATAGTCAAACCTCTTAGTATGAGACATAATGGCCGTTTGGCATCCAACTGTAGTATCTTAATAACACTTAAAATCCCAATTCCAGTTGTACCTATCCTGTGTACCATCTTTGCTATCGTGTGTGTTCCTGTCTTTGGGGCATTTTTTAGTGGACTGCTTGTTTTCTTATTGTGGAGTTTAAAGAGCTCTTTGTACAATTTGGAAATAAAGACCTTTTCAGTTTCCAAATATTTTTTTCTCAGTCTGTGTCTTCTTTTCTTTTCTTTTCTCAACCTTCTAACAGTATCTTCTATGGAGCAGAAGGTTTTAATTTTACTGAAGTTGAGGTCTACAATTTTTTTCTCATGTTTCTTGTTTTTGATGTATCTAAAAAGTTATCACCAAACTCAAAGTCACATAGACTTTATTCTATGTATATTATACCTTTACATTTAGGTCTAAAATCCAATTTGTTTTGTTTGTTTGCTTTTTTATTTATTTATTTATTTTAGGGCTTGAAAGGTATGAGTCTATCTAGACTTTTTTTTTAATGTGGATGTCTAGTTGTTCTAGTCATAAAATAACATTTGCATAGAATAGCTTTGGTTGGCTTATTTTTAACACTTTCTAAGAAATTAATTAATTTTTTGAATATTCTTGAATATAAAAATTACTCAGTATTTTTATTTTCAGATTACATAATAGTTGTGTGGGTTTGTGTTTTTGGACAAATGATTCATAATTTATAAAGAAGCATGCTATGTACTAATTAACCCAATCTTTTATTCATTTTGAATGCCACTAAATTTTAAGTAGACTTTGAAAAAATAATGGAGTGGAATAAGTGTCTGTTTTGCTCCCTCTCTTTCTTAAGACCCTTTCCTTCTGCCAAGATCCTCTGAGGTATTAGGAAGTTCACCCACAAGACCGCATTGCTCATAGTGGTCCTTCTGACTTCCTCTTATTACAGTTTCTTATGAATGCAGCCTTACTACAACTTTATTCACGGAACAGAGCATTATACAATTTCTGTCCTCTAATTTTTATAATGTATGGCTATTTTATTCATGATAATGAAATATTAATACAAACACTAAGTACCCATTTATTGAGTAATTACTTTATATGCTTATCTACTTAATCCTGAAAACTACTATATTAGGTGGATTATATTGTTATATCATTT
Organism: Marmota monax; assembly: GCF_021218885.2. NCBI lineage: Eukaryota > Metazoa > Chordata > Mammalia > Rodentia > Sciuridae > Marmota > Marmota monax. The sequence continues at coordinate 1,218,030 of NW_026692357.1, read as the reverse complement.
GTGTGGATGAGGACCCTACTGCTAAAAGGAATATGTAATTTATCCAAAATCACATAGATAATTAGGGCCAGAGTTAGATCTGGCCTAGTCTGACTGGCTCCAAAGTTCTTGGTCATGAGCTCTGAAATCTGATTAAGGGGAAGGAAAGTCCTTTTTAAAACAGTTTCTCAAACAAAAGGAAAATTTTAATGCTAAGAATTCTGAAACTTCAGAAATTTGATAAAAATAAGAGTACTGTGGGTCTATTTCTATGAAATAAATACCTAAGGTTTTATTTATTTCTTTCCAAAAGATGGAAGGATGGGTTTGGAGTGGAATTGGGATGAAAAAAAAATGCTTATTATTCATTCTGCAGCTCTGAAAATAATTGTAATCTTTAGAAGTAGGTAGCATAAAAAGTGTTCCTCTCATTTCAAGTATATTGTGAGTTGTTGCATGCTTCTGGGATGATGTGGTTGTTTGTAAGTAATGCATTGCCTTAAAATAAACATTGTTTATAATCATAAATCTCCTAATACACTCTTATTTACAAAAATAAAACAAATACTTTCTCTACTTTCTTGAATATTTTGAAATCCTTGCTCTACTAATTAGTGAACAATCATAAAATAATGCATAACTCAATACTTTAAAATCATTATTTGCTTAGTCTTTGAAACTATATTCAGTTCTGGTATTTAAAAATGGCTTTGTGTTTAAATATGAAAATTTGCAAGCAATTACTTCCTTTAGTGGACTAATTACTGTTCTACTTAAAGCTAAAATTAAACACAGATATTTCAATTTGAACAGGAAGTTATTTTTCTCACCCCAACATAAACAAATTCATAGAAAGTTTCCTAGGAAGTTTCTAGCTGCTTTTCCCTGTGTGCATATTACTTTGTTCAGTTTTTATTTAGGACTTCTGGCCTGATGGTTAGTAATCTAAGTTTTTTCTAATAAAGTTTCAATGCAATTGATTAAAAAAAGACAATATTATCGATTTTGCCATTGATTTTTAAACTTCCCATTCCCTTTGCATGCCACGTTATTAATCAGTTTCAGTAGTTCCATTGGAAATATGCTAATTAATAAACCCTTCTGATTAACTCCTTGATGTATCCTTGACCCAATTATCATTACAGCAAAAATTTTAAAGTCCTTCATTATACTGTACAAGTAGTCTATAAAAAGTTCAATAGTCATATAGAAACTTGCAGCACCATTATTTTTCACACATTCAGATAATATTCCACTTGGAAAATATTCCATTTTGAATATTATTCTGTTGAGTCCCCTGAGGCTAATAAAACCCACATGTATTTTTTTTTTGGTAGTAAAAGAGCAGCATATGAATGAGGATTCTGGAAACTGAACAGCTCTGGCTTGGGAAAGAGAGACGGGGTTCGCTTACTGACAATAACCCTCCATGTCCTGGTAAATGCCAGCAAATAACTTCTCTGCAACATCAGTTGTCTAATGAGAAAAATAAATGCATTAGACAATCTGATGTCTTAGATTATACACAATTCTAAAAGTCTTTCATTCTATGATCTCAGTCCATTATGTCTTTTTCAAAATATAAATTACTCATTGCAAGTGTGTTAAATTTCCACCTGATCTTGGGTCAGCTCTATTCCTGCACCCATGGGAACTTTCCTAGGAGTAGGGCAGAATCATCACCTACCATTGCCCCATGTTTCAATTCTTTATAAGAAACAACAAAACCCAACTGTAATTAGCTAAGGTGTAAAGGAATTTGTACAAATATTGAATAATTTGTAGAAATTTTAGGAGCATTTAAGAACAATGCTTAGAATCTACACAGCTAGAAACAAATTAACATTCAACAGCAGAACTTGGTGACTTATGGACTTATGGACCACAATACCAACAATAGCAAAGGACTTGCTGTTTCACACAGCTCAGGTTGGAAGGATATTTTAATTTCACTTTGAACTTGTTTTAGGACCTTAGCAAAATGACAGACTTAGAGGCACCTGACTGTGGGTTAGAGTAGTATAACCAGGTTTAGATGATGCTAACTTCAAAACTAAAGGGCCCCACCTAGATAAGCATACTTCTTTTTAATGATAGGAGGTGCAAGGTGTCTTCACTAGTTTTGACCTTGAAGCAGATGTCTCAGCATGATCCAGAGCATTGGACCTCTAAAATCTTCTTCACCCATACCCAAGGCTTCTTAGTTTAAGTAAAATTTTCTTCTCACCTTCTGGTGCACAGGAATCTTACAAGAATACTCAGAATATTTGCTGCTTCCTTTTCCCCAGATCCTATTAACAGGATGTCCTTGTTTTTGTGAACTGGTTTAACTGTCTGCAGAGTATTCTAACAGTCCTGTCCATTTTAGACTGCATCAAGACAGACCAGGGGAGAGTTAGTGTAAATGTGGGAATAGAAGAATGCATTCTGAAAGGATGAGTAATGCTCCCAATTTTCCTTCTGGTAGGAACTGAAAATAAAATATTTTCCAGATAACAAGGTCCACAGAGGTCCTTAATCTCTTAGACACCACCCTAAGCATAGCATTGCAAATGGGATACCATTTACAAGTTTAAGGAATTCTATCAACCTTATCATTTATACATGGGCCAAAAGGGTGGCTTACAAGGAACATTGGTAAAGATCACAATTCCTGTATGCTCAAGTCTTTAGTGGTGGCATGAATTTCTGCTATTCCCATTGAGGTAATGTATTGCTTCTGATTTGTTATCTTGGTGAGGAAGGGACAGTTTCAAGGGATTCCACTTAGCATCTATAATTGCTTGTAGAAGAAATTAGAAGTAATGTGAAGAACCTTTGAGCTGCTAAATATATGGATCTAAATTATACACTCAGGGACCTGAACAATAAGTCATGTTGTTTCTGGAGACCACAGAAGCCACTACGAAATGGGCAGGAGAGCTACCATAATCTCATAGTTCAGACACCTCTGAAGATACTCATGCCCACTCTCTATGGAAGGTGAAGCTGTTATCTCCTAGCAGGGGCAAGCATACTTTTGCTGAGAGCCCAGAGAGTTCAGTAGAATCTCATATTTCAAAGTTGTCAAGAACATCAATACAAGCATTTCTATCCAGTCCAGGTCTCCTGCTTCTCCAGTTTTAGGGATATGATTACTAGTGTCGGAAGCTTTAATTGTTTTTTAATAAAATCAGACCTCTGAAAACAAGAGATGAGGCTCTGTTCCAAAGACACATAGAAGTTTATGCCTTCCAGGCTACACTTGAAGGAGTGGTTGGCTGACTTGAGCTTATTACTGTCTTTCTTTAGCACATTGATGGAACATAAGAGCTATCAATTGATGTTCTTTATAATGACCTTCCAATGCTAGAAATATTGCGTACCCACCTCTCCTGCATGTTCCTATCCTGATCCATCCCTACTGAGAGATTTAGTAATCATGAGGCTGTAGAATACCAGATGTCCTTGTTACCATCTGGCTGGGAAGAGGTCAGATACTGTTGTATTATCCTGAGGATTTGCTTCCCAGAAACTCTTCAAACATCACTGGGAAAGAGAATCTCATTACAATTTTGGTGGTATATCCCACTTTGCATTTTTGGTGTTCATTGGGAAGAAAAGTAAAGGGCATATAGAGATATGGAGATATTTTGATAAAAAGAAATATAATACAACATAAAAACTAAAGAATTAAAGCCAATATGAAAACTAAAGAATTAAAGCCCAAATTTCCCACCTTCTGTTTCTAAGACTAGTTCTCTGAAGATATTTATGGTCTACACTTTGTTATTTTTTTTTACTTTGTGATGATGTAAATCCATATGTGTAAACACATGCCTTTAAATATGTAGAATTCAAGAAGAGATTAATCAACAGAATTCCCTTCAACCTGTTTCCACTTCCCTAGAAGGACATCTATGGTGAGCTTCATCAGAGTCTCCAGGTAGAAGTAGACCTGCCTACAAAGACAACTGCCCTAATCCTTTTACTCACCAGCAGGGTACTTTATTTTTTTTAAAATTTTTTATTGTTGGTTATTCAAAACATTACATAGTTCTTGATATATCATATTTCACCCTTTGATTCAAGTGGGTTATGAGCTCCCATTTTTACCCCATATACAGATTGCAGAATCACATCAGTTACACATCCATTGATTTACATATTGCCATACTAGTGTCTGTTGTGTCTGCTGCCTTTCCTATCCTCTACTATCCCCCCTCCCCTCCCCTCCCCTCCCCTCTTCTCTCTCTGCCCCCTCTACTGTCATTCATTTGTCCCCCTTGTATTATTTTTCCCTTTCCCCTCATTTCCTCTTGTATGTACTTTTGTATAACCCTGAGGGTCTCCTTCCATTTCCATGCAATTTCCCTTCTCTCTCCCTTTCCCTCCCACCTCTCATCCCTGTTTAATGTTAATCTTCTTCTCATGCTCTTCACCCCTACTCTGTTCTTAGTTACTCTCCTTATATCAAAGAAGACATTTGGCATTTGTTTTTTAGGAATTGGCTAGCTTCACTTAGCATAATCTGCTCTAATGCCATCCATTTCCCCAGCAGGGTACTTTAATAGTGCCTGGTATTTGTGCCTGACACTGAGCCTGAGAAACCTTTAGGGACACTGAGGCACAATTCCTGGCATTCAAATGAACGTTCCTAATAGGAGATACAGGAACAGACTCATATTGATTTTAAGGAAGGGCCTAACTTTTCAAAACTCTTGCTCAACATAGGATGCAACAAGGTTTTAATGAGTGAGACCAGAGGCAACCCCAGTCACCTTCCAGAAACAATATGAGTTCACTGTGAGATTTCATAGGCTATTTGCCAGGCCACAGCTTTATTCCTTCTACTCTGATGTCCCCAGGACTGGTTCTTCAGTCTACTCTTCTTATTAAAATGTGAATTTGCATGCAAAAATGCCTTAAAAGACTACCATATTCCAACTGAATTAATGGTAATAATTATAAGAAAATCTAAAGTCAAAATTCTAAAATGGACACAAGAATCTCCAAAATATTTTCGGCTTCATGCCAGGTGAGGAGCCTCCACAATGCCATGTTTACCATGTATTCCATCTGTGATTTTTGCTTTCATTTTAAGAATATTTTCTTTTAGAAGCTTAAAGAAATGAGTAGATTAATATAACAACTATTTCTCTGAGGAGAGGTTCTTTTTGACAATATGCCATGTGCTGGTCTGAGTGACCTTATTCTGGTGGAGGGCACTAACTGGTCACTCTCCAAGCTTTAACTGATCTATTATGTGGTGTGGCAAGCACACAAAACCACACAATGTGTGACTGAGCAATTCATATTGTTATTAATAATTGCTACTTTTCAATGTCATGATGATGATGATGTAAATATAATTGTATTGCCTGTAAATGGTTTTATGTATTTTGACTTTCTTTTGTTACTTCTGCTTTATGATATGTCTTTCTTTTAGGTAGGGAAAATGTCTCTTATTATTCTTAGTTTTGAAAAAAATCCTAACTGAAAATTCTTTCAGGAGAATTTCAGATTACAGAATGATCAACAGCTGATATGTGAATTGAATTATGGTACCTAGTGTATAGTGGGCAGACCTGTGTCACATATTAAAACCACCAAGGAATAGCGACCACAACAGAGGTAATAAACATTAGTGAATCTCTATCTTTGGTCACACCAGTGTTGGTATACGAATTATGGCAGATATTAAGGTTATACACATGCCCAGCATGGACTCCAACTCATGAAGTCTGATCGAGCTACTGTTATTACTGAATGTCCAACCTGCCTGGAAGAGAGAATAAGATTGAGCCTCCAATATGATACCATGTCTCTTGCAGACCAGCTAGACACTTGTAAAGCTGTTCATGTTGGATTCCTTTCACCTTTTTATTTAAATTTGAATCAATATATAAGTAACATTTTGCTTTGCCTATCTTTCATTCTTTTTCTTTTTCTTTTTTTTTCTCTTTCTTTTTCTTTTTTTGCCTTAGAGCACTCAATTTGTAATTTTGAGAATTTATAGAGTTGCATATATACTTAAACAATATTATGCAAAATGTTGTTTCAGATCAAGAAACACTTTGTAGCAAAAGATGTATACCAGTGGGCATATATTCTTGAGATACAAAATAATTTTCTGCACTAGCCAGAAACTGCTAGTCTTATAGAACAATAGGGCTCCATGACCAGTATGCCCAGTGACCCATCCAGGACAGTTTGTCTTCTCATTTGTACAACTATGGTCTCTGCATAGTTACAGGTATTAATAATAAGAAGTGAAATTATTTTATTAGGTAATGTAGCAGGATCCATTAGCCTTCAAGCCATGACTGTATTCGTGTCCTTTTATCAGGAGAAGAGTAGGTGAGTAAAGAACTCACCATCCTAGCAAATGTACAGATCTAACAGTCTAACATCCAGAGGAGTTGAACTACTGTTATACAATGGAGGTAGAAAAAATACTTTGTTATTCAGTTCCTGTCCTTCGGCATCTCTTCTCACATATTATCCAATTTTGGTGTTAAATGATCAAATGCAATGGCAAAGCCTAAGTAGCATGTGATGGCCAGTGGTCTTGAACATAACAGTTTGCATCATTCTAACAGGTTAACCCACAATGGCTGAGTGCCTACCTAAGATGAAGAGAATCAACCATGAATATAGAGGAGGAAAATGATAAAAATATATTTTGATTTAGAGAGGGAAATAAGAAGTTAGAGCTATAACTTCCTGTGAGCTTTCCTGATTTAAGTTTCATTGTACAAAATAGTTACAATATTAAAATATGCAAGTAATAAATACTAGCTATTCCTACAATGCAAATTTTTTGACACTAAACTTCACTCACAATGCTGGCTGAGATTTAAATGAAACACTGTATTTTTAAGAACATACATTTGTTATTATCAGCATAACTATTCATAGTTTGCCATGTTTCTTTAATATATCTCATTTCTTTTTATCTGTATTCCAATGGGCAAGCCATGCATTTTGCCTATTTCCAAGTGAGTAATGTATACACAAAATACGTGTTTGTGTAGAACTTCTGAATGAGTTGATAAAATGTAGTAGGAACTGAATCCAATAGAAAGAGGTCTCTAGTTTCTATAAGAAGGCAGTTTGAATGACCTTTAAATATTGCAAGGCTGATGGATGGACAAAATAAAATCTTTGCTTGTTCTTTCTCTCTCAAAGGAATCTTCTTCTATTTCCAGGGCTCCTTGTTTTTAGAGAATATGTTTTTAAGCTCCTACTCATATAGAGATGTAGTTCTGATGCCCTATTCAGAGTCCTAAGGACCATTACTACAGAAGTGAATAGAGAAGTCTGTATGTACACTATTGTGGAAAATTGTTCAGGGAGAAAAAGCTAATGTGAAAATGGCACTTAGCATGAAAACATGGAGAAAGAAGAGTGGAAGGCTCTTCTGAAATGAAGGACAACCAATCAAGGATGCACAGGCATGATGAAAAAGACTCTCTGTGGCCAGCACAGCTTTGTTAAAAATAGAATCTTTAATCTAAGGAAATGGTCTTTTTCTTTTCTTTTCACAGTTATTTTCTTATTACTCCAGCAAAACCACTAAGTGCCTTGCATGCTTTGTATATGCCTTGCTTTTAGTCCCTATGTGATCTCCTTTATGAGAATCAGAAACCAGGTGGCCAACTACCTGGAAGTTGTGCTGGGGCCATTAGGACTCAGACATCAAAGCCAAGGCCTCCATTGCTGCAGTTTTTTTTTCCCCCATAGGAACGTGTTGTGTGGTTGCTAATTTGGCCTTGGTGCCTTTATTTACAGGACAGTGCACGGTTTTATCTGCAGCTGACAAAGAGAACACATTGTATGAAAGCACTAAGAGTCCTGGCATTTGGTTTGAGGTCACACTGCTGTGGCTCTGTGGGCAGCAGATCCTAATGTGTTCAAAAACCTAAAGATGAGCTGAGGATTCTTGCAAGAACAAAATGGAATTCCCAAGGCAAATAAAAGATAAATCAAGAGAGCACTTATTTTCTGTGTTTTTATTAGAAACATCCAAAGGTATTACACTTCTGTTGTTATCTAATCCATTTTTCATTGGATCATCTGATATACATCAGGTAGAAATGCATCGTCTATAAGCAAAGATAATTCATATCACATTACTACAGAGAACAAGAAACAAAACACCTTTGCCATGTATTTAATCTTCTATGAGTTGGCAGCAAAACTGCATTATTTCTGGCGACTACTTTATATTTTGCTTAGCCACAGAAGAGAATTTTTTCCCCCTAAGAACCTATTTGCTTTAACCTGGTGCAATACATGAGGTTCAAATATATAAGCTTAATTTTTAACCAGCAAATAGCAATATTACATATCAATGGGTACAGCATGATATTTCAATACTCATATGCAGTGCATAATGACCAGACATACTAATGGGCATGTCTGTTACCTCATGGTCCATTGTTTCAAGGTAGGAACTTACTTTTTTCACCCTTACAGAGCTGAACATAAGACCTTAAACTTATGAACCTGATGAACAACTTTTCTAATTCATGACCATTTCATCAGTGTTAGACATCATTTTGCAAATGTATATCAAATGTCTCAAAATGCCACAAAGGATGAGCTTTCTACTAGGGTCAAAGTGAGGGGTTAAGAAGGATTTCTGATTCGTGTGCTGAAAAGTCTTAATCTAGGACATTTTTTCTTGGTACTAAAATTGCTGACAGATGCTTATTCTCTTTCAAAAGCCATGTTTTATGTAACCTGTAATTCATGTTTGCTTTTTCTTCCTTCCTAAAGGACTCTTGCAAAGTTAATAGGAAAAAAAAAGTCAGAAGATTCTTCATTATCAATGCAACTTGAAAGCCAGCGGCCCAGGTGTCAAACTTTCAGTAAACTGCAAAAATTTGAACACGTGCATTAATGAGCAGTAAGTGCTTTGATTTTTGGCAAATGTTCTAAGAAGATGAGAAGAGAAAGGAAGGAATAAGGATAAAAGGAATGCAGAAATTTCATAGTTAAATATAGCAGTGTTTTATCATGTCATCTTCTTTTTCAGTAAACACTGATGTTTTCTTGAATGATCACTATCCTTTGACAAAACATTACCATAAACAATTTATGTGGAGAATATTTTACAATTCAAAGTATCAAGTCAGTTGATTACTTAAGGACAATTAGAAGAACTGGAAATATTAGCATTGTAACTTTTAAAACATGGAAATGAATTCTTGATGTTCATTATTATAGAAACAAATTCTCTTTTCTAACACTAAGCTCACACATCTAATCAAGTAATGCTCAAAAAGAATCACATAGAAGTCTGGTTCTGACAGATATTGAATTGAATTCAGAGCTCTGAGATTTTACAGCACTTAGGAGGTAGATGTGGTCTTAGTCTAGGAAATATTTCCTTGATAATAAAATTGCTGACAAATGCTTATGATAATTTATAAGTCATGTTTTATAGAACCTGTAGGTCATTCATTTTGATTATATTGTCATGAGAAATTAGAGAATTGTTTCTGCATAAGTACATATGCTATTCCAAGATATTAAATAAAATTAGAATTTTTCTGATTTGCAAGGAAGATTCTCTCTGATTTAAAAGGTCAAAATTAGTGTTCTATGGGTTTCAGAGAAATCTGCAACCAATAGCTTTAAACATTGTGGTTATCACTGAAGAAAAATTATGGATATGTGACAAAATTGCTAAATATTTTGTGCTTCATTTCATGTAATATGTTTTAGAATCAATTCACATTTAAATTTTCCCAATGCTTTTTCTGGGAATTAACTCTAATTGTGATTCAAATAGGGGTTTCCAAGGTTTTCCTGTTTCATAAAGAACTCTAAAATATTTTAATCTCTACTTTGAAACATATTTGTATTTTGCTCAGAATCTCTTCTTCCAGCTTATTGAGAAATATTTCATAGTCATTAAAGTTAACTTTAAAAATAATATTGACCAATATGTATTTGATTACCTCATCAGCAGGAAAAAATGATAGAAGCACAATACTAAGAATCAAAATGGCAAATTAAAAAAATATAAAATTTAATCACTGTGCAATATGTAGGCTATTATTAAGTAGGAAATATCCCATTTGATCATGGTTCATATAAACTACTTGGTAAATTATATATATATGTATATGTATATATATATAATTATGTATGTATATAGATGTATGTACATATATTTATATACATACACATGCACATATTTAACCTATTTACCTGCAAAAGTTCTCTTCTAGCGATTATAATTGATAGCAACATCTGAACAAAAAATTGTTATTATCTCATTTAGAACTTACAAAATTTTGTGGCTCAAAATAATTGATGGATATACAATTAAATATTCTTCTTTCCCAGGAATTTGTGTGCATAATATATAAAAATAAAACTCTTAAAATAAAACAATAAAAGAAAAATAACCCAAATAAATTTGACCAAATGATTTAAATGAACAATTCTTCAAGAAAGATATAAAAGTTGACCAATCAACATCTGTAAAAACATTTAATATCAATACAATAGTCCCCTCACCTTATCGGTGGTTTTTGCCTTCTGCAATTTCAATTACCCATGGAAAATTTAAATCTGTAAATATTAAGTAAAAATTCCAGAACTGCACAATTCAAAAGTCATAAATAAATAATAAAATCACAGTAAATTTTCATTAAAAATATTCTTCTTTCCCCATGAGATATAGATATTTAAATAGACATTAGTATGTGTGTTTGAAAAAAAAATTATTATTTTTTAATATTTGAAAAAAAATTTGAGGTTGCCCTTTAAAGATTGCCCTTTCTAAGTAAGAAGCATTTATCCTTTCTTTAGCCATGGTAGACACAGGCTGAGAATCTTAGTTGAAAGCCTCAAATAGAAATGAGCAGGGTAATTATAATTAGTTAAAAATGAGTAATTCTTAGCTGATTACTTCCTACAAGCATAACTAATCTAATGTTTCGGTTCCCATGAAATAATGGTTAAAATGCTAATTGTTAAGGCTTTATTAGAACTTAATTGTTATACGTTTCAGCTGAGTTCATTAATTATTAGCCACAGTGAACCCATTTTTGAACAGAAAAGCTTTATTTAACAGGGAATGATAAGGACAATGTGGTAGAGACGCCCCTTGCCCTGCCTTTCCTGGCTTCTCTCTATTCTTTTCAGATATTATACATCAGGGAGGGAAGGAAGGTGTTTTAAAAATAGACCAGTCAGGCATGGTGGCACATGCCCGTAATCCTGTGGCTCAGGAAGCTGAGGCAGGTGGATCACGAGTTCAAAGCCAGCCTCAGCAACTTAGTGAGTCCCTAAGCAACTTAGTGAGAAACTGTCTCTAAATTTAAAAGGAGGGAGGGATGGGTATGTGGCTTAGTGTTAAGCACCCCTGGTACCCCCCACCAAAATAAATAAATAAAAATTAAAAATACATCATTTAAAATTATGTCTCATTCCCTGGGGTAGGAGAGGCAAACCTTACAAAACATTATTGTTTACAGCAAAGCTGCTAACTTATCACAGTATTCTCCATATTTCACTTAAAGAATACAGAAACAGACATAAGTATAAGAGTGGAGATGGCGTATAATCAAAACTGAGAAGTTCCAATTCCAAAGTGTTTTTCTACATAAGAGAGAAGAAAATAGGGACAAAAAAAACATGTCTGCCTTTGGAGCAGGATAACCCCAGCTTCACTGCCCTGAGACCAAAGCCATCAGCAGCCCTCCCTCCTGGCTCACTGGCACCCACTTTTAACAACCCCTTTCCCAGGCTCGACTCTGTATGGTCCGATACCTTCTTATCGTGATATCTTGCCTCTTCCTTGATGGACACTTTTCAGGGGCATAAAGTGACTACTGTTTTTTTCTTATAAACTCTTCCAATTCCTTCTCATTATTCCTTATCATCTTCTCCTGTATGCTCATCCATCTCCCTTTCCAATGTTCACACCCAACAGATATTTGTAGACATTTATTATGCTTTTCCCTGGTCATCACTTAGGAGAGTTATTCATATTGAATTCATTTAACATGTCTTCATAAATCAAAGCAAACAGCCCCTTCATCATTTTCATTGCATTTCCCCAAACTCCTGTCAGGTTTTTCCATGTCTTGCACACACAATTAGGAATACAAAGGCTAAAAATAAATAAATAAATAAATAAAAACTAAGCATACCAGCTACACTTAGAGGCTTCAATCACTTTCCTTGCTCAAGGTGATGATCTTAAGGTTGCAGTTTCAAATTCCATGTACTCCCTGAAAAGAATGTACTGCCATATGTGAGATTTAATCCCCATCATCCATTGTATGGTCGGTCAACTTGGTAAGAGCTTTTATTCCCAGCACAGAGATAAGGATGCTGAAACCTCAGGTAAGTCTGAAGTATCATGATAGATACTTTTGTTGGGTACTGCATCTTTTATACCTGAGTTCACTTTAATATATAAAATATATATGCATTACTCCTTTTGTAGAAAGTTGAATTATTTAGCTCCATGGCAGAGAGCCTCTGAGTTCAATTCCCAGGAACAACCCTCCACACACACCAAAAAAAAAAAAAAAAGAAAGAAAGAAAAGAAATATTTGAAAATGTCTAGATAAATTTAACAGAGCTAAAAGATCATGTCAAATTTTTGCATTACTTTTTGGAGCCAGAAATATTTGTGATAACAACAGTCTACAGTCACAAAGAACAATGCTAATCCCAAGCATTTGTTGCTGTTTAAGGAAATACTATTCTCCCATTTCTTAACATATATTTTTTTGTTTGAAACTAAGTTTTCCCTTTAGGTTATTTTTTAAGGTTCTTGCTCCCTGATGTGTCAAATAATAATAGCTATCAAGTTAAATAAAGCAAATATTGCTACAATTAATTTTACTTCAAGTGTATTTCCTCTTTTTAATATGGGTCCCAGGAAATCTTAACTACCACATATGGGTCTCATTATATTTCTGTTGGAGTGCTGTAGAATGCTTTATCTCACAGTCTCAGTTAAACCTGATAACAATCTCTCATGGTAGGTGCCTTCTTGCCCATTATTTTACAGATGACTAAATGGAGGCACATGGAACTTACCCAGCCTAAGTTCTCTCATGTATTTCAGGTTGGAGCCTGGCAGTCCAACTCTAGATCCCATGGCTTCTAGGACTCAACACTCTTGAAACATCTATCAAAGCAATGCAAGTGTGCTATAACAAACAGCAACTATAGTAGCTTATTTCATGTTCTAGAACCATTGCAGCACACCTGATTGCTGAATCCTGAATCAGACAAAATGGATTATATTCATGCTTTGTATTAAATATCTCTGTGGTTTTATAGTGTTCTACACACAATGCCAATAATCTCATACATTTAGTCCTCTCTACCAAAACTTTATCCTCAAAGGTAGTTCCCAATCTTTCCCCAATTAACTTTCTCCCATGACTAGCCATGGGTGTCACTTTCCTTCACAGGAGCCACAAGAGTGTGGGCTTGGCCCTGGACCCAATGGGATCATTCACTACATGCCATGTGTACAGCCCAGCACTATGGGGCATCTGTGACAGTGCTGCCACCACCGAGCCTCCCTGGTAAGACTGGATGCTCTGGGTGAAGGAAGCTGTCCTACTCAAGCCTGTTCTGTTGCCTTTGTGGGTGATACTAAATGACACTGAGGTCCAGAACTCAGGTGAGACCGGCCAAGACCTTGCAGAAATCACCTGGTGTTGCACAATGCTCTCTGCTCCAGAATGAGCCTAATTCCTCCCACATGTTGCTCCTGGGGGTCTTTCTCAATAAACTTCCTGTGCGTGATTTCAGGATTTATCTGTCAAGGAAAACGACCTACATAGACATTCAGCCATTCAACAGCAGGAGATTTTTCAGATATGAGCTACTGAGTCTTCAGTAGTCCTGTGCATTGATTGGACATTGATTGCTCTCCAGTACAGATTGGTTCCTGAAGGTGGCCTTAACATCAGCCTTAGCTATACCTATATTGTTCAAAATAAGGGCTTGGATGCAGTTACTTGGAAATATCATGTACCTCCTATAATTCCCCATTTATTGAGGATGGGAAGAAGGCAGGATTCATGTGCCATCCTTAGGTACCTTTTGCCTGGGTAAACCATGTGAATGGCATCTTTCCACAGCCCCCCAGAAACACTGAGTACCTGAACTTGGCCTCTTTCTCCTCGATGGGCTTCTTCTGAGAATCACTGCCTGATCAATTGCTTTAAGAAAGTTTACCTGCAGAGTAGCCTGGCCCTTTCTGGGTCCCTGGGCTTTTCACATACTTTCAGCATTTTCTTTGGGGGATTTTGTAAGTTCAGTGGTCATTATAAATGAGTTAATGCCTGTCACCCCAGCTTAAAATGTTAATTACCATTTCCTCATTTGATGAATCACATACTGATTCCTTTGCTACTTTCTTTAAGGTCAGAAGTATAGCCTCTCAAATCCCACCCGGGAATCATTCTTAATTGCCATCAACTGAGCTCAGAGGTGGAGAGGTAGATTCTCCTATTGCTGTAAATTACTTTGGTGAATCATCTGATTTGTCCTGCCCCATTTTCAAAGTGCAGCTTATCCACAGGAGGTACACGCAGCCATCCCAACACACTTTTCAAAGGGAGAATAGAGATAGATCTATCATACCAGAGCTTTTTGATACTTACAGAATCAAACCAGATTCTACAACAGAGACAAGCTATCTCCTCACAGTTCCCAAGATCATAACAGAGCAGCAGATTAGAGTGTGTGACTTCTGCACTACTCTAAAATCAATAATGCCTTATTTGGGCTGTGTTTTACTTCAAGTCAAAACTAATGGCATCTTCAAATATTCACTTCTTTTCCCTAATCAAAACCAGGTGAGTGATCCAAATATCTTCAAATGAAAAGAAAATTAGTGGCATAATTCCTAATTGTTTTTAGGCAGGTGCCTTGGAAGAAAGAAGTACATGCAGATTCCATTAACTATTCATAACTTTGGTGTCCTGATTTCTTTTAAAGTTTACTTTATCTTTTAAGAAACTAATTACCTGAAGAATAGTTTAACGTAGTTGTAAACATAGAAAGAAGACGGACAACTGAAAATATTTAGTACAACCTAGACTGGGTAATTCCAGCAAAACTTATTCATTCCTTGCTTCTTGCTGTGAGGAGCTCCAAAATCATGGTTTATGTCCTCAGGGTGTGTTCCCAAGATTTTTAGAAACAGTTTCTTTTGCTAACTACCTATCAATGGTTTAGAAAATCTTGTACTCTAACTGGTCAAGGCCACTGCCATCTGCTGGGGACGAGCCTTCCTAGTGGCAGTGCCTTTGCTCCTGGTCCATGAACCAGAACCCTTGACTAGTCTTAAGCCCTTCATTTTCATTGGCTCACCACCTGCATAAAGGAAGGCTGTTCTGGTTGATTTCTCCTACCCACCTCCCAAATACATCAATTGCTTCCATCTCCTCTACTGCTACCTTAGTTGGAACTGTTATATCTCCAACTTAAATGATAGGTTTACCCACGCCTTACCCAGTACCATCTCCAAAACTGTCCACACTCTGCAACCAGAGCATCTATTTAAAATTCAAATTCACCAGTGACAATCCTCCCACTGCTTGCCACCCTTGATGGCTATGTATTAATCTTAAACAAACAAACAAAAATCTTACCTTGGCCTGTATTTACTTTTGGGCTTTATCTAGAATTGCTGTTCTCCACACCCTGCACTACAGTGGTGCTGGTCCTCTTAGTACCCAGAGCACCCCTTACTTTCTTCCACCATGAAGCCATCCTTCTCTCCAGAATTATGATTTTAAAAGTCTTGAATGGTTATTGCCTACTTGTCCTTCAAACTCTCAGACAGACATCCAGGGCAGCTTTTTCATCTTGGTAACTTCCCTTCATTGCTAACTAATTTCATATAGCAATCTTTTCTTTTTTTTTAACCTTGAAAACATTTATCTCAATTTGAATTATACACCCATAAAAACAAATCTATCTATCTAACGTCAGACTTTTCCTCTAGACTGTGTTAATGGTGACAGGAGGTTACAAGCTGACCTTGAAAAATAAATATAGCATTTATTTCTATTCTGAATTTCTATGATGCTACCTTAAGTGATTATCTTAGTACCAGTGAGTCATACAGTACATATTCCTAAAAACAAAAGAGGAAGAAGATTAGTCACAAATGGTTATCAAGGAATTATTTTCTTTTATACACAGAACTTGAGCATAGTAGGATGGAAAGCATTAATACTTTCACCATGTTTCTTAGATGTCATATTTAATGCTCTCATCTATTTATTGTTTTTGAAAGAATAACTTTTTATGAATATAAATATTTTCTAGTCAATTTCATATTTCTGAAAATTAAATGTTATTGTGATTTCTGTAGATTCATAAAGGGGCTCCTCTCTAGTCTACATACATTACACATGTCAGAATAACTCACACAACATTTCTAAATATATCATTTCATGAGCTTCCCCCACAGACCTAGATGACAAATTCTTTATTTTCAAGAATTTTCTCAAATCTCACCTTCTCAACTAGAGCATTCTCCTCAACATCACTATTATCATTGAGATACTGATTATCCTTACAACATTTAATGATTTTTTTGCTTGAACTTCTGCCATCCTATGTAATTTACTAATTTTCCTATCTTTTATTTATTATATATCTCCCTTGCTAGGATATAAATTCCATATAGGCATGGAGCCTTTTTTGTTTCACAATGTTTGTAAGCACTATGAACAGGTGTATAGGCGCCTAGTACACAATTAGTGTTAAATAAATACTGATTAAGTGAATGAAAAAAAAATTCCTTTTCAAAGAGGGACTTGATTCTGTTCAAGGGTATCTTTATCAAAGATAGATCTATGGTATCTTTATTAAATCAAACTATTGCAAAAACGTGTTCTCTTTTTTGAATTAATTCAGATTTTCCCTGAAACTCAGATATCTTTCACTATTTAAATAAAAATACACTATGAGATCAGTGTGTTTTTATTTCAATCATATATCTTTAACGCCTTTTCCACTCATTGAAGCTGTAGCTTCTCTCTCAATAACCTGGAAACTTAGAGCTCAAGGTGATGGACACTTCTCTTTTTAAAAGATTTATACATAAAGTCATATATACTTGCCTTTCTAAACTTTTGTTAACTAAAAGAATAAGAGCAACAAAGACAAAACCATTATGTTTTTTTTTTACATATCTTGGTGGGAAGCATCTAACCCATCTCTACTCGTCACTTTAGGCTGCCATAACAAAATCCACAGAGTGATGACGTCAACAACAGAGATTTCTTTCTTACTTATCCACAGACTGGAAGTCCAACACCAAGATTCAGGTACCAATCCTATCATGAGGGACTCACTCCCATGACATCTCTCAATATAATCACCTCTCCAAAGCCCACTTTTAAAGACCATCACATTAGGGGCTAGGGCTTCCACTCATTAATTTTGGGGTGACACAATTCAGTCCATAACCATTGAATGTTTTTTCTTGGCATCTGCAATTCTCCATGGTGTCATTAACCTAATATTGTTTAAGCTCTCCATGTTATTATGTAAATGTTTAAGCATAATATAATATTGGTAAACTAGCTGATCAGAGAATGGAAGCAAGTAAACTAAATTTGAAAACTGAATGTACAATTACTGACTTTTTAAAATTTGATTTTGAGTAGGAAAACTGGGTCACAAAGTCACCATTCACTCCTGCCCAGTTCCCAATGCAGGATCTCAAATCTTTCAGGGAACATTCCCATTGTCCTCCCCCATGCTAATGCATGACCCGGAAACATTCATTTTCCCACATTAACCTCCACAGGTCTTCACTTGTAAGCTTTCACCTTTATTCTTTCTAACTAAAGAGAAAAAGATTTTCATAGAATCCTAAACTAAAGACATTGTCCACAGACCCTCTAGGAAAGCCTGGCAGATAACTTGGTGGCTAGCACAGAGTAGACCCTAAATAAATAGTTGAATTCATTAAATAATTGTTTTGCCATGCCTATGCAAACCATTTCTAAGCATTTTAGCTGGAATGGCTGAGGGACTTGATTCTGCCCAAGG